>NC_048231.1:61391705-61761705 GCF_002007445.2 Ailuropoda melanoleuca
TGGGGGGGGGGGGGGGGGGAGAGAGAGGATGCACAAGCAGGGGGAGTGGCAGGCAGAGGGAGAGGGATAAGCAGGCTCCCCACCGAGCAGGAAGCTTGACATGGGGCTTGATCCCAGGATCCTGGGATCATGATCTAAGCAGAAGGCAGACGCCTAACCGAGTCACCCAGGCACCCCAGAATATGTTTATTCTTATCCTTAGTAGATACTGCTAGTTTCCTAAATTTGGCATAGCAATTTGCACTGCTATCAGTAGTGAATGGGAGTTTCATTTCCTCTACACCCTTGCCAATTCACGGTACTGNTTTTGTGGGTTTTTTTTTTTTTTTTTTTTTTTTTTTTTTTTTTTTTTGTCATTCTGGTGGCTGTGTTATGGTGTCTTATTATGATTTTTAATTTGCTGTTCCTGTTACCTAGTGAAGTTGAGTACTTTTTATATGTTCACTGCCAACAATTTGGATACTCTCTTTTGTGAAGTACCTGTTCAAATCCTTTGGCCATTTAAAAAATTGTGAGGGTCTGTCTTTGTCATTTATATGAATCCTTTGGCAGATATATGTATTATAAATGAATAGCTAATGATAATGTCTTTTAATAAGCAAATGTTTTCGTGTTTATGCAGTCCAGTGCAGCAATTATCTCCTGTATGGTTAGTGTTCTTCTGTGTGTCCAGATTATGGAAACTTTGTTCACCCCCAGATTGGGAGTTATTCTCTTGTGTTATTTTCTAGAAGCTTTGTTGTTTTTCCTTTTGCAGTTTAGGTCTATCATCCATCTGGAATTAATTTTTGTGTTTGGTTTGAGGCATGGATCAAGGTCCATTTTATTCCCGTATGGATATTCAATCACCCCGGCACCATTTATTGAAAAGACAATCCCTTCCCCACTGAACTGCAGAGGGCCTTTGTCATTAATCATGTGACTGTGTAAATGTGGATCGGTTTCTAGACTTTCTGTTCTGTTCCTTTCATCTCTTTGTCAATCTTTGCTCCAATCCTACTCTGTTTTAATCACTGTAGCTTTCTAATAAAACTTGATACCCGTTAAGTCCTTCAACATTGTTCTTCAAAATCGTCTTCACTACTCTTAATCTTTTGCATTCTACATAAATTTAATTTCCATAAAAATTCCTGGAATTTTTATTGTAATTGCATTGAAACTATAAATCAAATATCAAATATAATTAAATATAAATTTTGGGGGGAAGTCCACATTTTTACGGTGTTATTCTTCAGTTCATGAACATGTACATACTTCCATTTATTTATTATTCTTGAATCTCTATTAGTAACATTTCGTAGTGTATATAGTTTTGTACATCTTTTGTCAGACTTGTTACAGCATTTGATATTTTTATGTTAATTTAAGTGGTATTTTAATAATGCAATTTTGTTACTAACATACAGAAATATATTTAAAACAACCTTGCTAAATTCACTTAATAATTCTAATAGTATTTCTTAATATCTGGAATTGGTGTTAAACTTCTGAACTTATCAAAATAAACATGAACTTTTTATCCTTTATTTTTATAATATAAACTCTGCTGATTGCTTTTAAAATGTTAAGCCAATCTTGAATTTTAGGAATAAATCCAACTGGGTCATGATTCATTATACTTTTAATTATTGGTAGATTATATTTTCCAAGTTTATATTGAGGTGTTTTGTGTCTATGTTTATGAGAGACATTGCCTTTAATTTTTCTTTCTTGTATGGTGCTTGTTAAATGACCGTAATGTTAATGGCCTCATATAATGACTTGGGAAGGATTACCTCTATTTTTATTCTCTGCAAGAGTTTGTGTAAGGTCAGTGTTATTCTTTCAATTTTTGGAAGAAATCACTGGTGAAACCCTCTTGCCCTGACTTTATTTCGTGGGAAGGTTTCTTGTTGTTGTTGTTTTGTTGTGTTTTTGTTTTGACTCTGTGTCAGTCAGGGTCCAGACAGAAGACAGATACCATGCAGAATTTGAGTAGAATTATTTATATAAGAATTATCAACTATTTGCAGTGTTTTAGCTATTAGAAGGGAATAAAAGAGAACTCTCTAAAGTTACTCTAAGGCTGAAGCAGAATACCCAAGTCAGAAACAAACTTGGAAGTGGGGTGCCCCCTCTCAGTTTGGGACTCAAATATTGTGGATTGAGGCATAACCGTAGCCTACTGATACTGGAGAAATTTTCTGGATTCCCCGGGGGAAGACCACTGGTGGATGAGTGCCTCTAGGTGTCTACATGTTGCTGGCCACACGCACAAAAGAACAAATGGGGAAGAGCACACTGGAACCAGAAGGAAAGGGTGCTGCCCCCTCCAAACACCCGGAACCTCTACTGGCAAAGGTTAACATTGTCGCCTGCCTGCAGAGGAGAAATATTCCAGTAGCACAAAGTAATTATGGGCAGATTTGGAGCTGAGAGATAGCTGGTACAATTAGATTCAATTTTGTAGGTAAATATAGGACTATTTAGATTTCCTAATTCTTATTTCAGTTTTGATAAGTTGTGTTTTTCATGGAATTTGTCCATTTCATCTAAATTTTCAAATTTAAAGTCAACGTTGTCTATAGTAACCTCTTACTATTGTCTTAAATGTATATAGGATCTATAGTGATAGACTGTTAATTTTTTTAATATTGGCAATGTGATTTTTATTTTCTTTTTTCTGGATTACTCTTGCTAAACATTTATTAATTTTATTAATATTTTTGAAGATGTATTTTGTTGCCTCAATGATTTTCTCTAATGTATGTTTGTTTTCTATTTCAATGTTTCCTGCATTCGTCTTTATCTTTTCTCCCGTGTACCTTCTGCTTTCTTTTGGCTTGATTTGCAGTTCTCTTACTAACTTCTTGATATAGACGCTTGCATTGTATATTTTAAGCATTTTTTCCCTTTTCAGTTTATGCATTTAAGGCTACACATTTCATGTGAGCACTCTTTTCCTTTCATCAAGCAAGTTTCATGTTATGTTTTTATCATTGAATTAAAAATATTTGTTAATTTCTATTGTGATATGTGTGTGTGTTTTATACATATATAAAATTTTATAATTTTATAATGTATATAATTCTATATATATACATATATATATATGCATACATATACATAAAATTTGTCCATGGATTATTTAGAACTGTTTTCTTGATTTGCAAGCATTTGTAGATTTCTAGTTTAAATTCATTGAGGTCAGAGAATATATACTGTATAATTTAAATTACTTTGAAATTTGTTGGAAATTTGCTTTATGGCCGTGCATATGGCCTATTGTGGTTGTTAAGTGCACTTAAAAATGATGTGTATTCTGAGGTTGTTGGGTGCAGTGGTTTATTATGGCAAATAGGTTAAGTTTATTAATTATGATATTCTAATCACCTGTAATATATTTAATAATTTTCTTGGTCTGCCTATTCTATTAATTGCTAGAAAGATTATAAACTTACAAGTATATAGATTTATCTATTTCTCCACTTTAGTCAGCTTTTGCTTTAAATATTTTGAGGCCATATAAATTGCTGCATACAGTTTTAGAATTCTTGCATATTCTTTAGATTGACACTTTTATCGTTATGGAATCTCTCTTTATCTATAGTAATACTTGTTGTCTTAGAGTTTATTTTGTCTGATATTATTATAGCTGCAGCAGACATGTTTTGGCTAGGCAGTACATGGTATATATTTTCCAGCCCTTTACTTTCAACCTGTAAGGTATGCATGTGCCTCTTACACACATGTACAATGACATCTTATTTGCTTTATCCAGTGTAATCGTATTTGTTTTTAATTAGAGCGTTTGTTCTCTTTCTAATCAGTGTACTTACAGACATTTAAACGTATCACCTTATTATTTGCTTTCTGGTTTTTCTTAACCTGTCCCCCCCCCCCCCACCATGGCCTTCTTTTGCTTCAATCACATAAACTGTCAAAATTACTTCATTTCCACCATTCACATGAAATTATACAATCTTATTTATTTATTTATTTATTTATTTATTTATTTTTTATAACTCCAATATTCATTCTAGGCTGATGACCGTCTAACTTGGGTCAGTAAGTTTAACTTTAAGGACAAGGTCTTATAATACTTTAATTCCATTTATCCATTACTTACTTTCGTGGTATCGTTATTATGTATTTTGACTTTACAGATATTTTAAATTATAAAAGACATTATTACTATTGTTACGAAGAGACAATATTCATTTGGAATTACTGAATACTTAGACTTTCTGGTTCTCTTTGTTCCTTCTTGCAGTAACAGGTTTCCATCTGGGATCACTCTCTTTTTGCCTTAGTTTTTTAAAATTTATGTTTATTTTTTAAAAGTTTGCCCCTGCTTGTTACAGTGTCGTTGTGTTTGTTTGAAAATGCCACTATTTAGCCTTAATTTTTTGAAAACTATTTTTCTTGTGTATATGATTCTAGGTCGGCAATAATTTTCTGTAAGCATTTTAAAACCATTATTCTATTGTCTTTTTGCATCACAGTTTGTGTTGAAAAGTCCATCATAATTCTGCTGTTGCTGCCCTAACAATCATGTATGTATTTTCTATGTTTATCAGATGCTCTCTCTTTTTTTTTTTAATCTTCGGTTTTAAGCAGTTTCATGGATATAGTTTTATCTGTATTTATCCTGATGGAAATTTGTAGTGTTTCTTCAATGTGTGGTTATTCTTTTTGTTTGTTTTGGAAAGCCAAACAAAAAGAAAGAAGTGTATCTCTTTTGTTCCATTATCTCTCTCCTTTCCTCTTCAGGTTCCAATTACACTGATAAAAGTCCTTTTTGTCATAACCCATTTGTCTTGTAAGCGCTTTTCCTGTGTTTTTAATTCTTTGTTTCTCTGAAAAAATATAAATTCTAATATTTTCTTCTGATCTATCTTCTAGTTCACTTATCCTCTCCGCTATGTCTAATCTGTTACTACTCCCATTTATTGAATTTTTAATTTCAGTGTTGTAATACTGGGCTCTATATTTTCTAATTGTTTTTTTTTAAAAAATAGATTCCAGTACTCTGATAAAAATTTCCATCTTTTTTTCCTATTTTGATTATGTTATTTATAGTTATTTAAAACTCCAGGTCCAATAATTCAAATATTTACTTTTGAACTTGTTTCTAAAGCCTGATTCTTTTTTTCTTCCTCCTCTTGGTTTTTGGTCATATGATCCTATATTGTGGCTTACTTTGTACATTTGATCTAATGCCAAGAATTATGTATGAAAAATTGAGATACTGTAGATAACATCTTCCTTTAGAGAGGACTTAATTTTCTTTTGACAGGTAAATAGACCACAGGGAGATCTTCTTGATCCCCTGGACTTGGGTCCAGACTCATTGTGAGGGCTGATAAGATCTGTTCTATCTCAGCTTTGTCTTTATTTCTAGAGCTTACCTCTTCAAGGAACTCAAGGATAAGTCTGGTATGATTATTAGAGATTCTCTTTCTTGGCAGGCTATGTATGAACTTCAATTTTTGCCTTCCAAGGACCAGGAGACTACTGAAATATCTGCTTAGATTTTTAGCATCTTAGCAGCTGTTTCCTGCTTGGTTTTCTTGGCAATTTGCCTCACACATGTGCAGCTTAGGAGTTGAAAAATACCTCAAGGAAAAATTGCACATATACTATCCACTTTACATTTCTGCAGTTTGATTTTCTCTCAGAAAATGACTTCTCAATTCTAGCAGCCTTGGTAGCCCTGTACACCAATTTTCAACTCCCCTGTCAGTGAGACTGTTATAAACTCTTAGCTGGTGCTCTTTGTTCAGCACCTATATTCCATAAAGAAAATTGGCAAATGCCTGGAGAGGCGCAAGTAGCAACTGGTGTAATGCTCATCTCTATGTATTTTCCTTCTATCCAACATTTTGATCTTTCATGGCTGAAGTATACTTGGAAGGTACACTGGGACTTCCACAGCCCAAAGAGCAAGAAGCCGTCTGTTATGGACTGAATGTTTATGTCCTCCCAAAATTCATGTGTTGTGATCTTAATCCCCGCAGTGATGGTATTTGGAGGTAGGGGCTTTGGCAGGTAATTGGACATGAGGATGGAGCCTTCAAGGATGGGATTAGCGCTCTCATAAGAAGAGACATGAGTGCTTGCTCCTGTTCTCTACTCTCTGCCATGTGAAGATGGCCATTTGCAGACCAGGTAGAAAGTTCCCATCAGACACTGGATTTTCTGGTACCTTGATTTCCTAGCCTCCAGAACTATGAGAAATACATTTCTGTTTTTTAAACCGCTCAGTCTCCAATAATGTTATAGCAGCCTAAAATGACTGAGACACCATCTTAGGGCAGTACTAGTTCAAGTAAGGGAATGGCTTTCTTCTCCTTTCTTTCCTGCCCGTACTCCAACATGTTCTGGATTATTAACAGCAAATAGATAATATGAGTGACGGTGAAGAAAAATAAGAACAGAAGGACCCAATCCTCTCTCTCACTAAGAGGTTGGCCTGCAGTATGCTCATTTCAAGAGCAAATAGTAATGTCATGGAATTATCTACACTTTTCAGTAATTCACTAGGGTTTCCCAGCCCAGTTTCAAGGGATAAACACCTGTATCACTGATGCTTGGATTCCAGTCAGCTCTACATGGCAGCTGTATGGGAACTCTCAGAATGCAGTTTAGAAGGCAGAAAGGATCTGAAAGCAGAAAGCCCAATCCCTGCTGAAGAGGAGCCCTGAAGAGCAAAAATGAACCCAATATGCTCATATTTTTTTTTTCCCCTGGAATTCTGGACTCCTCCATTCTGGGCTTATTAATTCCACCCCATTTCTAAGCATTAAATAAATATAGCTCTGAAAAAAGGTGTTTGTGTTCCAGTGACAAATATAATCTATGTAGTTGCTAAACGGGAAATTCCAGAATCCTCCTGTGGCCTTGCCTCCTATTTTGCAGGAAGAAGTTTCTCCCGAAAGACTGAGTTGACTAGAGCCTCATGTCCCTAGAGGGCCTCATTGGAAGTTGGTCTTTGGAAGTTCTAACATAAACATACTCCCACCCACCTGGCTCACGTACAGACCATGAACAACTTGGCTCTTCTTCCCAGCAGAGCAGTTTTCTGTATGAGTCACTTACTTCTGTCTCTTTATTTTGGACTTTCTGCCTCAGGGGACCTTGAGGATCTATCCAATACTGTACTGAGAATGCTTTCAGTACTTGGCGAACAATGAACAATAGAAAACCTACTAAAAAGGCTGACTGCTCTCCTCCGTGTGCATGGGAGTCTGGGCCGGGTACTCAATTCAGTGGAAAACCACCAGAGACGCGAAACACACGAGGGAATATGCCAGGAGATGTAGTTTTCACTTTCTGAGCAAGAGAGATGAATTGATTTGGGTCTGGAAAACACGATGTCCCAAAGCTGGGAAGTGTTGGAAAAACCTTTCATGAGGGCAGTCTTCATCTCTAAACCCAGTCTAAGTTTCCAGAGCTTTTGCAGGAGATCCAGCCTGTTTTTAAAGAGTGGACACACTGTAGACAGCCATCGCCTGTGAAGAGAAAATTCAGGGAAAAGATAAAGAGGGCTCGGGGGGTCAGAATGGAGCATACCCTTCCTATAAACATCTTTGACTTGGTGCTTGTGTCTTCAGCGGGGGTTCCAAAGGTTTGCCCTGATGTATTTGGAGAATCAAAAATTATTTGGTTCTCTGCCTGTTTTCAGATCTTGGAGAAAGCACATGGGGCCAGAAATATGTCCCTGCACAAGCCAAGCATGGTAAACGAGTTTTTATGCTTGTGGAGTATTTTTAATATTATGAGATGAGAAAGCCCTCTCCTTTTCTATCTTAATTTTCTGACTATGTGAATCGTTATTAGTATCTTGGGGCCCCTGGAAATATCCAGGGTCCCGATTGGTGCTTCCTTGAACATGGACTCACTAACATTTGTCTGTCTAAAGTGAAAGGTATCTCTAATGATCCCAGCTGACATTTATTCAGTGCCTTTCACTCAGCGATCCCAAAGAGCTCCACGGGCTGATTTACGGGCTGTCCACAGAGTGGAAGTGAATGGTAATGACCACAGTGATGAAGATGGTGATGGATCGCCCAGGCTCTGGTATTTGATATGTCATGTTGTTTCTGGGGCCTTTCCAATTTCCTGAGCTTCCCGGTGATTAGAAGCATAAGGGTAAGAGAGTGCTCCGTCCATTTCACCCTGCATTTCTCAGTGGAGACGACTCTGATTGGGGCCTTGGGAGGTCTTAATTCTCTGCCTCCCTCACACAAATTTTAGTAACCAGCAGAGAGCAGACATTATGAAATGCTACAGCGAGGTCACTTTGCATATCTCTTCTTACCAGATGTGGAGACATACCCTCATCTTCCTTCTTGTAGTGGCTTCACCACCTGAAACTCTCTTGGGGTTTTCTGCTCCAGGAGGAAAAGGGAGGCAGCAGAAGCTAGGGTAAATCTCTGCCGGTTAGGAGGTTTATGGTAACATAATCGGACACAGGGCTTTCCAAATTTTTTTAAACCATGGAAACCCTCACTCCCTATTCTTTTCAAACAAAATCCTGTGGGGAATTAACATGTGAAGCAGATAAAAATGAGCTGTACTGCCCCATTCCCTCACAGCCCCTCACCCCATCACGTTGGCCCCTGAGACCAAGATTAAAAGCCACTGGTTTCCTGAAGTGCCGGACTGTGATCCGTACACAGGAGATGTAAATTTCTTTCTAGGTTTCCCCACTGACTTTTGAGTAAACTATTGAATATCTATGCCGCTCCCTTTGTTTCATCTCTAGAATAGAGCCTAAATACTCTTCATTGAACATTACAATTCAGGCTTTAAAACTTAGGATGCAAATGTATTAGAACTATAATAATAATGAGGATAATAAGGTTTGGGTATAATTCTAAATGCCTTTTTTGATAACCTTATTTAATCCTTATAATCTCCCTATGGGGCAGGTTCTATGATTATCCCCACTTTCAGTTGGAGAAACTGAAGCACAGAGAGGTTATGCAAATTTCTGAAAGCTACGCAGCTTATAAGTGGTATAGGCATAGATCAACCCCAGATAGCCTGACTCCAAAGCCCCTTGATCTTAACCCATGACACTTAGATTTTAAACTAGTTTGCACTTTAGAACTGCTTAAGGACTTTTTAAAAATTCAGAATCCCAGACTACATCCCAGATCAATTAGATTACAGACTCTGGGGATGGGCCATTATTGACAGTATTTTAAAAATTCTTCTATTTCTCTTTATGAGTTGAATTGTGTCTTCCAAAACAGATATATTGAGGCCCTACCCCCTGCTACTTTAGAATGTGATCTTATTTGGAAATAGGGTCATTTTGGTATCTAGTCACTTAAGTTAAAGTGAGGTCATACTGTAGTAAGGTGTGCTCTTATTCCAGTATGACTGGTGTCCTTCTAAGAAGATGGTCTGGGGGTGCATGCGTGAGCTAAATGTCATACTCTTGGTTTTGGCTGGGTCATGAGATCAAACCCTGCCGGGCTCAGTGCTCAGTGCGGAGTCTCCTTAGAGTTCTTTCCTTTTTCCTCTCCCTCCCTTTCTGCTCCTCTGCCCCCCTTCCCCTCACATGTGCACACTTTTTCTCTCTCTCTTTAAAATAAATAAATAAATAAATAAATAAATAAATAAATTCTAAAAAAAAAAAAGAAGAGAAGATGGGCCGCTGAAGACAGAGACACACAGAGAGAATGTCATGAGCTTGAAGCCATGTACTTACAAGCCAAAGAATGCCAAAGATTAGCAGCAAACCATCAAAAGGCAGAATAGGCAAGCAACGATTCCCTCCTACAGGTTTCAGAGGGAATGTGGCCTTGCCAATACCTTAATTTCAGACTTCTAGGCTGCAAAATCATGAGACAATAATTTCTGTTGCTTGAAGCCACAGAGTTTATAGGTATGTGTTAGGGCAGCCCCAGGAAACTAATATAGCTCCCCGACTGATTTGGATGTACAGACAGGGTTGAGAACCACTGTTATATATTAATCTCTTTTCTTAAGAACTGGCTGTGTGAATGGGGGGAATCAATCTCTCTAAGGTACCCTAGTTTTGATTAGGGCTGGTGTAGGTCATTGCCATCTTTTGCTTCCACTGGCTGTGCCATCCTCTAAAGTGTGGGTCAGTGTTGATCAGGTATCTGACATGGTTGGCATGAGGGAGGATTTCAAGAGTCATTCTCAGTGCTCCTGTTCATGGAAGAAACTGTAGTTGTGGGGGTGCTCCTGGCCATTGAGTGAGATGTTCCCAGACAAGAGTGGAGGATGGACAGAAGCTGAATGTGTGCTTCCCCTAAAGACAGTATAGTATAAAACCTGTGACATCATCACAGGGAAGAAAAGGCCATTAGTAAGGTGACCTGAAACCTGGACGTATCAGCTCAGGTGAGCTGAAGCACCAGGAGAGATCGCTGGAGGCGTCTTGGAAAAGGACGTGTGTGAACACCTCACAGACAAGGGTTATGAGACATGGGGATGGGTTTCGATTGATCACTGTAAGTATAGGCTGTTCAGGCACAAGGACCACCTTGAGCAAAGGTGTAGAAGGGGGAATGGTAGAATGGGGGAGCGCTGGCAAGTTGTGAGCAGACTCCATGCTTACAGCAAGGTGGAGAAGAGAGCTTGGGTGAAAGGAAAGGAGTCCAGAAAGGCAGGTTAAGACAATGTTCTGGTGCGATTAGAATACCACACCGAGAAGTTCCTCAGACTTCATTTTGCAAGCAAGGTGGAGTCAACAGAAGATTTTGAACAGGGAAGGGACAGCATCGTTAACATAAATGATCTTGATAACATTTCACGGGGTCCTTACTCTGTGACCAAAGCTGAGGTGTCTCACTTAATTTTTCCAATGGCCTTACAAGATAGTATTATTATTATTATCCTAATTTAATAGATTAAAAAAACTGAAACTTAAAGAATTTCGGTAACTGCCTAAGTCATATAGCTGGTTAGGTGAAGAAAAGTGGATTTGAACCCTGGCCATCTGATTCTGGAGTCTGTGGCTTACCTGACTTATCACTGAGAATTCCCAGCATTGGTGTTGAAGAAAACTAGCCCGACTGGAAGGATGAGACAGCTGGACAACGGATGGCAGCAGGGAGAGAATGGGGACAGAAAGGGCAGCTAGGAAAAGACTTCAGAGTCATATGAAATATCTCAAAACGAGGCCAAAAAAGATTTAACGACTGGTTATGCTGGCGAGATATCACCTCAGTCAAGGACAATTGACTAACTGGGAGAAAGATGTTACCTTTATGAGCTAAAGGAAGCAAGAAGAGGAGCGGATTGGGCGGTAGAAGAGAGTGAAATTTGTTTAGACACTTCAAAATAAAGTACTTACAGAATATCTATGTCATAGATATTCATGAAGTATGTGGAAACATGATTTCGAGGTAGTTACTCTGAAGGAGAGATGGATCACTGCATCTAGACTTCAGAGACTAAATACCGTGGAGACAGTATAAGTGTGGTGTTGATGCCCAAATGCATTAGGGCTCAACTGGGTTGAAATTCCTAACCAACTGGCTATTAGCTATGTGTCCTTGGATCAGCAACAGTTTCTTCATCTGCAAAAGGGGGATAATAATAGGATGTATTTCATGGTATCTTGCAGAGGATTAAACGAGATAAGACAGGTGAAGAGCTTGGCAGAAGGCAAAGGTTTATGAAATATGTCTTTGCTTTGCTTCTTGTAAACCAGAAAGCCTCCGCTTGATATCACATGTCAATCTGCACCTCTTTCCCCCCAAGACCTTTCGAACTCAGCAGCTTCCTTTTTTCTTAAAGACCAATATCTCTACAAGCCCAGGAATATTTTGTAGTTTTTCTTCTTTTCTTTCTCCTGGACTCAGTGTGGAACGTGATTTTCTCCTGGTGTGGCCACCTTACTTCATGAAGTTCTATGCGTTAGACAGAGGAAGGGAGCAGGCAGCCCGCACTGCATAGCCCTGCGTGTTATCTTTGGTGGTACAGCTTGCTTGTTGTCCCTACAGTTACCTCTGAGCATCTGTAGGCAATGATTCAGGGATTTTCTTTGTATGCTCTGTGCACAGTGCCTGGTATTTTATGGGGACTCGATGCATAAATCCAAGAAACAGTTATTCTTCTTGGGCAGAGTTGAACAGAATCAGGTAACAATAGCAAAAATACTAGATTGGTTTCCTAGTCCTTTGGTTCTAGAAAGACGTGTCTGTAACAGAAGAGAAAAGTGTGGAGGAAGTGACTCATTATGCCCATTTCAACTTCTTAGGGCTCAGAAAAAAGAAACTTTGTCTGGAGAAAATGAAGGATATGGTGTGTGGATGAAGGTCATCTGTTGCTGGTGATTTGGGGGACTGTGGCTAGAAACCAGCATGAAAGGATGATTACGTGGATCATTTCAATAGCCTCATACCAGATGTCCTTCCCATGGTTGGTCTTTCTTTCAGTCCAAGGAAGATCTCATTCTCTTCTACCACCCAACCCAATCCTCTCCCTGCATTCTTAAAAAAACCCCACTTGTATCAAGTCCCCCTTTAGCCAGAAATATCTTTAATGACTTCCCTTTGCTCAAAGAAGTGAGCCTCAAGGCTTTGTGGTAGCAATCAAAGTCTTCTACCCTCAGCCCCATCCCACCTCTCCAACCTCCCCTTTCTCATGCCACTCTCATCGCTGTGAGTCAGAGCCTCTTGCTTTCCCTTACTCCCACCGCCACATATGGCCTCTGTCTTTTCGCTACAGACCAGTATGACCCAGAGCCAGGCTCTATGTGCTGAGCAGTCAACAGTCCTTACTTCTCTAGTGCACCTTCCCCGGAAACAGCGTTACCCACCTGCCCTCCCAGCCCCCTTACTTTTCTAGGACCTACAACTCACCTGCCTCTACGCTACCTGCAGCCTCAAGTTAAAACTTGGATTATTTACAAAAGATCAATAAGCAAACTAATTAAATACATGTAATTGAAAAGAGAATGTGGTCTGCAATGTTAAACAGAGCAAGGACTGTGGCTTTGCATAGCATCTGACTCAGGACAGAATAGACTCTGTGAGAGCACCAGCCTTTTCAGAGCCTTACTTGGCAAGGTAAAAAGGGATTTGGAGAGGAGAAGGTGTCCAGAATATCCAAATGACCTGAGGAAGTAAGTAGGCCTCCTTAAACATTTAGCTTGCTACCAGGGAGGCACTCGGGGTAACCTGACCTAGTAATTATCTGTGGTCTAATTGCCTACCTATTGGACTTACTCCATCTACCAGCCAATGGGAATTTACCAGATTTCCCTGATCCTGATTGAGTTGACTCATATAAACTATAGTGAGTTTCTTCTTGGGGTCAATTCTCCATGGAATTAATCAAACTTTGGGCTTGTCTACTGTAATCAGCTCGATAGCTGCTTTCTGCTCATGGATGGCTTTTTGCCTTCATTAAATCTGAAGGCTTCAGCTTTTGTTAGTGCATACCACCTCAATCAATACAAGCAAGTACAGCTGTCTCCAAAACGAGGATGTCAAGCCAAGGCCTGGATAACCAATGGTTACTAAATACTTAATGATTTGTGCTGCGTGTCAACAGTTCCCCCATCGCATTTCAGTGTAGAGCTCTTGAACTTACCTTTAAAAATAATTTTTTTCCTAAGACTTATCATTTACTTTCCATATGTTATTTCCTTATTTATTATTTTATATCACATGACCAAAGTGCTTCAGAAAACACAAAGTGGGACCCAGAAGTTAGAAGAGCTGAGAACCATCCACTCCCATTGGCACCTTCTATCCCCAAGGGGGATGGAATTTCCTTAGTGTGGTGGTTGCTGGTGCTATTTATCAAATGTTCCACTCTGCCCATTCCAGGTACAGGATAGGATTGTAGTTCCTGGCTCCTGTGTGGTGGATGGGGTCATGTGACCAGTTCTGGCCGAAGAGTTGAAAGCACAAGTAACTCTGTTACTTCTTTGCTGGAACATTAATGTCAGTGTGAGGCCCTTTGGGTTCAATATGCCCTCTGCTACCAGGACCAACAATTCTCTAGATTTGGTGGCTCTGCCAGCCTGAGTCCTAGTGGTGATACCGCAGATACAGAGGCAAGCCCCAGACTGCCTACTACGGGCATGTAGCATAAGCAAGAAATCCACCTTTCTTGTTTTTAGCTGCTGATGTGGTCAAGTTTTTGTTATGTAGTAGCATTACTTAGCTTAACTAAGTGAGACAGGCAGCTTGCAAGATAATCAACAAACTTGTGAGATTCACAAGGAAGATACTATTATCAGCTTTCAAATATCATTGCTAATCTGATGATTCTCAAATTTATGTTCCCAGCCTGTGTTTCTTTCCTGGGCTCGCACAAACATACCTTTTTTATTTTTTAAGATTTTATTTATTTTTTTGAGAGAAAGAGAGTGAGAAAGCGAACAGGGGGGTAGGGATAGAGGGAGAAGCAGACTCCCCGCTGAGCAGAGAGCCTGAGGTGGGACTCGATTCCAAGACCCTGGAATCAGGATCTGCGTCTAAGGCAGACGTTTAACCAGTTGAGCCAGCCAGGAGACCTTGCACGTACATATCTAATGACCCTACCTGACATATCCACTTGGATGTCTCAAAAGATGCCTCAAAATTGAGTGCAAACTGAACTCACAAATGTTTGCCAAACCTGGATGCCTCCAGTCTTGTATCAGCATTTAGCTCTACCACGTTCTCAGTTCCTAAAGTCACTGTCATTATAAGCTTCTCCCTTTATTTTATAGGAAACGTGATGGGACGTAATCTTCCCGTCAGGAGGCCCAGATGACTCTTCAGAGCACAGCTCTGTCTCTGCCCACGTCTCCATATTTATGGCCAATATTCTAGTGAAGGCCACCGACATCTAGCATCTAAATTACTGCAATGGCCCCATACACGATATCTCTCCATCCCTATTGTGTTTTTTTTCAATGGAAGTATAGTTGGAGTACAGCATTACATTAGTTTGAGGTGTACAACAGAGCCATCCGACATGATGTTATGCCCACCAAAGTGCAGCTACCACCTGTCATCATACAATGCTCTTACAGTTCCTCCGTCTACATTTCCTGTGCTGTATCTTTTGTGTCCTTTCATCTGATTTTGCACAGAGTAGGTGGATCTTTAAAAGAAAGATACAAGATCACGTGAATCCCCTTCAATGACTTCCCATTAAACTTAGACTAGATATCCAAATTCCTTACCATGGTTTACAAAGTCCTATGTGTGCTGGCTTCTCTTATTTCTGCCTTATTTCTTACATCTGTGGTGCACACATACACTGACCATCTCCCAGTTGATCCAGAACAAATCAAATTGTTCAGGTGCCGAGGCCTTTGCCTTTGCTATTCCCTTTGCCTCGAATACTGTTCCATTAGCTCTATAAATTGTATATTCCTCCCCATTGCTTAGGTCTTCTCTTAATTCTTTAAAGAGTTCTCAGAATCTCCTATCAAGAATAGGTATCTTTGTTATCTTCCAATAATCCCTATATATTTCTTTCCCTTTTCCTTTTTATTCAAGTACAGTTGACACACAGTGTTACGTTAGTTTCAGGGGTACAACTTAGTGATTGGACAAGTTTATACCCCATGCTGTTCACCGCAAGTGTAGTTGCCATCTGTCCAGTTACATCAGGATTACGATATCATCCCTATACATTTCTTTAACAGCACTTATCACAACTTTCAAATGTTTAGTTTTTTTTTTTTTTAACATGCGTGGTATTCTCCCCACTAGAATGAAAGCTTCAAGAAGACAAGAATCTTGTCAGTCTCACTCATCACTACAATCCCAGTACCCTGTGTGATGCTCTTGAAATATATTTAGATGAATGAGTGGATTATCCTTACGTCACAAATGAGGACAAGCCCCGGAAAGCATGTGACTTGCCCAGAGTACATGGATAGTGAGCGGCAGGGACTGAGTCTCTGACCACACCTTCTGACCCTGCAGTTGGTGCTTTGGTTCAATGTAACATACACTTTCCCGTTGCCATGCCACTGGATAAGCAGCAAAAGGTAATTTTCTTGGAGTCCGTTCTCTACCAGAATCACAAGAACTCTTTGCTTTCTCTTACCACTAAGACAGAGTGGCTTTACAACACCAGCAGCCCAGCTGGTTTACTCATTTTTCATACTATAAAATGTTATTAAACTGCACCACACAGATAAGTACTAGAAAAATTGCCAGGTTATTTTCCTAACATAAAATTAGCCAATTTGCCTGTGTACGGGTTTGTAAAGAATGCAAAGCATCCCATTCAAGTGATTAACCTCTTAGTTAATAAAAGCAACAATTTCATGTGAATAAATAATATAATAAAAGGAACATTCATATCAAAGTTATGTAGCCCTCCCCTTCCTCTGCTCTTCTCCTTAATTGGTAAATAATTCATCAAACTCTGAAATGAATTGTGCTCCCACCCACATTTCTTCATCCAATTATCATGAAATAGGAAAGCAGGCTCCTTCTCCCTTTGGAAGACAGGAGATAATGAAATCGTTCAGGTCTTCCCTGAGCCTGTGCTAGGCTAGATAGAGGATCCAGCTGGCACGGGCCTCATCGGGCAACAGAGCAATGCTTCCTTGGGTTCTGAAGAATTGGGCTTGTCCTTTGAGTTTGCCCTCTTTCCCCAAAGGTCACGTATTTGTCTTTCCGCTAGAGCGTTCGTAAGTATTACCTGTTGTGAGTGTCACGGGCAATGGGAGGAATGGGCTGTGCGGAGCGGCCAGCTGCCTGAAGATTTTAATATGACTTTTGCATCAAATGAGTTGCACGGATCCATTTTTACAATGCTGATGAGCCACAATTCCTGGACACGGAGATGTCCTTTTATGTTGTAAATTATGTAAGATTATTGCCAAAAGTTTCTTGTGGGAGCTATAATTTTTTCCCCTTTGGACTTCTTCATGTGTGGAAAAAACCCTACATTAGATATAAATTAATATACTCTTGGGCTGATGACCTTTGGTTTTTTGCCTTTTACCTTTAAATTGAGGTAGAATGATGCCCAACATAGTGTAATTTGCCTTTGCAAAACTCTTCTATGTATGTCACTATAATTCCCAAGGATGGTCTTGCTAATAAATCCCATTAAAAAACTCTTTTTTTCAGATCGTTTGGGTTCCTCTCATGAGTTCTGTTTAGAACTTGATCATTACCGTATTCAACAGCTTCAGCTTGGTTGTAGACGGATCACGGAGGTTGTGTACTGAACTTACAATAGCAGTGTTTATACCTGGGGTTTCTTTATTTTCCCTCCAATGCATTAGAGTTTTATGGAAAAAGATAAAACAGTTACTGCCTCCTTTACCACAGCTGTTTGAATAGCCTCTTCAGCTTGAAGTTTATGGCTGCCGAAAAATCATCTTAATTTGCAAATTGTACTAGCCGTGTTTTTTGGGTCTTACTACCATCGTCAAGCAAATAGAGAAACAGAAATGTCAGCAGCAGCGTTTATGACTGACTTGGTGGGGAAACTTTTCCTTCTGAGTCAGGACGGAGCATATTACCCAGGGGAGCTGGTAAAGTGTGAATGAGACTCAGCCCTGAGCTCCCATTCTTCGCCATTGTGTCTATGGTCCACTGAAACAGTTCGCTTTCCTTTTTCACCATTGGAAGTAGTGGCATGTGCTTTCTGTTTAAAAATGATCGCTGGAAGGCTAGACCATTGAAATCCTTCCTAAAAATTTCCCCTTCCTTTTTTCAAATAAATGAACTATTCTTCATTATTGCTTGAGAAATGCTGTTGTGAAATTCTGGTTATTTCTGCCGCTGTGGCTGCTCTACAGAGACAAAGAAATTTCTGTAGAAATGAACAATAGGAAAAGAACCATACTGCGATTGGATTGACTGGACTTTCTAAAGCAAATATGTCTTAATCTTAATTAACCAGCTTTTGACATCTGGGTGCGCGGATTGCTGGCTCTGTCACATGAGTACTTTATAATCAGTGTCCTCTGGGTGACTCTCTTAGAATTTTCTTCTGTAGAGTAAATTCTTTCTATCAAACGCTGTCCCCCAATATCCCAATCCACAGCAGGGAAACTTTGATCAAGGTCAAAACAAAGGGACTTGGAGGGGTTTCTAGCTGACGAGGGCAGCCATTCTCTGTGACTGACTGGAGAACCCTCTTTTCTTTATCTGGGAGGGTCATACACGTCAGCGCAAGGTGCAGATTTGGAAGTGGTCTGCCCATGGCATACTGAGCAGGAGGGAATGCCTATCTAGGCATCTGACTAGCAGAAACAGTTTTATCTTCTCAGGTCCGTCCTTGGATCATTACTTAGGCTCCCAAACCTGGTAGCAGGGTTTACCCCACGACTGGAGAAGAAACAGGCTTCCTCAAACTGGGCTTTTCCTAAATGAGATCATGAAACAGACAACGCTGGCAACATCTATTTTGGCATCCCTCTCCGTGACCCCCAATCACCTTCTCCTGCCAGTTCTCCATTTCTCTGGGTTCCTTTCCTTCCTTTTGCCTCAAAATCTAGTTATCCATCATCCTAGACCTTAGAAGTCCTGGTTTCTGTCAGCCTGATAATGGAAGGGGAACAGGGAGCTAATATTGATTGAATAATACTATATGGTGATTAGTCCCCATTCAAGAAGGCATACATGTTCTTGTATTGGAGTCACAGTTATGCATGCAAGTTATTCCCATTTTACAGATGAGAACACTGAGGTTCCTATAGACTAAGTGACTTGCCTAAAGCACACAGCAAGTAAAAAGTAGAGCCAGAATTGGAATTTCGGTGTGTCTGACTTCAGGGGCCGTGCTCAACTAACTCTAATGTAATCACTGCAAACTTACATAATTTCTTACACTCAGTTAAAATTCTCTTTTTCACATAACCCTTTGGAGTCAAATTTTCAGTTCAAGATAGATTTATAGGGAAGATTTTTTTTTTCATCAGACCAACTTCAGACTTGGGAAGGGGGTCTTTCCAACCTGCCACATGGTGGACTGCCTCTTCTGTCTTTAATCATAGATCCTGTTTTGACTAGGACCATATCATGACCAAGAAAATGGGGTTGCTTTGATATTCCCAGAATTCTTGTTTCATTAGATGACATTTGTGTGTTCACTGTTCTCTGCCTGTCCTGCTTTCTGTGATTCTGATGCTCTGTGTGGTTTAACATATTTAACTTCCTAGAGCTGTCCCCATTTATCAGCCCTGGAATTAGCAGGACTTTCCTATTCTGACACAGCCAGGGTCCTCACCTGTGGTCTCACCTCATGCATTGGTTTCATTATGTGCGTGTGTTTTGTTTACCATCATGTTTCCATTGTCTCGCTGGTATAGTCTTCTAAAACTCAGCCCGGTCTTTCTTCTAGTTTATCATTCTTCTTTGGTCCATCCCTTTCGTGCTATTGGTTACCTCTTCCTTCCTGTATTTCTCCAACATTGATGTGTGCTAACTTTTATCTCTTATGCTTGATTATTGAGTGGGACTTTCCTTGTGGCCTCAGAACTAGACTCTAAAGCTGAGGATAAATCAGCGTTAACTCTCTCCACCTTCTCAAGGGTTCTGTATTCATTTTGTAGGGCTGCTGTAAGAAAATACCACAGACTGTATGCCTTAAACAACAGAAATATGTTTTTTCAGTCTGAAGGCTTGAAGTCTGAGACTCAAGGTGTTGGAGAGGTTGGTTTCTTTTGAGGTCTCTCTACTTGGCTTGTAGATGGGTATCTTCTCACTGTGTCTTCCCTTTGTACATATCTGTGTTCTAATCCCCTCTTCTAATGAAGAAACCAGTAACATTGGATTAGAGCCCACCCTGATTATCTCATTTAATCTTAATTACCTCTTCAAAGACCCTATCTCCAAATACAGTCACATGGTAGGGTACTGGAGGTTAGGACTTCAACATACCAATTTGGGGGGGCATGAATTCAGCTTGTAGCAGGATCTAACAACTGCGTCCTTCATAAAAGGTGGTCATGCATACTCTGCTACCTTCACAGTCACCCCATCCCACAGATCTATACGAAAAAAATCACTGGGTAGATGAGTGAGGGGATATGGAAGTGGTCAGCTGGGGGACAGTATTTGTGGCAAAAGGTTTTCTCTTCCCTTCCCAGGGGTAGGAGGAGGATGGCATGCTTACTTTCTCTACTTCCAAGCCATATGAGGGAAGTGCCAGGAGAATCACTTGCCAGGATTAGATGTGCCTGTAACAAAAGGTAACTGTCATCCCAGTCACTGGCTGGGTACTGGCAGAATATGACCTGGTGCTTCCCAGTGAAGGAGAGTCAAGCATGATGAGAAACTTCTTGAAAGAGTCTGCTATTTCTCCCAAACTGTGTTGGCACCCCTGACCCTAAGGACCAATGCTCATTTTGATATCTCTTTAATCTTCAAAAATAAGAAACTTGCTGGAATAAATTGCAGGAAAAGACTGTACTAAGGATATGGGGGTGTCCTCCAAGTGCAAATTCCCTGAAGACTTTAAAGGGCATAGAAAATCCTCATTGGTTTAAAGACCCCAAGTGAAGATCCAGTGGGATCAAAAAGGAAACATGAATCATAACAGTAATCAGGCAACTAACTTAGCCCCTCCTGTTTGCCCAGAGAGGGGTTTTAGGGCACTGAGCAGTGACACGGGCCAAAAAAGAAGTGACTGTTCCCTTTCTGAAGGGGTCCTCAGTACATTGTGGCCTGTCCCAAGAAAATCATGGACACCATCTACACATCAGGGAGCATTACACAGAAGATGAAACCGGCCAAGCCAGAGGAAGACCACCTCGGAAGTCAGCTAGCTGTGTAAGACAATACCTGCCATCTTTCTATTCTTGCTCCCTGCTTTAGCACACCGAAAGGGCTAGGTATGCAGAAGGAAGAGGATTTTGAGTTGTCCCAGAGAAAACTTTAACTCCAACTCTAACGTTGGGGAAGAAGAGAATTGAGAAGATTATGTCTCTCTCCTCTTGGGCTGAAGCCTAGATAGCTGCCCCTAAGTAAATGGAAAGGTTTATTAAAACGGAGAAGAGATTATGATGTTGAAACACAATGGGATGAGTATTTAATAATTGAAAATGCCTGGAAAGCTATGGGCTTTGCTGGGATCCTGGGGACTGGAAATGGAGATTTGACAAGGTGAAGGCAGCCATTGGAAAACGGAAAACCTGCTGCATGTTAAAATAGATCAGATTATTCTACCATAAATTGTGTTTGATTCCCATTGAAAAGCCACAGTGAGTGTTACTGTTTAGCAAGGATACCTCCCTTGGTTGTCTCAAGTCACTGGTTAGATTTTAGGTACAATGAGGTCAAAATGGAAAATTGGGATGCCACACATTTTCCTGTGCTTCAGAGTCAATTGATGTGATTCAAAGCAATCACAGCTTTAGTTGTAAGAGATTAGGTTGAAAAACTAGGGATGAGATTGAAATCAAGGATATTTAAAAACAAATTGCCTCATTTTAATTTCCCTTCTCTCAAACAATGTGGTGGAGTGGAAGGTGTCAGGGTTCAGGAGATCTGGGTTTTCCTGTTGGCTCCATCCATAACGATCTGTATCGAAGCAATCACATCATTGGAACTTACCGTATCTTGATTTTCTTAAATTGTTACCCTAAATCAGTAAGCGTTTATCAAGTCTGTCATGAGGCTAATGGGCTTTAGAATTAGACTGTGTAGGTCAGAGTCCACACTCTACCTCTTAGCAACTTGATCCTGCTCAGGTTACTTATCCTTTCTGAGACGCTGCTTTCTTATCTTTAAATGGGGATGTAGCAATGAAACTGGGCCACAAGGAATCAGTGGAGTATCCTCTGTAAAATGGAGCATTTGAGGTATGCGATCCGCTCTTCATTTCAAGAAGTCTATTATAAAGCCACAGGGAAGAGAATGGATTTAAACAGAATCTTATGTCTTCAGATTATAAAAAAGAAAGAATTTCCTGGTTAGATACCAGATATGATACTTCGAAGGCTTTCTGGATTTATCCTCCTAATTAAAAAAACAAACTAGTGAATTGTCTGATTGAAATGGATTTGCTATGATTCTGCTAAAAGTTAAAGAGATGGAGTAAATCAGTGGCTATTGAACGTTAAGTCCAGGAATGGGCATCATTAGATTCAAGTGAGCAGGTTTTATGGTGTTATTCATATCTCTGTCCTTACCGATTTCTTGTCTCCTTTTTTTGGATCAATGACTGAGTGCTAAAATCTCCAGCAATAATTGTTGATTTGTTTATTTCTTTCTTATTTCTGACAATTTTTGTGTCAAGTATTTTGGAGCTGTTATTAGGTGCATACACATTTAGGCTTTGTGTGTGTGTGTGTGTGTGTGTGATGAACTGATCCTGTTATTATTATGAAATGTTCTTCTTTATCTCTATATTGTCTTGAATGATAACTGTACAGCCTTTCCAGCTTTCTTATGATTAGTGTTTGCATACTTTATGCTTCCTTTTTTTTTTTTTTTACCTTTAACAAATATGTGTCTTTGTATTTTAAAAATTCAGCTCTTTTTACATGTTTGGGTCTTTCTTTTCATCTAGTCTGATAATCTCTGCCTTCTGAGAGCAGTGGTTAGTCCATTTTAATATAATGTGATTATTGATGTGGTTAGGTTTAAATTTACCATCTTGTTATTTGTTTTCTATTTGTCCCATTCGTTCTTTGCTATTTTTCTCTCCTTTTCTGCATTCTTTGGGATTAATAATTTTCTCAAATTATGTTTTATCTCCACTATTGGTTTATTAGCTTTATATTTTTGTTTATTTTTTAAGATTTTATTTATTTATGGGGGGGCATGAGCAGGGGGAGGGTCAGAGGGAGAGGGAGAAGCAGACTCCCCGCTGAGCAGGGAGCCCAATGTGGGGCTCAGTCCCAGGACCCTGGGATCATGACCTGAGCCGGAGGCAGACGCTTAACCAACGGAGCCACCCAGGTGCCCTTTATATTTTAAGTGGTTGTTCTGAATTATAATATGTATCCCTAACTTATCAGAGCCTACCTCGAATTCCTGTTTTACTATTTTACATTTAAGAACTTTACAATCCTTTTGCCCTTACTAGTGTATACTTTCTCTTATGTGTGTTATAAATTCTAAAATACATTGTTAATATTTTTGCTCTTAAAAAATCAACTGTATACTAAAGAAATAAAAATCAGGAAAAAATCCTTTGCTTATCCAGGTATTTATTATTGCTAGCACTTTTCATTTTTTCATGTAAGACTGAGCTCTGGTATCATTTCCCTTCGGTCTGAAGAACTTCTCTACCATTTTTTGTAGTAGAGGACTTTTCTTGATGAATTCTAGGTTTATCGAAAAATGTCTTTGAAGGCTGCTTTTAGCTGGATATAGGACTCTAGATTAATAGCTATTTTCCTCTTCGCGTTTTAAAGGTGTCACTTCTTTGCCTTCTGCCTTGCATTATTTCTAAAGAGAAATCACCTTTCATTCTTAACATTGTTACCTTGAATGTAATGTGTCTTCTATTCCTTGGACTACTTTTAAGCTTTTCTCATTGTATTTGGTATTCGGTAATATACTATATTATGCCTACATGGGGTTTTCTTCATATTTATCCTGCTTGGAATCTATCAAGACTTATTGCATCTGTAGTTTCCAACAAATTTGGAACATGTTTGGTTAGTATTTCTTGAAATATGTTTTTCCTGTTCCAGTGTTTCCCCCATATGCCCCAATCTCTCTCTCATTTTATTCTGGCACTCTACACATGTTAGCCTATTTGACATTATTAGGTCACTGAGATTCTGTTTATTTTTTTTCCTATCATTTTCTTCCAGTATTTCAGTTCGGATAGTTTCTATTTGCCTGTCTTAAGAATGCTGAGTATCTCTTCTTTAGTGTCTAATGCCTTCTCAGGCTCACCCACTGAAGTTTGAAGTTTCAGATACTGTGCTAATTCTAGAATTTCCACTTTGTTCTTTTAAAATAGTTCCCATTTCTATCCTGAGAATCCCTATTTATTCATATGTTCAACTTTTTCATTAGATTATTATATATATTTGTAATAGTTGTGTTAAAGTAATCCTCTGTTAATTTCAATAAATACCTGTGTTATCTCTGGGTCTGTTTGTATTGGTTGTTCTTCTTTTGGGTGCTGGTCACATTTTCTTGTGCTTTTGATGTCTAATAATTTTTTATTGTGTTAGACATTGTGACTATGATATTATTGAAAATATGTATTTTTTGCTTTTCTATAAGGGAAGCTTATCTTTGTACTCCCAGGCAGCTTGATCCTGTTGAGGCTTGGCGTTGGCCCTGTTAGAGATGTCTAGAGTAATCCTGCTATGTAGGTATGGCCTTTTGGAGTCTTAACTGAATGCGTGGGGTTTTCAGAGAGTTCTTTCTACTCTGGCTGGTCATAACTTCAACATCTCCCATTCCTGTGCACCTTCAAAATGTCCATTCTGTCCACTACTCACCAGTAGCTTTTCTCTCCTAGGTGTCACAGAATCTTATGCCATCAATACGCACATTAACGCTTGACCAAAGACATAAGGGAAACTCTCCGTGGAGGGGTCCTCTGTGCTGCTGCCTCCTCTCTGGTATGCACCCCACAGATTCCAGCTGTCTCTGCAACCTCAAACTCCAACTGAACTTAGAAATAAAAGATACCCTAAATAAGCGGCACCATAATAACAATGAAAACAAAATGAATTATATTTCTACAGTTATAAAAGTTCAAGTATTATTTTTGTCTCTTTAATAATAGTTTTTTTCTGACATCTGCAAGATGTCAATGTTCTTTTTGGGAAAATCATTAATTTGGAGATGAATTCTAAAAATAATTACAATATGAAATTTTAGTATATATTAGTCACTGTGTCTATTGCTTTACACGGATTATCTCACTTCCTGGTCAAGACCCTCCTCCCAATAAGACCTGTGACTGGGCCCCATTTCCCCCTGCTAATTTAAAAAGTGCCCCAAGGCAGAAAGCTGAGGAGAATGTGGAGCTCACCTTTTTGTTTCTCCCATTCTCTGTATGTTGTAAAATGCCTGAATTGTCTAGTTTTATAGTTGACTATAATGGGTAGGTAAGTGTGATACTTGTTACTTATGCTTTGCTGAAATCCTAAGGAGCTTTTTAAATAGATTCCAGCACTCTAGCAAAACTTACTGATTCCGAATCTCCAAGGTGATGCTAGAAGCATCCATCTTCATTCTGGTGTGCATTGAGGGTTTGGACCCACTGAGGCACATGTCCTCCAGTCACATCAGGCCCTGATGTGACTTGAGAGCATTCTGACAAGCCTCATTTAAGAGTCTCAACTGATATATCTCCACCACTTCCCTCTGGGAGAGTAATCATAAATTAGCCAGGCCTCTCCTGGAAATCAGGAAGGATTTCTCCATTTCCAGACAGTTTTCAATCCTTAGATTGCCTTACTTCTAATAATTTGTCCACCTGAATTAAACAGTTCCTTGTATTCTTAGTGTTCACACCTTCAAAATTTAGTAGACACATCATATCCCCTGCCAGTCATCACTTAACCAGGCTATACATATTTAATTATTTTAATGTATCCCCATAAATCAGCTTCTTGAACTCCCCAGTCACATGGGTTGGAATATCTTGTCCTCTTTCTGCATAAGAATGAAGATGACTGGAACAGGACATCTTGCTTTTAGCCTTGTTTTCCTGAGGAGTAGGACGTACTTCCCGTCTTCTCCAGTCAGTCATCTGATCTGGAATGTTCATTTCGTAAACTTGCAGACTTTTCTTTTTTACTCATTGGTTCTATTTTAATTATACTGTAAATTATTGTCACGTTCTTAAGCTTTCTTCTTTCACTGAATAAAAGTATTTAAGGTTTTATTTTTAATTTAAAAATTTGAAATACTTGCACAGTCCTCAAGTGGAATGAATCCATTAAAAATCCTGTGTGTGTAATTAAACAATCTTAGTGTCCCTAGATTTCTCTGTCATTTCTGGCACCTGGCATGCCTTCCTTGGAGGTTTTCAATTGTGGACTGTAATACTTTTAGAATAATGAGAATTCAGATCCCACAAATCACCCAAAGCCAAACATCAGTTTCTTTGGCCAATAAAGCATGCCCAGTTAGCTGACGGCTTTCAGAGGGGCTGACAAAGGGCCTTACATAATGCACTGAGTGTGGTACTGTTTAAGGCCATCACGATGTGCTGTAATTATTGTGGCAGGCTCCTTCCTGTCTAGAATATCTCCCCGAACAGTCGGTAGTGCATCTTGGGGTTGACAGGTGGCTAGATTCCCCTCTGTGTTGGTGAGGATGTTAGATGTTGCCCGGAGAATTTAAAGCAACATAGGCAGCACCTTAGCACTGGAATTGTTCTGATTTTCCCTTCAGCTCTGCGCAATATGCATTTCTTAGGCACAAGCAAGAGGAAAGCTTCTTTTTACCCTTTTTCCTGAACTCCTCTCTTCACCAAGGCACATTCTCCAATTTGCTGGCTGCCCCTGGGAGCCATCCTTACAGAGTCCCCTGACAGCCCTGTGCCCATGTTTTATGCAAAGATGTGAGCAGCTGGCCACCAAGCCCCTGAGAGTCTGGGGCTTTTGTGTTCCAAAGCCTCTTCTCTGCCTTCTTTTCCCTCCCCTCCTGGCTTCTAGGCTGTGTGATCTTTTCTCCACCACTCCCTTGTGTCGGCATTTGCTGGCTGTGCTCTGTGCTTTTTCCATGCCAGGCCTCCGTGCCGAGGAATAGTGAACTTTCCTAAAAAGTGGTTCATAAACACTGGGAGTGGTGACAGAGAATGTCTGGTACTTAGTAGGCCCCCCTGGCTGAGCCTTTGTTCTAACCTTCTGAACAAGTCCCACGTTACCAGGCAGAAAACATAAAGAGGCTCTATAGCGTATCGGATCGAAAACAGGGAAGGGAGAGCAGAGTCTGTTATGAGGCTTAAATCAGATAATGCATGCAGAATTCTAAAAGAGTGAGAGCTCCATAGATAAACTTGGACCCTGGAATGAGACTGCTTCGCTTTAAAGCTCAGTTCTACCACTTACTATGTCTGTGACCTTGGGCAAGGTCACCTGTCCTCTCTGTACCTCAGTAGTTGCATCAGCAAAATAGAAACATGAATTGTTCCTTCACCAGCGTTGTGATAAAGATTCAAGGAATCAATACATATAAAGAACTTAAAGTGCCTAGCAAGTACGAAGTGCATAATAAGTGTTCAATAAAGGGTAGTTAAAATAGCAATATTGTTATTATCGTAATTATGAGGGACATCACCAACTCCTCAGTGCCTCTATAGAACTCAATGTCTTCAGTGGATCTAGAAGAGGTCATCAACTTGTAGACACAGAGAACAGACCGGAAGCTCCAGTGCGAGTTCTAGGCTCACTGGGGTGCAGTTTGTGGTGGGAGGGGCCTTTGTTGTGTCTGGTCAGGCTGTGTGGCATCGATGCCCCTGTACCCAATGAGAACAATGGTGCAGAGTTCCAGACACAGGTATGGAGGTGTCCACTCTGCTCTGATAACTGGGAAATTCAATTTAGAATCTAGGCTTGCTGGTGAGTGTAATCCTAAGGCAAGGAAAAAAAATATCTTTGATACCTCTGCCCAAAGTCATGCTGATGTGAAGAAAGTTACTTTCTTGTTCTGAGCAAGTTCAGGAAAAAGAAAAGGGCCACTCTATCAACCAGAAATCCAGTCTTTAAAAACAAAGGAAGGGGACAACTACCACTCATTTAGTAGGAAATCAGCCTTATAGAAGTGTTGGACAGTATTAGGAAGACCTCCAAAATTGCAAGGGGGCATTGGGAGGAGATAGGCACAGAGAAGTGTTTCTAGAATTCTCTCTGGACTTCTGGACATTTTATTCCACACCTTGCCCAGGGAGGCCTGGAGCTGACTTTTCATCAGAGCAGCCTTTTGCCTTGTGCGCACTCTGGGAACTGGACTCCTTATCCACTGACATTCATTGCAAGAGCTGCTCTCATTAACTAGGGGGGCAAACATACTTAAGGCATGAGTCCTGCATCTGGCCAGAGTGGATCACAGTCAAAGTTAGGGTTCCTCTTTGGAAGGTAGCATGACGCTCATCAGAATGAAATCTGCCTCCAATAGAAGTTTGTGTGGCTCCGTTCAAGGACTGGCTGAGGTCTGAGCTGCCTCTGATTTCATCTGACCCTTAGAGAGAAGATAGAGATGCACTACTGCTATTTATCATTCTCAATGGGAACTGTGTGGGCAGCTTCCATTACGCCAGGCCAAATTTAGACGAATGAAAAGGTCGACTAAGTAATTATTGATTTTATATGTGTGCATAAATTAGAGCATGGAGTCCTTTAGTCACTGCTAAAAATAAGCCTTCTATGGATTGGGTTTGGGAGATGAGGGCCTGTGTAACGAGGAGAAAGCAATAACTCTGGAGGAAATCTGCACATTGGATAACTATTTCCTTATGGTTGTCATGACGGTTCAAGACTTACATAAAAAATCAGCCAGTGGAGCATTTTGGATATCTGGGAGAGGATTGGACAAGGCAAACCACAGCCATGCTTTCTCTTTAATCATAAAACTGATATTGGCCATAATCCTTTTAGCAACAAGCTTTTCTCAAGCAGTGGTGACTTATGAATGCTATTCTGAGGAGAACTAGTCAATATATTAGTTTTCTTTTAATTATGCAGCTGCAGCAGCAAGTCATGCATGAGTTTTATGGAGCTTTGTGAATTTGCCATTGGTTCTGGGAAGCAGAGAATTTATTTGTATACCGTGGAGCAATTTGCTCTGGTTAGAAGAGAAACCATATCCTTCTATCTTAAAAATGAAGAGCTGGTATATGAATGGGAAATTCCAAGAATCTAATGATCAAATCAGCCAAAGCTGTTAATTAAAATTGATGAGTTTTAAGCATTTATGTAGCACTCTAGAATGTTGTGGGGCTGGAAAATTACCAATTGCCTGAAGTTTGCAACTATTGACATGCTTACAAGGGAGAAAAATATGGTAATAAGAGAAGAAAGTATGTTGTTATCAAACATCTTTTACTTGGGGTGAATATTGCCTTATACATTTAGAGGTAGGTTCAGCTGAATGATACTACTATCTTACTTTGGCTTAGATTTGAGTGGTTTGAAGTCAATTTATGCATTATGTGTGCATCTTAAATTTTAGGTTACAGTAATTCTATCTCTCCTTGGTTAGTAGTTCCTGTAATGCTGAGAAGCAAAATGTCTTATTCAAGCGTAGCTTGGTATTACTGAGAAGCAGCCCCGAGGAAGCAGATTGTTCCATTCTGTTTGATCTAATGGGCCACAACAGCTCCCAAATTGAAGAAATGAGGATTGGCATGTCAAGGAAGAGGAGTAGTTGAGAGGGAAGGTGGTGGCCTGTGACGAGGATTTACTGACCTCTGGAACGATGTGACCCTTGCATATAGGTTCAGTTCTGCCCCAGGCCCTGGCTCCAGGCCCAATCTTGATCTCAGCCTGGGAGGGTTTTTGTGGTCTGACTTTGGGGATCAGCACTGTGTCAGTCATGCTACCCACTCCGCTGTGACCTTGAACTCCAATTTGCATAAAGGCGCTTCTCTCCTGTGCAGATGATCGGTCTCCCCTTTGTGTCCTAATCATGGCAGCTGGGCCCTTGTCTTGCTGCTTGTGGCTCTCAATCCGCTTTGTTCTTTTAGAACTGATGTCTTCCATTGCCAATCTCTACCCAAAGTCAAGAGGCGTAGAGCCTTCTCTATAACTTAACTCCTGGAGGAGTGGATATTGCCTGTTTCTATTCTTCGTGTCATCCTTCAAATGGATGTGGGGACACCCTCACTCCTTTGAGTTGTCCACCTTTCCCTCCCCCTGCTTCCTGCTGACTAATAGCCTTAGACAAACAGATGTTGATTGTTGGGCATTTTCCAAACTATGTATCCAACATCTAGTGGAGTCCCTGGACCATAGTAGATGTTCAATAAATCTTTGGTGAATAAATGACTTCATTTTATCTGCTACCCAGGACTTTTTCCAGTGTTTGCTGGCAAAGTCCATTTGCCCAGAAACTACCTATCTCAGCTCACCCCAGCTTGCGTAGGCTGCCTTGCCCTCCCTTGAGCTCGCACACAACACCAAAATATCACACATCTGAGGGAGGTTGGTGTCATCGGCAAGATGTGCCTTCTATGGCTCGTTCTTCTCTGCAGGCTCTTAAAAATGGCAGCCTGCTCTAGTCGTATTTTCTCTCTTCATTGTCTCCTGGTTCTCTCTCAGAAACCTTGGGAAAGAGTTAATTTGATGAAATTAATGTACCTCAAAGTGCCAAAGACTAGCAACTCAGGGCAGTTAGCCAGTATAGGCCTGAGTCGCAGTCAGTGGAGCCAAAAGGAAGTTCTACCATGGGCATAGCAGGGATGTTTTTAGAAACTGGAGATATTCTGCTTGGAGAAGAATCATCTTAAGAGGGTCACAGCAGCTGTTTTCAAATATATATACATGCCTGATGTGTAAAAGAAAGAATACATCTATATTGTACAAGTAAGAATGGGTGATGACCTGTCCTGTGGGAGAGAGAGAGTTCTGGGTAGTTGAACGCTGGCTCTCTTCCAGACACAGAAGCAGGCCAGGCCAGGGTGGTGGGGGAGCCCATCGTAGTTGGTGGCATGTGATCATTACACAGTGGACCCCTTGTTCTTGACCCTCCCACCACGAGTAGGAGTATAAACCCAGGCTGAATTTCACCCAGAGCGCTTCCCCGGTTGTCCTCATCCCACTGCTATTGCCCTTTTCTGGTGTCTAAGTGGTGTTTCTCAGTGTTTCCTTCCGCAGCAGTTGCAACGTCATGACGCTTGTGGCTGCTTTCCTTGTCTTTATAGTAATCCCATTCCTCTTGCCAAAAGTTGCTTTAGAAACAAGCATATGTGGCATGATCCTGGCCCATGCATCCTGGGGATGTCTTTTAGGGTAAGAGTAGCGGTTCTTGGAAGAGTTTCTCCTCTTCTAAGAAAGGAAACAGGCTGTATTGTTCCTCTGGAAGTCATTGTATCGGGATATCAAGTCTGGACCTCCAGCAACAACCTTTCCCTGGCCTGAGGCTAAAGCCAGAGCCCAAATATCGGGTTCTTCATGACAAGATTCACCAACCGAAGCAATTGATTCCAGAGCTGTTTGCTTCTGGAACTTCTTCTTTTGAAACACTTCCTTATTTTTTTTTAAAAGCAATTTATTACAGATTCTGATACTTGCAGCCAAAACCATCCTTTCTGAGACAGAGCATTTTCTGTCGCTTCTTTGAAAATGAAGAAAGAAAGACAATCTGTGGGAAGAGTCAAGTTCAACTTTTGGATGACATTAGTTCTTACTATACTGTGGCTGGTCAGATTTATGTGTCATTTTCTTTGCTCTTCCCTCTAGGGAAACCTGGATAATATTTCAGTTTTCATCTTGAAAGTTAGTTTACCAGCATTGTGATATGTCTCCAGTAGTTTCCTTTCAATCAGTATTTAGATTAAAATAAAATTGAGTCGGGGCGCCTGGGTGGCTCAGTTGGATAAGTGACTGCTTTCAGTTCAGGTCATGATCCTGGGGTCCTGGGATCGAGTCCCACATCGGGCTCCCTGCTCAGTGGGGAGTCTGCTTCTCCCTTTGACCCTCTCCTTTCTTGTGCTCTCTCTCTCTTCCATTCTCTCTCTCTCTCAAATAAATAACATCTTAAAAAATAAAATAAAATTAAATTAAATTAAATAAAAAAATAAAATTGAGTCAATTCAAACACCAAATGCAAGCAGCCCATCATGAAGACACAGGCCATATAGGGCAAAGGCCAGCTGATTTTTCTGTGCCACAAAGAGGGAGACTCAGATAGAGGGTTACATCCTGTGCCATCCTCTGCCCTCGAGATTCTGGTCAGAGAAAGACACTGCTGAACATTCTGAATCACCTGGCCAAATGTGAAAGGGTCTGCTAAGTTTTGGCTTCTAAGAATCCGGAATGTCAATAAGATGACAGTGACTTTGAAAGTCCCTTGCCAATTGTAATTGTAGGATGTATGGAAGGCATCATTTGCGGAGTTTTGGAAAAGACAAATTCTAGATTTGGTCCTAGGATAGCAAGAGATTGAAGCAAGAGCTCTAGAATCATTTCTATTCTGACGGATGACTCAGGTAAGGACTTATGCCCCACTCCCCCTTGACAAAAAAATCAGATCCTTTATCTGAATTAACGAAGCGCTACCGGGAAGGTAGGCGGCTCAGCTCCTGCATCAGGAATGGGTTGAAGTTATTGGCTGCTGTCTTTATACACAGTTCACAGTCCCTTTGCATCCTGTCACATCTGATACGGTATAATGTGATGTGACTAATGTAATCAGATGTGAAGTTCACTACAGCAACATGTCAAGTTGGAAAATTTGAAAAGAGAAATAGGCTTCTCTCTGAATCATGGTTGGCTTATTTCTCTCAGCCAGAGGCTCTGTTTTCAGAGTGAAGAGTTTTCTATGTTGACCTTCTGGCCAAAGGCGTATGTTAGGAGGGCTAGTCTTTCCCGGAGGTGATGACCCTGCGTACATGAGCTGAAGCCTCATGCGTTGGCTCCCACCTGCCTTTCAAATCAACGTGCCTCACCTCTTTCCCACAACAGGGCATTCACTCCGGAGGTGCGTGCCGCAAAGTGCCGATGGCTCGGAAAACCGAAGTTTCACAGAGGTTTAGGACAAGCATGCATGGAAGCTAAGCAGGCCCTAAGGAAGGGATTGTGAGGAACCAAAGTGGCTGAACAAAGTCAGCGTCGTTCAAGTGTGTGTACAATTTTCCAGAATGATAGCTAATGTGGGTGTAAAGTTTTGATCCATCAACTTTCTTTATAAGCTTCCTGTACAAAGCAGGGTGGGTGATCTTCATGACCCTGTCTCATTAACAAGTATGAGTTCTGGGAAAGGGCTCTCTGTGGCTTGCCTTAGTGGAGACGTCCAGTCTCTTCCTCTTCTGCCCCAGGTGGGCTGTCGTGTGCGGGCTCTCTCTCTCCAACCCCCACACTCCCTTCCTTCCACTTCTCCTCTCTCACACAGTTGAATTTCTCAGATGAATGTATGTGTTTAAGGGTGAAGAGGGGCTCTGAGGCCATGGCCGAGAGCATTCTAACACATACAACGTCTTGATCAGTGGTCTACGGAAGCTGATGGGGAAACAGACACAAATGGAACTGCCCGGTTCAAAGCAGGCACGGGGTGGTGCCCTCAGATCGCCGGGTCCTACTGGAAATAGAACCAACTCTCCAGTCCCTCTAGTCCCTCCAGTCCCTCCAGTCCCTCCAGTCCAGTCCTGTCAGCCCTGTGCTGTGGAGACATAAGCTCTCTTTTCCCTTCCTCGTTCAGGCTGGTCCTGCTCTCACGATGGGCTCAGGAGGCGGCAGGATGGAGCCCTTTCCTTCTGCGGCTCCATCTGCATCCTTAGCCCCCTCCTCCCACTTGCCTCTTCTCCATCCTAGGGCATGATGGCCTCGAGGAAGGTGCAGTGAACAGAGAGCTATGGCTTTCCATCAAATTGTGAAACCAGTCGGGCGCCCGGGGGGCTCAGTCAGGGAAGCGTCCAGCCATTGTTTCTGGCTCAGGTCATGATCTCAGGGGTGAGATTGGACTCTGCAGTCAGGGCCAAGCCTTTGAGATTCTCTCCCTCTCTCTCTGCCCCTTGTGCCACCCACCCCCATGCTCCCTCTCTCTTTAAAATAAATAAATGAATAAAATCTTAAAAAAAATTGTGAAACAAGTGAAGTCTGTCAATCACTTCCATTGACCTCCCATTTTGCCTCATTGTTTCTCTCATGCCTCCCTCCTCCCAGCATCCGGACCCCCCAGGGCTGCACCCTACTCCATGTGCAGCCCTTTCCCATCTCAGCCCGCTCCTGACCTTACCGTGGCCTCCTCTCCCTCCATTAATTCTACCTCTCCCGTGTACCATTTTATTGGCCGCTGCCCTTTGCTCAGTGATAGCTGGCTAATATGAGAAACTAATCTGTTTTAATGTTTTAATGTGTTACCACTCGCTAGCCACTGCTAGCAACTTAATGAGATTTTGAGTTTTACTTGTCTCATCATAGGTCCTCTATTCAATTATAAACTCGGCGAGGGGGAAGCCCCATGGCTGTGTCTTCTCTAACTCCCATAGCATCTGAGCAGCCCCGGATGGCGGGTCCTCTGTCCTGCTGGAGTTGAAGGGATTAAAGCAAAGGTGGGCAGGTGGCTAGACCTGAGCTCACAGACACTGAACACATACCACGACAAAGCTGATTTTCAGGCAATGTTGGTAAAATAGGTTGGCACAAGAAACTGGCCAACCCCCACCCACCAAAAACAAAAAACAAAAAACAAAAACCTTCCTAAAAAGGAGTTTAAAAATAACCAGAGAGGGTAAATTAACTCACTCAAACCTTTAATAAACTTTGCCTTAATGAAAACAGCGGCAAAATAAAACCAGTAATATTATAAATCAACTACTGAGGCCAAAAGCTGGTCTTGAAATCAAAGGTTTCTGTAGGGCCTCCCACTCTCTTCTGGGAAGAAGTTTGCCTTTAAAAGTCCAAAGCAAACGCGTACAAGATACACGTGCTATTAAAGCCGTCGGGTGCTGCAGAAACACGGGAGCTGCAGCCTTGGCCAGTGAAATTTCTTGCAAACTGAAATACAAGAAAATGAAGGGTCTAGAGTGGTAGTGTTCGGTAGGTCTTTCCATGACAGAATTTTTATACTCTGCCCTGTTCAAGACAGGAGCCATTAGCCACATGTGGCTGCTGAGCGCTTGAAATGTGGCCAGTACAACTGAGGACTTGAATTTTTACTTGCGTTTCATTTTACTTCACAGAGTAATAAAACATCATATTTATAGTTATGTCTTATTCAACGAACTGTGTTACTTGCCATGTGGTCTGCAGATTAGAAATCCTGGCATCACTTGGAAGCTTGTTGGAAGTGCTGTGTCTCAGGCCTCACCCAAGACCCCTACGGGGGCTGCAGTTTCATAAGATTTCCAGGTGAATCTCATGTATGTAAAATTTTGAGATGCCATTTTTTATTGAATATTTGAGGGCCCAGACACTGTTCTAGGGGCTCAGCACACAGTGGTGAACAAAATAGACATTCTTCTGACCTCATGTTACTTGTAGACTAGGCAGGGGACACACAGCTGTTAAGTAAACATACACGTAAATACATTCATATTATAATGAACATCTATAAATTGTGACAAGGCCTATAAAGGGGAATTGCTGAAAAGAGAATAAAGGGGGTCTGGTCAATTTAGATTTTGGCCAAAAGGATTAGAAAATAGGGCAATGAGTCTTAATGAATGAAAATTTTCACATGGGCTTGAACTCACCAGAAATGACGGCAAGCTTAACTATAAGCAACGATCAATTAAAGATGAAGACAAAACGTCCATTTATGCATGAGTCAAGGAAGGATTGAGAACGAAACGCAATGTCAGGCTACGTGGCCCTACCCTAACATGGGCAGAATGTAATGATGATCTTGGTCAGACTACAGAAAAGTTTGGAGCTGAGAAAAGTGTCTTGAGTCAAGGTGTAAAAGAATTTATTGTCAACAGTGAAGTTCACATCTAAGCAAATATCACAGGAGCAGATGCAAACAGATGGAGCATAGAGGCAAGCCTGCCCGCGGCAGGAAGAAGGTAAGGTCTCTTACCTTTTTTCCTCCTAGGAACAGTGCAATGACTTGCTTCCCTGGCCTTGGCCAGTCCGAAGCTGAGAGTCACAAAAGCTAGAATACAGCAGGGTTCCCAGGGCAACACCCTTCTCCAAGCCCTGAAAGATTCTGCCTGAGAACAAAACCACAGAGTTATAAAATACGGAGATGCAGGGACCATAGAGTGTGTTTATTCCAACTCCTCACTCAATCTCATTCTAGACCACACAGATGCCTTCATTGGTCACCAGACAACCCCACACTGGCTGGGCTCCTACAAGAGGTCTCAATGTCTCTGGTCCTTAAAGTCTGACCCTCAGCCTTGACCCATTTATCTCTGACTTATTCTGTTAACTTGAAGCCAACTCACAGCTATGTGCAAAGGCTCGTTCCACACATAGGTTTAGGATAGCATTAGGGCCTCCTGTCATCAGTGATTGTATACCCTCTGTATCCTTCCAAAGGCTTATTTCCTCTACACAATCCTCTGCTTTGAATGAACCAATCTATTTATAGTTCAGTGAGTACCTCATGGACATTCTTGGTTCTTTACTCTTGGTCAAAGACCTTTTTGGTGTCTCTCAGTTCCTATCAATTCTTTAAGACCTAGTTTGAATTCCAGCTCCCACAAGAAGTCTTCCTGACATTTCTAGTCATCTACACTTTTTGATCCATGTGTAATATAACATTCTAAGCACCACAAGGTTAATCAGAAACTAGCATAATCTGCATGTTGAATAAAGAAGGCTCATGGAGAATAATCAGAAACTCATTTACTTCTGTCTCTCACAGACCTTGTCAATTTGTTTACTTTCTCCATTTATTTATTAATTCATTCATCAAGAATATTTATTGAATACCTACTGAGTGTTAGGTGATATTCTAGGTCCTGGGGATATAGTAGTGAACAAAATAGACAAAAATTCTTATATTTGCAGAGCTTACAATCTAGTGGATGAGAAAAGCAATAAAACAAAATATCTAAGTGCAACATTTAGTAAGTCAGGGGAAAAATAAAGCAGGGAAAAGGGACATAAAGTGTCAGCACTTTTAGGCGGTATAGCCAGATAAGGCCTCACTGATAGGATGCCTTTTGATTAAAGACCCAAAAGATATGAGGACGCTAGTTAACAGACACCTGGTGGAGAGGCATCCCAGGTGGAAGGAACGAGTGCAAAGTCTGTTACGAGGTGGAGAGGCAATGTCTGGAATTGGTAATGTTTCAAGTTGGTCTTTTTTCTCAGAGCACATTCATAGGGTGTACTTAAGAATTATCCCCAGTTTCTCTGATGTGGGGAACACATCTTTTCTAAATTGCTTATGGTTCTTTCCTTAAGCCCTAGGAATCCCATGGTTAACCTCTGATTGATGTCACTACAACTTTGCAGGCAGTCTGTGATATCTCATGTTAGTGGAGCCCTAACCTGAGTTTCCAGACTTTAGATTTTCCAGGCATCAGTTAGACATCAGCCCGATGGGTCCTTGAACTCTTTGCATGGACATATTAAGTTACTGGAGGTCCTATTAAAACTCCTTTTCCTAGGTTTGAGGTTAAAGCCAGATACCTTCTCTACCTTCCTTTTGGTGGAAAGACAAGGAAGTTTGGGGTTCTTTTAATCACTCAAATTTTTCTTGGCCTCTTGAATGTCTTTTCTTAACTGAAGATACACTGAGCAAAGGATCGCGCTGTGGTTTTGTAATTTCTAAGTCGTGCTTGGTGGTCTCAAACGCCATTTTATAATATGACATACATTTGGCAGCGAGGAGCTCAGCTGAAATTGAGATTAAGTAGTGCCAGTTAATGTTACAAAAATATGTCTGGGTGCCTGCAAATGTGGGGCGATGACTAGTACCCAGCCAACTATGGGATATACACAGCTTCTTCGATTTCCTGCTGCAATTTCCTCTACCACTCATTTGGCACTTAACACATTTATTTATTTTTAATTAATATTTTATTATAAAGCCATACTTCAATAAATTATCCATATAAGTATTTAAAATATCACGCATGCCATTGAATCAATGTACATCTTTTAGCAATATATGAAAATTCATTATTTTTATACAAACTTTTGTTATTTAACCTCTTTATTCATACCTTCTTCACCTCTAGCTGGTGTTCTAGTCCCCAAGCTTACCAATTGCATCCTTTGTGAATATCCAGTAATTCTAGAACATAGTAGGTCTCATAATTGGCCATGAGGATGATGTGCTTTCTGGGTATATAAAACTTATAACTAAGAAGATGTAGGAGTTAAAATCACAGATCAATGCAATCATCCCACTGAATCCTCTTATATGTAAAGATAGGTATACAAAGTGTATAAAAAGTCTGTTATTTCTCTATGCCATTTTGACCCTAGAGTTGCTTGCTTCTTAGGTAATTTCCTGCAATTTGCTGGCACTGGTATTTCAGTCCTGGTTTGTAGTTGTAGAAAAGTCAAACCTTGAGACTGATTTGAGAATGTATTTTTTATTTTTATGTATTTGCTCATACCTCTTCATTAAAACATTTTGTTGTTTCTGGTTTTAAGATCTGACATGTAAAGAGCTGGGAAGTTGCCACTTGCATCTCAACAACAAGAAAAAAGCTGGACTGCACTGAAAAACCAATGCCATTTCTTGTGCTCAACAGAGAGCTGAGGTTGCAAGAAAGCCTCCACCCTGAAAACTGGAGAGACACACAGCTCCAGGGAGATACAGCTGAGACCTGTTGACTTGCCCCTGAAGTTCCTGGAGCCTTGAACTGTCAAAAACATTGAAATAGTAATTTCGATGAATTACAGGAGGCGGAGTATAGACTAGCCTGAGAGTGAGAAATTCCTGGGGACTTCAGTCTTGGTGGACTGCACACTTTTGTAAATTTTACCTCCGAGGACCTCACCAGGTTTTCATGGCAAAGATCTGAGAAAGATTCCCTCATGGCTTTGGCATGGGGAGAGGAAGAATAATCATTGTGACATACACCAAGAGATTTAGCCATGACAGAAGTTTATACTTCAGAGGGAAAGACTTTACCAGCACCTTCTCCCAGTCAAGGAAGGGCATTCCTCCCACTCCAGCACCCTATAGACTTCCTGTTTCACTGAAGGGGTGAGAGTGAGGAATAGAGTCAAGAGATGTCAGGGTTTCAAGGAAATCTATTGGGGATGCTGCATCCAGGGGAGGGAGAAAAGATCAGATGAAAAAAAGCTGGAAAGATATTAGTGAAGATCACAGCCCAAAGACCCAACCACAAGCATTTAGATTTGGTTTTAAGATTATAGAACGTTCTCTCTTTCCGCTCCTTGCCACCGTACCGACAGGACTCCAGTACAATAGCAGTGGCCTGTAGCTGAAAAAGCTGTGGGACACAGACTCTCTGAGAAGGAGTACTTATGGAAACCCAAAGTCTGGAAGAAAGACCGAAACAAGGACACTATAGGAATTTCAATCTCTGGCACTTATGGCTCCTGAAAACACTAAGCACAGTCTAACTCTCAGCCAGATTAAGATAGATCCTCACACTGAAGGCTTATCAACCTCAGTTCCGATTACCTAATACGACATGTTCCGCTTTCAACAAAAAATTACAGGGCACTTCAAAAACCAAGGGAGAGCACAGCCCGAAGAGAGAGAGTGGTCATCAGAACTGGATTGAGATATGACACAGATGTTGAAATCATTGGACAGGGAATTTAAATAGCTGTGATTAATATGTGAAGGGCACTACTGGAAAAAGTAAACAATATAAAAGAAAGGATGGGTAGTATAAGGAAAGAGATGAAAATGCTGAGACTGAATCACAAAAAGAAATTCTAGAAATCAGAAATATTGTAAGAGAAATAAAGAATGCGTTCATCTGGAGCCTCAACACAGCCCAGGGAAGAGTCAGTGAGCAGGGAGATAATGAAATGCAAATGGAACAAGGAGTGGGGGGTGGGGGAAACCCCAAACGGACCATCGACAAACTGTGAGACAAGTTCCAAAGGTATAAGATATGAAGGAGAAGAATGAGGCAACAGAGTAGAAGAAAAATATGCAGTGATAATGGCTGAGAACTTCCAAAATTAATGATAGACACTAAACCACAGATCCAGGAGGTTCAGAGAACAACAATTGTATTTAAAAAAACAAAAACAAAAACAAAAAAATTACACCTAGGCATATCATTCAAATTTCAAAAAATCAAAGACAGAAAATCTTGAAAGAAGTGAGAGGGAAAAAGCATCTTATGTACAGAGGAAGAAGGATAACAAATACAGTGGACTTCTCATCAGAAACCAGGATGCAAGAGGAGTGTGGAATAGAATATTTAAGGTGTTAAAAGCAACAGACTATCAACCTAGAACTCTGCATCCAACAAAATTGTCCTTCAATCTGAAGGAGAAATAAAGACCTTCTCAGACAAATACAAACTGAAGGAATTTATCACCAGTAGGTCTGCCTTGCAAGAAATGTTAAAAAGAAGTTCTTTAGCAGAAGGAAAATGATATAGGTCAGAAACATGAATCTATATAAAGAAAAGAAGAACATCAGAGAAGGAATGAATGAAGCACCTGTCCCCACGTGAATAGAACCACATCTGTCTCATCTTGGCATAACAAGTTCACATCTACATCTGTGAATAATGAGTGTATTTTGTAAGGAAAAAGTCTTTTCCTGCAGTCTTGTAGTTGAATCAAAAAATTACATAATGAATTTTGTTTCTTGTAGGCTTCTAAATAGTGAATAAAAAGTTTGGAACTGGTAAAAATTATATTTTTTTAATGATTTTTTATTATATTATGTTAGTCACCATACAGTACATCCCCAGATTCCAATGTAAAGTTCGATGCTTCATTAGTTGCGTATAACACTCAGTGCANTCCTAGTTCTTATGTTCCATAGATGAGAGAAATCATATGATAATTGTCTTTCTCTGCTTGACTTATTTCACTTAGCATTATCTCCTCCAGTGCCGTCCATGTTGCAGCAAATGTTGAGAATTCGTTCTTTCTGATAGCTGAGTAATATTCCATTGTATATATGGACCACAGCTTCTTAATCCAGTCATCTGTTGAAGGGCATCTCGGCTCCTTCCATGATTTGGCTATTGTGGACAATGCAGCTATGAACATTGGGGTGCATATGGCCCTTCTCTTTACTACGTCTGTATCTTTGGGGTAAACACCCAGTAGTGCAATGGCTGGGTCATAGGGTAGTTCAATTTTTAACTTTTTAAGGGACCTCCACACTGTTTTCCAGAGTGGCTGTACCAACTTGCATTCCCACCAACAATGTAGGAGGGATCCCCTTTCTCCACATCCTCTCCAACAATTGTTGTTTCTTGCCTTGTCTATCTTTGCCATTCTAACTGGCGTAAGGTGGTATCTCAGTGTGGTTTTGATTTGAATTTCCCTGATGGCTAATGATTTTGAACATTTTTTCATGTGTCTGTTAGCCATTTGTATGTCTTCATTAGAAAAGTGTCTGTTCATATCTTCTGCCCATTTTTTGATTTGTTTATTTGTTTCTCGTGTATTGATTTTGAGAAGTTCTTTGTAGATCTTGGATAGGAACTGGTAAAAAATATTAAATTTGCAATTTAGGAAAGCTCTGAATCTTACCTCTCTCTGTGTAGTCACGCTGCATATGTAAATACATGTTTATTCTAGTGACATAAGTTGTGGAAGAAGTAAAGGGTAAGTAAAGGCAGATACAACTTAGAAGAGAAAATGCTTTAGTAAACTCTTCAATAAAAGACAAAACAAAACAAGATTTTCTTAAATAATATTGTCATGCATTATAGTTAAAAACTTTACATAGCAAGCTTTTAAACAGAACAAAGTCTTGGGTAAAAATTTGATGTCCTTTTAACATGTTTTTTGAGCTCCTTCTCTGTGCTAGGTGATGGGATTACCAAGGTGATTAGGCCATGATTAAGACGAGAAGCCAATTATATGTAGATGCCAGCTGGTATCTCATACAATTTTAGTTACAGCTTTCTCCACTCCTTGCTGAATACTCCACAGCACGTTAAATTAAAGGCTTCTTGAGACAGGGCAAAACCATTTATCTAGATAGTTCTATTCTTGGCACGATGTCTAATACATAATAGGTGCACAAGAAATGTTTGTAAAATGGGAGCTTCCAGGGTTGGCAAACTATTCCCTGCTGGACAAATCTGGCTTACCAGCCCCAGCCAGCATGTGTCCTGTTTTTGGAGGGCTCTCGAGCTGAGGATGGTTTGTATATTTTTAAGGGACCGTAAAACATACACACATACACCACTATGTGACCGAGACCGTATGTGGCTGCAAAGCCTAAAATATTTGCTATCTTATGTTTTATAGAAAATATTTCCTGACCCTTACTTCATTAGGACGCTCCTTCTAGGTCCTCCTAAAATTTGTCTTGGAGTAAGATTTCTTCTTGTATCATGATACAGTCCTTTGGCATTAAGGCTTGCTAAAGATTTTCTTAGCTTTCAGTTTTTGCCCAGACCCCATAATAAATGGTGGGCACACCCAGCTTCAGCTATAGGCCACTTACTAGGACCCACTTAACTTGCTTGCTTAACTTACACTTGAATAGGCAAAAAGGCTGTGTCATTGTCTTTGGCTTCCTAGCAGCCCCTTCACCAAACAGTTGGAGGAAAACGGTAAGAGCCAGCCACGGAGGACACCAAAATCCATGAGGGTCTTCCTCGTGTGGATTTCCTTGACTACTTCCTCATCTTACCATTTTTGACGTATATTTTGTGGCTCCCTTTGTAGCGGTGCGTACCCCTGTTCCTTCCCATCAAGTAGTCAACCTGAAAGTTCCCATCAGCAATGACTGTCGCTCACTGGCCATGGGTACAAACAACCCCAAGAAGAGAGGTGCTCGCAGAGTAGGTCAGGGGAAGCCCATAGCTCCTGCAATACTGTAAACTTAAAATAGAAATTCAAATGAGGTTTGTGACAAATAAAAACACACAAAACACATGCGATTACAGTATGCAACTCTACGTGTGTGTGTGTGTGTGCGTGTGTGTACCAAACTCTATCAATGAATTTCCAGGGCAGAGAAGATTTCTTCTCTATCCCCCACCCCTGATCTCACCACATGCTCAATAAATATTGATTACGTGAGGAGGAGGGAAGGGCGTCTGCAAGAGCTACAGTTCCTGTAAAGCGTGACACCATCAAGCACCAAATCTGATTAATTCCGTGTAAGTGCATCTAGGGCTCTGCAAAGGAGAATCTGCTTGTCAGTCCAAAACACAACCAATTAGTAAAGAAAGCCAGTCATTTTGCATCCTCAAACCAGAATTCTGTAACAAAGACCCCGAATATGTAAGTGATGAATATTTAGACTTGAACTTTTCACTACAGCCAATGGGTGGGGGGAGGGGGGGATCCTTTGTGCAGTTGGGTGTATTACTGCTTTTTCATGTGTCCCCAGAGCATTGCCCATTCAGGGGATATGTAAGTAACCACTAACTCTTCAGAACCTGCTATTTAGCCCCCTTTCATTGTTTGTTTTCCTCTGAAGCAGGGGTCAAACTTGCTACATGTGCCCTGTACCACCTATACGGGAAAAGACCAAGATCAACAGAGCCTTGGTCTTGATCTCACAGACACTTCGTCAAAGCAGCAGGGATGCCAGACCTTGCCTTTCTCACAGGCACTTTGGAACATGGGCTGGGTTTCTGTGAATCGGAGCGCATGACCAGCTCTGTGTTTCACTTGGAGCTCTTATTTTTAAGGCCATCTATTAACTTTTTGCTCAGCCTCTCCCTGAATGCTCTCCTACTCCGCTGAACAATGTCTTACTGAAGATAAAAGATGTAGATGTGGTGTGAAAAAAGGAGGTAACTTGGTTTGCACCCCCCCTTGTCCCCCGCAATGGCCTTATTTATGGGTTTCAGATGGTGACAGGGATGTTTATATGAACCCTACCCAAACTGCTTGAACCTCTGGGGTCTGCAAAGATCAGGCTGCAAATTTCAGGAGAACAGAACTTTTTTTTCAGGGGTTGGGGGTGGGGGTAGGGGTGGTGGTGACTAAGATTTCCTGTACTTCCTGTTTTAGAGCTGCTGGAAATGAGACAAAAACTGTATTTCAGGATTTCAGTACCTGGCCCCAGCTGGGATCAGCACATACAGATGTGCTCAAAGAAAGGACACGTGTGCACATATGCTCACACACAGGCAAACACCTAGAAAGGGGCATCATCTGTACTCACAGATTTTATCTAAACATGCACACCGTATTTTCCATTTCAAAAAAAAAATTGGGGTTGAATTCCAAAGCATTTCACAAAGGCTATTCAAAGTTTCAAAACCAAAGAGAACAGCAATCTGATTTGGGGGAAAATGTTTAGCTCCTTATTATTTTCTGTAGAGCAGCCTGATGGAGCGAGAGAAAAGAGGGACAAACACAAAGAAAGGAAAACCTATTGTGCAAATGTAACTCATTAAGGCCGGGAGCTGTGGCTGCAGGATTTTTACAACACTTTTCTCGTCTCTTCCACCTCCTCTTGCCACATCCCGAAATCAATTGTTTGCAAGTGGATTGAGAGCGTCCCCACTGCACCGTGGCAGGCCCCCCTCCCATAGGCCCAGATGAGGACAACCGCATTCTCGCTGGGGGGCACTGCTCCCCTAAATTCAATACCTGCATGTAGTTAGGGGAGCGGCCCAGGAAGAAGGTTTACAAAGAATCAGGGCAGAGGCAGATGCAAAACCACAAATTAAGTGACACGTTGTCGGATTCACCTTCGAGTCATCTGGCTGTCAAAGACACTGTCACGATGTGACTTTGATACCATGCAGGTTACGGCCCACGTAGAGCAGCACGCCGGACACATACGTCCTCCTAAGGACTGGCCTTTGTGCACACGATGAGCCAGCAGGTCATTAATGTGCGGCGGGAGCAGGAGGGGCCCATGGAACACGGAGCAGGCGTGCTTGAAAGGGAGAGTCAGAATTTCCAGTAACCCCTTTCAGTTGGCAGAGCTCTGATTGGAACCATGTGACAATTTTAGGCGATGTACCATAGGCAGCCAATTTATTACATATGGCAATATGATTAATGGTATCAAATGCCTTTTTTTGGTAACATCCAAGAACACTCTACCAGCCAACTGCATGGAGTCCAAGGCAGTGAAAATCTGTTCCATGAATTTAAAGTCAGGCAGATGAGGTTAAATGAAAGAGGGCCAGGCGCCAAGGCAATGATTACAAAGTAAGTTGTTTCAAAAAGAGCAGAATGTTTTAAATCTGGTCTTGAACAAATCCCATCCAGGCCCCACCTACCCCAACCAATTTTTTAAATCTCCCTCCCCCCTCCCTTGTTTCTTGATGTGAAAGCCCTAACAGCTAGAGTCTGCAAGACATTTCTGAGGCCAGGCTGTCTTCCACGTGCCCAGAACCTCTTCCAGGGCAGGGCGAATCTGCAGAGACCACCGACTGGATCTGTCCTTGGGCTTCTGTGGCAGGCTGGGTGTGGAGGGAAGCAGCAAAAACCAGCAGAAGGCGGGCTAGGGAGTGATGGCCTCCCCCAGGGGGGCAGGAGGAAGGGCCTAGCCTCCTCACACTCCCTTTAGTGACTGGGGGCCCTTTCTGCTCTCTCTCCTCTCTGGGAGTAAGTAAGGTTTCCCTGGACTTGGAACATCATTGTGAATCACTGGGAAGAGCTGTCCTGCGAAAGACAAAAGTGGCCAAGGGAGTGAACTGCGAGGAAGGTTGCTTATCTTGGAATTTGAGGAATGAGGATAAAGAGTGAGGACTTTCAAAAGGCAGAGTCTCCAGATGGGACTTGTTCCCCAAAATGGCTCCTGACAACGCATAATAGGAAAGGAGTGAAACAGCACCCTTCTCTTTGAGGTTTGCTTGTGGACCTAAGCCTGTTTTGTCCGAGTTGTGAGTCACTGACTTCACAGAGGATTTTACAAAAAGACCGATAACGTTTTGACTGAGGCCCCACCAGACACTGGGCACCCTGATAGGTGGGATCAGCCGTAAGCTATACAATTTATGTTTATGGGCTATAAATTGGTAGTTTGTGGTTGTTTCTGATGGAGAAAATTGATCCCTAACCCCGTGGTTTGTGGGTTAAACTTTTTTTTTTTCTTTTTTTGTGAAAGCCGAATCTGGCCGGTTATTTAGGGATTAAATCTGTTACTCAGGGCTCAGTTTTCAATCTTTCGATCCGGTGTTTTAGACCTAGTCAGAGGGTCCTAGATTCTGTCTCGGGCAAAGCCCCACCCCCTAACAAAACTGAAAAAGAAAAGCATGAGCAAATAAGAAAATATGTGGAGGTCAGGTGACTCTGAGCCAGACAGAAGAGTAAAGATGGGTTCAAGCTGAGGCAAAAAGGGCTTGAGAGTGAAATTGAGCCGTAACATAGGGCAACTAGGCAGTTGCATTGCGATGCCACTCTTGGGGAGTGAGTTGTAGCCTGAAATCGAGATGATTTTCCTCAGCTTGCTTGCTCTGTTGGAGTATTTTCAACCCATTCCAACATACGGTGTGAGGGCTGAATGAGAGATAGGAGTCGACTACGTTCTAATAAATTCCTCCATGAACACCACTGTCTACTCGTTGAAAATGATATAAAAACCAAGATGTAAGATCCACTCAACCCTCCCCCATATTTAAAACGAATCCCAGGCAATTAGTTCTCCCCTCTGATACATGATTACTTCTCCCAAGCCAATCGTGCTCACTTTAAATAAAAATTTACTTTCACTGCATCTTCTCTGAAGGCCAAACTGGAGAGCAGTCTCCAGAACTGCTAGAATTAGCAAATCAGTCTGTCAGTTATGCTGGGGAGAGAGTTGTTCTTTTTTGTAGTTCTTTACTGCCATGTTGAATTACACAGCAATATACATTGTGTTAGTTTCCTATTGCTGCTGTAACAAGTTACCGCACACTTGTTGGTTCAAAACAACCCAAGTTTATTACCTTGTAATTACAGTGCTAGAGGTCAAAAGTTCAAAATGGGTTTCACTTGGCTAAAACTGAGGTGTTGACAGGGCCACCTTCCCTTTGGAGGCTCTGGGGGGGGTGCAGAATCCATTCCCTTGCCTCTTCCTGCCTCCAGAGGCTCCCCACATTCTTTGGGGGGTGGTCCCTTCCTGCATTTTCAAAGCCCGCAGCAAAGCATCTTCAGACCTCGCTCTGCTTCTGCCATCACAACTCTTTCTCTGACTTTGACCCTCTGGTTTCCCTTTTAGAAGGACCCTTGTGATTTCATGGGGCCCACCCAGATAACCCAGGAGAATCTCTCAGTCTCAGAATCTTCCGTTTAATCACATCTGCAAAGTTCACCGTGTAAGGTAACATATTCACAGCTTCTGGGCATTAGGACGAGGACATCTTTGGGGGGCCCTTATGCGGCCTACTACAACCATCATGATGCAGGAAAGAAAAGAAGAGAAACAAAATAACCAGAAAAGCATACAGCAAGGTTATGGGGAGACACAAAAAGGCAATCAGCAAATCTCTGCTCAGCGTCTCTGCAGGCGGGGAGGACTTTATTCATAACCTGACTGAGAGCAGGGTTCTGTGGAAGAAGGAGCATGGTACTAACTGAGTGTCTACTCCGTGCCAAGATGGCGCTCATCAAATTCTCCCCTGGACTGATGACAAATGGAAGCCTGGAGAAGTTAAGTCACTTGCCCAGCATGGCACAGCTCTAAGTGACCGAACGAACCAAGACTTGGATCCATGTCTCTGTGACGCGACCATCCCCATATGTAACTGCAGCATTTTCGGCCTCTTATGTCTAACAAAGGGAAGGTAAAAGCTAACGTGAGAGTGAAGGGGAAGGTTGTGAGACCCCCGACATGTTTTCCTGCTTCTTTAATCAGCCCTGTAGAGGGACACGGTCTCTAGCCCTGCCTGGTATTCTTGTGTTTATCATTAATGACTCATCACTGTTCACACTTGCTTTGCTTTCTACTGCTCTTCACTAACTGGGCCTAAATGACCTCTCTATGTGTCTTATTTCCCTGCGTCCCTGGGACAGGAGAGAAATGTAGCTTCCCAGTGACTCAGGGCTATGCCATCACTGACTCTTGTTATTGTCATTGTTATTTTACTAAGTCTGAAGCCAAACCAACAGGATTTCCCAGTTAATAAAAGCCTAGCCCTGAACTGATTTATGTATTCAGAATATTGTTTGAGGCCCCTAACAATGCTAATAGAGTTCTAACACTAAAAATTGCAATTAGAAGAATTTCCAAAATACACAGAGAGAACTAAATTTCAAACAATAGTCCTGGTACAGACTGAAACCGCCAGGAAAAAAAAATGCTTTTAGGTAACATATAGATGGAGGGAAGAATGACTTTTATGTCATTCTTACCTAGTTTTCACGCACATTGTTCTGCAAGCCAGAGAAATTCTAATCTTTCAAGGCTTCTAAATCCAAGAGATGGGACCATGCGGTAATGTGACCCATTCCGCTAGCCACAAGTCGCCTCCATAAAGCAGTCACAGCTCATAAGGTGTAATAGAATTGACAGATGTCAGGCCCTGGCGAGGGAAAGTAATTGTTGCCAAACTTCCTTGAAAGGATCTTTTGCTACAAGTGTTGGGTACAAGTAATTCAAGATGTAAAATCTGCGGACAGCCCCAAAGCGGGACCCACTGCCTCGGGCCCCACAGCACTTTCTGGGAATAGAAGCAAGCATTAATTTTGCCTAATTATTAAGACAAATACTCATTTAATGATCTTACCAGTAATAATAACACAATCTCTAAAACAAAAGACTTAAAATTAGAGCATATTTAGATCAAAATCATGGCTTAAGGCAAAAATGCAAGTTCTCATGACTGCAGCTTGCAAATCTTCCTCGGTGGAACCTAAAATATTACAGGTACGTATAGAAACCATGAACTTTCGCATCTTGAGCTGTGACTGGCAAATTTATAAATACCATTCTTTTGTGCACATAAACCCCACAAAAGATCCATAACCTCAGAATGTAGTTTTATCATTAAAAACATTGCAATTGGGGGCGCCTGGGTAGCTCAGTCGTTAAGCATCTGCCTTCGGCTCAGGCCCTGATCCCGGCATTCTGGGGTGGAGCCCCACATCAGGCTCCCTGCTCTCCTGCTCGGCGGGAAGCCTGCTTCTCCCTCTCCCATTCCCCCTGCTTGTGTTCCCTCTTGCTGTGTCTCCCTGCCAAATAAATATGATCTTTTAAAAAAAAAAAAACATCGCAATTGCCCCCATATTTATCATTAGTATTGTGGAACCTTTGGGATAAAAAGATTTACATTTTCCATAGCCTTTTCTCTTTTGTCTGTCCAGAATCCCACAAAAGTCAAGAGAAGATAGCTTCCTGTCTTTTTGATTTATCCAAAGACTTCCCTCTTCTGCTGGAGCGGTGATTCAGTGATTCTTTGCTTTGGTACCAAAATGGAACATACAGTTTTAACTGTCTTTGAAACTTCGTTTTGGAAAAGCTCAGAGTCAGGGAAGTAGAATGTGGCTCATTTCATTTTCATGCTTGCTATCACTCTCACTATATGCCAACTGCAGTCACTTTTGTAAATGCCAACCCACTAAACAGAAAGAGAAATAGCCAATGAATAAAAAGGTGAGCTTTGGGCAGGTGAAATTAATAGGGCAACATTTCTTCTAAGAGGAGTTCCCTATACCATACTCTGCTCATACTAATGGCTCTAAGACTGAAGTATGTGCCCCAATGACCCGGAATTGTCATGAAAATGTAGGTTTCTGGGTCCCATCCCTGGAGTAGGACCTGAGAATTTGCTTTTCTAGCCAGTTCTCTAATATGATGCTGATGACCCCACTTGCAAATCACCGCTCTATGTCATCACCACGAGCGGAGAGTGCTTATGTTAAGAATGCTTAGAGGTTTAATGATAGAATGGAGAAAAACCATGTGCAGTAAAAATAAGAAAATTTCAAGTACATATTATGTGTTAAGAACCATTCCCTGTGCTTTATAGATGTCACCTCATCCAGTTGTCAACAACCCTTGAAGGTAAATATATTTATTACCTCCATTGTACAGATGGAGAAAGCGAGGCTTAGTGATGTTCAATGACTTATCTGAGATTCCGGCTGTAGGTGGCAGGACAGGGAGGTGGACCCCAATTCTCAGACTCCAAGCTGGCATCCTTAACCGCTTCACAATACCACCATCCAGGTGCTGGTGGAAAATGTGATGGTGTGTGTTTTTGGTAGAAACAGAACTCCCGTCCCGAATAAGACTCCTCCTCTCGTTCCCACGCGGGGCTTGAAACCTTGCAGGAACGCAGGGGCCGAAAGGGTGTGTTGTGGCTGGTGCTGGCTTCCCAGAGTCGGCTCACTCCCGAGAAACATTTCCATAACAAAGGCAAGTTCTCCTCTCTGAGAAGAGCAGGCAGGGAGTTGCAAGTGTTTGCCTCTGATGTGATCCACATTTAATGCTTATCTGGGTGAGAGGGAATTTGATTAGAGCAAATACAAAGCACGATCCAGAGAACAAAACCCCTAATTCAAAGGTGGTTTTCCTAAGGATGTAAAATACTTCAAGCCCGTTAAAAGGACTGAGGAGAATTCCACCGAGGAGCGAGGAGCGGCTTATATTGTGTCTGATTTCTCAGACTGGGGCACTGCCAAGGGGGTTTGCTCGGCTGTTTGGGGGCCCGGGGAGTGGGCAGTGCTGGGCCGCTCACAGGACGGGTGGGCACCATCCCGCTGAAACGGGAAAGAGGCTCCACGGTGGGGCAACGGAGGCCGTGGGTCCTGCAGACCCTGCTCCCACTCCCTCTGGCTCACCGAGGAAGCTTCTCTGTATCTGGTGGCTTCCCAGCCTAGAAGCACCCAAGCACTGCAGTGCCCTGATATGTTTGTTTTCCTTTTGGCTAATTTTATCAAGGTGTGCGGTCATTATTAGCCAGATCGCAAAAGTAAGAGCTCATTAATATGTATCAGTTCCAAACCCTGATTTCATCTGTTAATTTGATCTTGTTTTTCCTTGTTTATGGCAATTAAATCAGACCTTGATAAATCTGAAAATGGAAAAAAAAAAAAAGGAGCCACCAGCAAGCACAGCTATTATGATCACTCATTAGAAAGCCAAGCAGACTCTCTGATAAATCGTGCCAGGGTTTTTAAGGAATAGATGATTACCTGCTTAAACAGCATGGAGGCTACCAGTAAAATGGAGCAAAATGATTAAAGAAAAAAAAAGAACACCCCCATTACATCCAAGTGTAACAGATGGACAGTTGTACTTTGGGGAACGTTCACAGAGCCTGTTTCCTCCTCTTCAAGCTAGGGAGGGCAGAAGCCACAGGCCCTCCTGGGCACAGAGGAGAGACAGCTTCTTCCCTCCCGCCCTCCCTCGCCCTCCCTTGCCCTCCCTCACCCTCCCCTGCATCCTCCTGGCGGCCTGCTCAGCTGCTGCTCAGGCCTCCCTCTAAACCGTGCAGCGGAGAAGAGCAGCAGAAGTGCTGAGTACCAGGGGGTGAAGAGGCGGGGAGGAGGTGTGCGGAGCTGGGGCACAGTAAGTGCCAAGATGGATACGATCCTTCCTGACACCGTAAGGCTGCGAGGCTGCTCGTCATGGGCGTGGGGCTAATGGTGGCGGGCCCTCCTCGTTCGGCCCCTCTTCTCTGGGCCCCTCAACGTCTGAAGGATCCATGGTGCCCTTTTCGGGGAGCCACCACCTTGCAGATCTTCCCGGGACGCGGAGCAGCCGGCTGAAGGGGAAAGTGCTAAACACTAGCTTTCCCGCTTTCCCCTGTGTCTAGAACGTGCACTCTTCCCATTCTAGAGTTAGGGAGGCCTTGAAGACCCTCTTTCTGGTTCCAGGGTGTTGGGGCCGTGGTGCTCACGGCCAGCAGCCTGGAGTCTTGGAGGGACTGGCCACAGTGTCTGGGCCTGAGGGTGGCAGCAGAGGTCCCCCTGGAAGTGTTCCGTGGCAGGATTTTGGCCCTCATCCCCCAAATCTGGTTCTTCGGGTGTTTTAGTGTTTCTGTCAACTTACCAGTGTCTGAAAAACACAACTTTGTGTTTACTGGGCCAGAGTTGATTTCTGTTGCTTGCCCTTAAGAACCGTGACCCTCAGAAGGACAGCTCTGCCCAAGGCAGGAGCTGACTGGGGTTGGGCATGGGTGGGGCAGGGCCTGGGATCCCGATCTCACGTGGTCTCAGGGTCAGCCCACGTTTGAAAGGTCTCAGCGGAGCCTTTCCAGGGAAAGCTCCTTTTCTGGGAAGTTTTCTTTAAAATCTCTCTCTCTCTTCTCTCCAGCATTCTCTCTCCCCCTCTTTCTTGTCTCCATACAATCCTGCTATTTCTTTAAGCTCCTCTGTAGCAATCTGGCCCCGTTTGCCTCTGAGGTCTCTGCAGGGATCTGTGTTCAGCCAACTTGGCATCTCGCTGGCTTCCGGTCCCCTCACACCTTGGTCTGGCTTGTCCCAGTGCCTGCAGGTCTGTGTGCTTGAAAGGCATCCAGCTCCTCCCAGTTCCTTTGTCTTTCAGCCTTTCTTCCCTGTTCCCAGCCTTCCTACCAAACCCAGGAGCCTGTTAAAAATGGGTCTCCTGAAGTTCTTTGTCTTGATTTGCTGACTTTCCTCCTTTCCGTAAATTCTGGCATCTGACCTTTGTTGTGGTTGATTCTACGGCCTCCCCTCCCCACCACACTCCCTTTAGATTCTTGACCGGTTCCTCTGTCATTTGGCTTTTTTTTGCCTCCTACGGTCGACAATTTTCCCTGTCACCCTCCAAAACCTGATTTGAAAACGTTGGCTTGCCAGTTTGTCCTTGCAAGAGGTATTCGCATGGCTGAGACCTCATCACGCTGCAACGCTGACCCAGAGGTGCTCTGTGAAGTTACCAAAAGAAATTGTCATCTACTTTCTGATCTACTAATTACCTGTGTTTTGCAGGCGTTCACTCCCCTCGCTATTGCTTATTATTGCAGGTTATCCAGTGCTTCACAAAGTCCCTTCAAATTATTCCTGGGAGTTCTCAGGGGGCTTCGCTCGTGTGGTCATGAATAACTACTGTCAGCTACCAGGTGGTGTCCATCAATTTTTTTTCTCATCTGCTCTGGCCCCCTTCGTTGATATCGGCTGCTGAGACTTCTGCTGCCTGCCAAGGAGTGTGGACCTGCCTTGTCAATGACTCGAGCAGCAGGTGAGTTGCCCTGACGGGGCCCCGGTGCCGGGGGCTCTGCCATGGCTGCTGGGCACGGCCCCCGCAGGCTGTCGCAACGGCCCGGCAGTGCTGTGTCCTCTCCCCGCTTCAGAAGGGCATGCTGCCTCCGTCTCTTTTTTTGTATGATGCTTTCCCATCCTGGGGTCTACGGGGGCCCTGATGGGAGTTTTTGGTAGAAAATAAAAATTTCACTTTTTATTTCCGACTCTCCTTTCCACTAAGTACTCACCTCTCTCTTACAATAATAGATTTTCTGTCGGGGGGTGGGTGGGGAAGAAGAACTTGTCTGTCTGAGCCCTTCTTTCATCAAGGGCTTTTCAGCAGGCTGGGGACCTGGTCTCTCAGGCAAATCATCTTCCCGTGGGCTGTCCTGCTGGCCAGTCTGGCGTGCTGGGCCTGCCCGAGTGGAGCTGGACCCCTTCAGTTCCAGCAGGACCCTCTCCCACATTGATTTGGCGGTCTATTGGTTAGACTTTGGTCATGAAATTGCTAGAATGATTTTTTTCCAGTTGGGGAAACTCTAGTGGCCAACTGGTAAGACTAAGGCTTTACATCCCGAAGGCGTATGTTTTCTACATTAGAAACCCTGGAGAGATGAGACCACCCCAACTCTTCCCTCTCCTTCCTCTGGAGAGACGAGACCGCCCCAACTCCTCCTTCTTCTTCCCCTTCCTAGCCTCTCTGAACAACAAGGGTCATTCCAGGCTAGAAGTTACCCAGTACCTTATTCCACCACGTCCTTCTAAACTCCTGGTCTTGGGTAGGCCCTCTTAACTTTCTCATCCCATTTTTGCGATTCTTCTTGTAGGTTTTGTCACATCTGTCACACAAAAAAAGTTACTGTGTGATTCATTATTTAATGCCCGAGTCTTTCCCAGGAGAGCAGGTCGGGGAGGACTGTGCTTGCCTGTTTCCTACTGTATTTTCAGGATCTAAAGTTTTGCCTGGCATTTGACATCTAATAGGAACTCAATAAATATTTACTGAACAGCTACATGAATATTTGAGATTCCATAATTGTAATTGCTACGCTGAACTGAAATCTCTTGTTTTGGGGAAAAGAGAGTGAACTTGATTCTTTTCCTTTAGGTGGTTCCTTGGGGGTAGAGAGAAGATATGAGTCTACGGGGATAGTTTCTCCATTACATAAAGTCATCTCAGGCCTACTATACCTGTCTCTACCCAGGATTATCACCCCCCAAAGAGTTGTAGTGGTTGGTGAGAATAATAACTGGAAGAATATAATCAGGGCTATTCCCAAGCAAAATTATGAAGTAAGGAACGTTTATTTTTGAGACAGAAAGCCTCCCCGCAATATTAAGCAAGCTCCTAGTATCATCTCCAAAAATTCAAAATCCACAGACCCCACAGCTCTGGAAAATGGTTTTGTAGAAGCTATCATTACCAGTTATTGACACATCACAGCTGGAGTTATCTTCTATCTCTTATGAGCACACGGAAACATGTGCTCGTGAACACTGTTACAATACTGCAGATTTCTGAACCGTGTTTCTCCAAATCCTCGAAGACTTGCTTTAAACCCCTCCTGCTCCCTCCCCAGAATGGGAATGCCCACACCTTCCTTTGGCCCTGGGGTGGGGGACATTTATTGTTCACAAAATACCCACGTACTCCCCCACATGACCCCTCAGCGACCGCAGTCAGGTAGAGCCAGAAACATGGCTTTTAGTGGCCAATGAACTATAAGAAGAAACGGTATATGTCACCTCCTGGCCAGAGTGTTTTAGACCTTCCTTTAGACTATCTCTCAGTTGTGGAAGCCTCCTGTGGAGGAGTCAGAGTGTTCATCAGCCTTCGACCTGATCAGAGCTGCCTGCTAACCCATGATGGACAGAGAGCGCAGGTGAGAAATGGATCTTTGTTTTAGCATGAATCCATCAGGGTCTGTCAGGATTTCTACTCAGGTTGGTTTTTTTTTTTTTTTAATGATTTTTTATTATATTATGTTAGTCACCATACAGTACATCCCCGGATTCCGATGTAAAGTTCGATGCTCCATTAGTTGCGTATAACACCCAGTGTACCATGCAATACGTGCCCTCCTTACCACCCATCACCAGTCTATCCCATTCCCCCACCCCCCTCCCCTCTGAAGTCTTCAGTTTGCTTCTCATCGTCCATAGTCTCTCATGTTTCATTCCCCCTTCTGATTACCCCCCCCCTTCTTTATCCCTTTCTTCCCCTACCGATCATCCTAGTTCTTATGTTCCATAGATGAGAGAAATCATATGATAATTGTCTTTCTCTGCTTGACTTATTTCACTTAGCATTATCTCCTCCAGTGCCGTCCATGTTGCAGCAAATGTTGAGAATTCGTTCTTTCTGATAGCTGAGTAATATTCCATTGTATATATGGACCACAGCTTCTTAATCCAGTCATCTGTTGAAGGGCATCTCGGCTCCTTCCATGATTTAGCTATTGTGGACAATGCTGCTATGAACATTGGGGTGCATATGGCCCTTCTCTCCACTACGTCTGTATCTTTGGGGTAAACCCAGTAGTGCGATGGCTGGGTCATAGGGTAGCTCAATTTTTAACTTTTTAAGGGACCTCCACACTGTTTTCCAGTCTACTCAGGTTGTTGATTGAATACGTTTAATGTAGACACTACTGACTGATGTGAACAGGAGGAGAGAACCAACTAGGGGTTGAGACGTCAGAGGTTAGAGATGGCTGGAAGCCCTTACCACCCCCAGGTGTGAAGAGACAGGAGGAGAAATGGTGTCATCGGAGCCCCACGGAGAGCGTGAGCCATGGAGAGAAGCCACAGGGAAAACAGATATAGCCCCTGCCAAGGTTGTACTGTCAAAGGATAGAGGAAACAGAGGAGAAATACTCAGACCATTCTCTGTCCCTCCTTCCCTTTCTCACCAGTATCCTGAGTGTGCTTCCCATAGCAACCTGAGCAGGAACCAGAGGTTATGTGAGCCTGGATGATACAGTTTGTAAAGGTCAGCCTATAGGGGTGCAGTAAAGGGGGGAGAATGGAATGGGGCTAGTGGGAGCTAGTGGAGAGTGTCCAACACAAGGAACATCAGGCAGCCCAGCCTAAATAAGCCCAACCTCTCTAGGCTGTACTCCTGGGCCCTTGGAGCATCTACGTGCTGTAACACCCTGGGTGAGTTGGCTGTTACTTCTCCAACTGTGGATTGTTGCCTGCTTTCACGCAGGTGCACAGTGCTGCATTCTCTTTATACTTCTGTATCCTGTGTTGCACTTGGAATATAATCTTATCACATATCAACTGAGAAATATGCCAAATTACAATGTTGAAGTGCATGGTAAACTCTTCTATGTGATGCTATATTAACATCAGGTATTGTTTCCATTTGCAAAATTTAAAGATCCAAATAATAATGGACGGTACCAGCGGCATATGTACCTTAAGTGACCTTATTAATTTGCCACATATTTTGGCCTTACAGGAAGAGGGTGATAAGAGCTATTAATTATGGCAAATGTTTGCATTCTCTGCCTATGATTGGTACATTGGGACAATTGGGAAGTGTAGCCCAAGGACTTGGAAATAAAATCACTCTCTGAGAATTAGAAAGAACTTCAATACATAGTAGACTAAAGCAGAAATGAACAAAATCATCTGACAGAGACAGTGTGACACAGGCCCTCCTGAAGTTCTTACATCGCTATGTCCCTAAGATATCAGTTGGGTTCATTTGTGTTTTTGAGATTTGAAATTGCCACAAATTTCCTCTCCTATGTTCCATGGCAATTGCAAAGCTTTCCTCAAGATTCCCATAAATCCCTAGGAGCCTGGGCTCTCACTGTCACTCTGGCTCTGAGCTTTTGCCCCTCCTTGAATCTTGCCCCTGCTGGAGTCTCCAGTCTTGAGCTTCTCCGGTCCCTCTGCTCCCATGACTCCAAGAACAACTGCACAAAACCTTTGTGAGTGTCAGACTTTACCGAAGGACAGGTTTATATCAGAGACATGAGAACACTTAGAATTGGATTGCAGACTTTCATGTGCCTAAAGATTCTATGACCACTGTGTCACTGGCAATTTCTCTCTGCTCACATTTTCCAAGGGCTCTACCCCCTTGCCCTGGTCCCCTTCTGTCTGTTCTTCTCTATCTCTTCCTTTATTTTTTCTTTTGCTTTCCTCTATTCTTAATTTTTGTTTCGTTGTATTTATTTTTTAACTTTGCTTCTTAAAATTACAAGATGCAGGAATACAATCAGTTTAAAAATACAGAGGTATATAGATTTAAGACACGTCACTCCTTTTTCCAGTGTTAGCTATTACTAATATTTTTGTGTTGTTGACTTATTAGCAAAAAGTGGTATCACCTTGTTGCTTTAATGTGCATTTTCCTGACTACAAATGAGGATAATTATTCTTATATTATTTACTGTCCCTTTGAGTTTCTTCTGTGAATCATGACTTTGTACTCGAGGCCAACCACGTCTGGATCCACTGGTGAATCTGACTTCCAGAACTTACAGATAAATACTGAATCCTGGAGGCGATCAGGGGAAAGTGCTGTCACCCCGTGGGATGGAGCCTGGAGTCCCACTAGCATTCTCCGGGGATGTCCCTCCAGCTCCTACCTGACACCTCATGTCCTTCTGTTAAAGGCCCTCAATTTTTGGTTGCTCCAAACGCAGACTAAATTCTCACAACCTATCAATCTCAGGGAGGATTAGAGCCAATGTAAACGTCAACAATATGAAGGAAGTCACCCAAAGCTCTAGAACTAACTCAGATTTTAGGTTGAATTAGTCTTTGGTTGGTTACCTGTATTGGCTCCTTGCCCGGGAAGACCACACACACAGTTGGGGTTGCCTAGAACATCCCTCATTGAAGCATACTGCTCTGGAACGCCATCAGATAGTGTCTCCTGTCATCCTCAAGAGTGTAACGGTACAGATGACAAGTTACAAGATCATCCTATCTTCGTGTGGTCTTCAGCAAGTTATTTGGTTTAGGAACCCGTTACCTCACAAATGATTGATAGATACTCATATGCTGTGGCAGTATTTTTAAAAATGACTGGTCTACTAGTTTTATAAAAGTTGACCATGTGGTAGCCTACAACTAAGTTTCTATGGAACACAGGCTCAGAGAACTACAGAATTTTCGAGCTGACATAAAAGGTCATTTAATGCATTTCCTTTGTTTGTTTGTTTTGTTTTTTTGTCATCCTTGAGCCTTTGAAAAACTCATAAGAACTGCGTGCTTTCTTCCGGGAAGATGTGCACCCATACACACACGTAAGATTTTGTCCATCATTTCAGGGTACCCACAAACCCTCTGGAGCTCATCAGGGGACGCAGAATAAGAACTCTTGGTCTAACTCATATGATAGATGTGGAAATTGCAGTTCAGAGAGGTGAAATGCCATGTCAAAAAGCAGAACAGGTTAGAAGGAAAAATATACTCAGGATCCCTTGGTTTGTAGTCAGTGCCTTTTTTTTTTTTTAATGGTTTCCCCTGTATTGCCAAGACTTACGTTAGTGAGAACATAAAGCTTCGAAGAGATTTCTGAGTGGGATGTTAGTAGAAATTTGGAATATTCTACTTTTTGAAAGCAAAGCATGAGTTGGCTCTGTTCTCAATGACTGTTTCTCAGACTGTTTATAGACTTTTCATTAATACTTATGCTGCAATCCCCACTGGTCAACCTTTTTGCTGAACGGACACTATAGAAACTCATTACAGAACTTACCTGCTGCCATTTTTATAGACATCCCCTGTTCCAGCCACTGGAAGCACTTCCTGTTCCCTTGTGCAATGTGTCCTTTGGTCTTATTTTTGTTCACCTTAATTTCTCTTGCCTAAATGTTCCTACTCATCCTTTAAGACGTTTTCAATGGTAAATTCACTTTCTCCTTATAATCTTCCTAACATCCATAGCAGAGACTATAGCTCTTTCCTTCTATCTTTGTATTGGAGAAATTTCTATGATGACACAGGACATATCGCATCGGTTGCTTTATTTATCCCTTTCTTCTACCTCATAACCCAACAACTAAATTACAAGTTTTGCAAGAGCCAGGACAGTATGTGATTCAGGTTTGCATGCTAGCAACTAGGCTGGTGTTTAGAATATAGAATGTCTTCCAAAAATCTGTTGAATGAGATGAACAAATAAATCCTTATGATAAACCCCAATTTATCAAATGAAATCTAAGTGAAGAATAGGACTTGCTTCCATGGCTTTGATAGGGCTTACTGTGTATCGCTTTGGCTTTCTTCCTTTCCGCAGGTCAAAAAAGCATCTATAGACCTGACAGTCCTTTTTATTCTCCTTAGGACTGAGTCAGAAAAAAAACTCACTCGTTAGCTTGACCTGCAATGCTTACAGTCCCAATTTTGGAGGGAGTTAAAAATATTGGTGGATAAATTGCTGTATAATCCAGAGGGGAAGCCCACGAGCACCTTGCCAGATTTCTATGGCCTGGGGCACCACAAAAGATATATATCTGTTTTCTTTTCCCAGGTATCTGTGTCAAAAAGAGTTTGCCAAGGAGCCAAAATCTTCATCTGTTTATGGCTTTACAGCTGATGAAAAATGCAGGATCATTAGAAACTAATTACTGGTTTCATGGCAATATTTATCACAAAAGCTAATTTGACGTTCCAGAAGTCACTTTGGGGGCCAGCTGAGCCCATTACTAAGAAGTATTATAAAGTTTTTTTTTTTTTCTTTTCAAAGTCATACAACTGCTTCACTAGCAAACTGAAACCAACTGGGGAACAAATAGACAAGGATGGCCTGACATCTCAATGGCTTCCATCTGGCCTATATAATTTCTCAAATAGTTTGTTTCAAAAGCATTCCTTTCCACTTAGAGGAAAATGTTTCAAAGGTTCATATATGGAAAATTCAGTTGAGTATGCCTTTTTGTGCATCCTGAAGAACTGATTATTTTTAAATATGGTTAAAGAGCTTGCTCACACAAAAGACATACTGATACATTCAAACAGGATCACAAGTCCTTAACTTCAAGATCTCTGAACTATTTGCTGACTCCTGTGTTTTCCCACAATTGCTTTTGCTTTCTTTGCGTGTATTGTTGCCTTCTAAATGTAAAGCTATTTGCATTTGTGCTTTGCTCACTTATTCATTCAATGAACAGATGTTGGTGATACAAAGAACTGTATTTAAGGGATTATATTTAGTTTTGGAGAGAAGATACATGAGAATAATAATAAATTAAAATGCATTCAAGCAAAATAGACTTAATCATAAAGAAGTTACAAGAGACAAAGAAGGAAATTGTATATTAATAAAAGTTTCAATACAGCCAGAAGATAGAGCAGTTATAAATATTTGTATACCTGTCTATAGACTATATAGAAGCAAAAACTGACAGCATTAAAAGGAGAAACAGACAGCCCCACAATAATAGCTGGAGACTTTACTACCCTACTCAGAATAGTGGGTAGAGCACTTGGATAGATGATAAATAAGGAAATAGGGAACTTACACTAAACCAACTAGAACCAAGAGACATCTACAGAACATTCTACCTAACAACAGCACACACATTCCTCTCAAATGTGCATGGGACATTTTCCATATGAGACCATATGTTCGGTCACAAATTAAGTCTCAATAGATTAAAAAATGTGGATGTCATATGAAGTAACTTCTCCAACCACAATGAGATAATTTAGAATCAATAACAGAAATAAGACTGGAAAATTCACAAAGTTGTAGAAATTAGACAATGAACTCTTTAAAAAAACCAGTGGGTCAAAGAAGAAATCACAAATGAAATTAGAAAATACTTACCGAAGAATGAAAATGAAAATACAATAAAACACAACTGACAAGATGTGGCAAAAGCAGTGGTAAGGGGGAAATTTATAGCTGTAAGTGCTTACATTAAAAGCAAGAAAGATCTCAAATGAACAACTGAATTTTACAATTTAAGGAACTAGAAAGAGGGGTGCCTGGGTGGCTCAGTTGTTAAGCGTCTGCCTTCGGCTCAGGGCGTGATCCCCGGGGTCCTGGGATGGAGCCCCACATCAGGCTCCCTGCTCCGTTGGGAGCACTGGGAGCCTGCTTCTTCCTCTCCCACTCCCCCTGCTTGTGTTCCCTCTCTCGCTGGCTGTATCTCTCTGTCAAATGAATAAATAAAATCTTTAAAAAAAAGAAATTAAAATGATAGCACAATTATAAAAAAAAATAAGGAATTGGAAAGAGAAGAACAAATTAAATCCAAAGCTAGCAGAAGAAAGAAAAAGATAAAGATTAGAAAAAAAGTACATTAAATAGAGAATGGAAAAACAATAGAGAAAAATCAATGAAACCATAAGTTGGTTCTTTGAAAAGATTAATAATATTGACAAATCTTTAGCTAGATGGGTTAAGAAAAAGAGAGAGAGAAGACACAAATTCCTGAAATCAGAAAAGAGGGCAGGGCATTACTATGGATTCTATAGAAACAAAAAAGATTATAGGAAAGCACTATGGACAACGATACGCAACAAACAATAAACTCCATGAAATGCACAAACTCCTAGAAACACAAACCTACCAAGATGGAATCATGAAAAAGAGAAAATCTGAATAGACCTATAACTACGAAGCAGATTGAATCAGGAATTCAAAATCTCAGAACAAATAGAATTGCTAGACTTGATGACTTCACTGGTGAATTCTACCAAACATTCAAAGAAGAACTAATACCAATCATTCTCAATATTTGCCGAAAAATGAAGAGAAGGGAACACTTCCTAACTCATTCTATGAGGCCAGCATTATCCCAATACCAAAGCCAGACAAAGTGACTGCAGGGAAAGAAACCCACAGGCTAATATCCCTTATGAACAGGGATGCAAAAATCCTCAACAAAAATACTAGCAAACTGAATTCAGCAGAATATTAAAAGGATTCTAAACCATGACCAAGTACAATTTATTCCTGGAATGCAAGGATGATTTAACAAACAAAAACCAATCAATATAATACAGCACATTAACAGAACAAAGGGGAAAAATATCATCTCAATGCAGAAAAAGAATGTGACAAAATTGAACACTTTTCTATGATAAAAACAAAGAATAAAAGGAAACTACCTCAACATAATAAAAGCCATGTATGAAAAACCCACAGCAAACCTCATACTGAGTAGTGAAAATCTGAGAGCTTTTCCTAAGATCAGGAATAAGGCAAGGATGTCTGCTTTGTCACTTTGATTCAACAGAGCCCTGGAAGTTTTAGCCAGAGCAATTTGGCAAGAAAGAGAAATAAAACACATCTAAATCAGAAAGAAGTAAAATTACCTCTGTTTGCAGATGATATGATCTTATATGTAGCAATTCCTAAAGATTCCACAAAAAAGTTATAATGAACAAATAGATCAAGCAAAGTAACAGGATACAAAGGCAATACACAAAAATCAGTTCTTTTTTTTTTTTTAAGATTTTTGTTTATTTTTTTATCTGAGAGAGAAAGAGCACACATGAGCACTAGTGGGAGGAGAGGCAAAAGGGGAGGGAGAGTGGGTGAGAAAAACTCAAGCAGACTCCCTGCTGAGCATGGAGCCCAGTGCCAGGCTCGATCTCATGACCCTGAGACCATGACCTGAATCAAAATCAAGAGTTGGATGCTTAACCAACTGAGCCATCCAGGCACCCATAAAATCAATCATACTTCTATACACTAACCATGAACAATCTGAAAAGGAAACTATGAAAACAATTTCATTTTTAATAGCATCGAAAGGAATAGGACACTTAAGAATCAACCAAGGGGGTAAAAGATTGGTACCATGAAAACGACAGAACTTTGTTGAAAGAAGTTAAAAAGAGATAAGTAAATGTAAACATATCACATGTTTATGGATTAGAAACAGTATTATTAAAATGTTGATACCACCCCATGCAGGCTACAGAGTCAGTGTTATCTCTATCAAGGCCTCAATGATTTTTTTTTCCAGAAATAGGAAAAAAAAATCCCAAAATTCATTTGGAATCTCAAAGGACCCTGAATAGCCAAAACAATCCTGGAAAAGAATAACAAAGCTGGAGGACTCACACTTTTAGATTTTAAAACTTACTGCAAAGCTACAACAATCAAGTATGGTACTGGCATGAACAGATACAGAGACCAATGGAATAGAATACAGAATCTAACAATAAATGCTTGTGTATATGGTCAAATGATTTTTGACAAGGGTGCTAAGACTATTCAATGGGTAAAGGACAGCTTTTTCAACAAATCATGCCGGGAAAACTGGATCTCCACATGCAAAAGAATGGAGTTGGACCTTATACAACACCATATACCAAAATTAACTCAAAATGTATCAAAGATCTAAATGTAAGACCTAAAACAATAGAACTTTTAGAAGCAAACATAAGGCAAAAGCATCACAGCATTGGGTTTGGTAATGATGCTTTGAATATGAAACCAAAGGCACCACAGAATGGGAGAAAATATTTGCAAATCACATGTCTACTAAGTTCTTAATATACAGACCATATAGAAAAGTCCTAAAACTCAAAACAGCAAAGAAATCAACTTGGTTTAAAAATGGGTGAAGGATTTGGATGGACATTTCTCCAAAGAAGATATAGGAATGGGCAACAGACACATGAAAAGATGCCGTACATTACTAATCATCAGGGAAATGCAAAGTAGACAAGTAGACAAGTAGACAAAGTAGACGAGGTAGAATGGTGGCTGCCAGGGGCTTGTGGGGAGGGGAACGGGGAGTTAGTGTCTAATGGGGACAGAGTTTCAGTTTTGTAAGATGAAAAGAGTTCCGGAGATGGATGGTGCTGATGGTTGTACATTATGAGAACATTTGATACCATCGAGCCGTACACTTAAAAATTGTTAAGATGGTAAATTTTACGTTATATGTATTTTACTCCAATACAAAAAAAAAAAAAAAGAAAAGAAAAGAAAAAAAAAGACAATGCAGAAGACGTGTCTGAAGTCATAGAAATTGAGTGAAGGCGAGGACAGGGTAACGCAAGGGAAAGAACACCGGACTTGGAGGTAGAAAGCAGGGTTTGGGACTTGACTCCTTCTCTCCCACGGAGCCTCAATGCCTTCATCTGTCAAATGGGACAATGAAACTACTCTGATGACCTCAGGCTCTTGTGAAGACTCAAAGAAAGATGAGAGAATTTTTTTAAAGTAGAAAACTGGCTTCATTATCATAATCTTCTCCTTCTGGATCTAATCTTATCACCTCTTAAGCTCATGATAGGGTCCAGAAGGGGTCAGGAAAGGCATCCTCAGAGAGCTGGGGGTGATCGAGGTCTGGAAGGACCATCAGGGCAAGTGGAAGGGGGTAAAATGAAGGCCCAGAGGCAAGATCACACCTTATAGATTTCATAAGGAAAAAAACACCCCTCTACATCTCCAAGTTGTGCTGGAAGAAAAACCTGTGGCTGCTAGTTGTAATTCTTTGCCTTCTCCTTGGTTTTGATGTTAATGCAACTTCAGAGGGTCTTTTACTTCTTACCTTTGCCGGCAGATTTTCTCTTTACGGATCTATGAATGCTATTAACGAACTTGGCAAAGTCAGGTCCATAGAGAGAGTGTTGCGAATCTATTTTCCGAAGGGAAGGAACCTACCTAGCGATGCCAAGATTTTCTCATGACTTAGGGTGCTCCTGGCTCTCTCTCTGTCTTTAAATTTTGTTTCTGTATTGTTGCATCTGTCGATGCAAGAGACAGGCTACAGAGAACAAGGACTAGATGAGGTCCCAATTCTGAATCTGCCACCGCCTTCCTGTGTGTTGTCGGGCAGACCATCCAACCTCTCTGGACCTGCTCTTAACAAATGGGTGTGAGATTAGGGGAGACTTCTAGGCTCCCTTCTAGCTCCCAAATGACATAAATTGTTGTTAAGAATCATTATTTGGGTTGAAAGTCATCCTAGGAGAGTTTAACAAAAATATTGAAGTGGCTATACCTTTTCTCTGACATTAAGGGGCTTTAGATGTTCACAGGTAAAACCTTGGTGGGCAGGACCCATGGCTGACCATCTTAAACCTCCCTCTGTGCCCAGCAAGGCACCCTGTACTTAGCAAACGCTATGTCTATTGATGGTTGGATGAAAGACCAACTTTCCTTCCAAAAGGAGCCGTGTTTTCTACAAAGGGAATCGTTTGTGTCACACTTTGGAGAGGCTGGTCTTTGTGAAAGGTTCTTTCTCACCTTAGAAGCAGCTTTAAATACAATGCGCAGTGCTCGTAACCCAGCCTGGGACATTCAATTCCTTGACAGCAGGGGCCACACTTTGTTCATTTTTGTAGCCCCCCCCCCCCCGCCCCAGTGCCTAGCATAAGGCTTTGCAAATAGTCAGTTCCCAATTCAGATCGATTCCATTGCATTCAGTTGACTCTAGAGGAGCCACTTGCTTTCATCCAATCACTCTCTCCACTTATTCAGTCGATCTTGCAGATGTGCAAAAGAATTTCTAAACTTCTCTTTCACTTGTCAAAGTACACTGGCGGCATTTACATTTTCAGTATAGATACCCTGTCCTTTTTAAAACCACTCCTCCTTCTATTACTCCCCTGATTGTAGGGAAAAGAGAAAGAAAAAAAAAAATCCTATACCATCCCGAGAGCCACTGCAAGTTTGGATTGCCATGAAAATGAGCTAGAACGGAACACAAAGGGGGAGGGAGGGGACGGCTGTTGGATTTGCTGTCTTATTCTTGTTAACTGTGGGTACCGAACCTTCCACACTGAGTTGTACGAAGACCCACTCACACGGAATGGGGAGGATGGTCCTCTAGACGACACCCCAGGAGAGACCCCATGACAAGAGCATCTCTCCCATGACCTCCAATAGTGCATTGACTTCACGCACCTATAAGCAGTGGGTTGGGGGAAATGCCATTGACAGAGAGGAACAGAGAACCAATATCTGTCAAAAAGAACGCGTTCTACCATCCCTGCTCCTGCACCCCACCCCTGTTCCTTCTCACAAACCCATGTCTGTGAAGGGTGGCACCATGTGCCCAGTTAGCAATACCAGCAGCCAGAAGCCCTCTCCCACCCCTCCTTCTCCTCAAAGCCCATATACAGCCACTGCTCAGATCCAGGAGACTCCACCTCTGGAATATTTCTCCAATCCCTCCCTTCTTTCCTGAGCCTTCTACAGTCTGGCTCCAGCCTACAGCTTTCTAGCCTTGCCTCCCACCCCTTGTCCCTGCCCTACAGACAGTTTGCAGCTGGGCTTTTTCATGAATTCTGCCTCTGTACCCAGTCACTCTTTCCCTCTAGGCCGTCTCCCCCCCGCCTCCTTGTCTTGAGGAGTTCCTCCTATTGTCTTCTTCAGACTCACCTCTGTGGGAAGCTTCTCCAGCTCCTCTCAGCTGCAGACTCTTGGAACCTCCATGCTCCCTCCACACCCCAAGGCGCCACCGTCATGGTGCAAATCACCTTGCAACGCAGTTTTTAGTAAAGGGCTTTCCATTCCCCGCCCTAAAGGGGAGCTCCTAGAGGTGGGGTCTAGCCTCCATATCTCTTTCCTCAAAGACTCATCAGGAAACTTGTACATGGAAGCCGATCCCTTAATCAATCCTCACTTGGTGAAAACGTGGTTTGGGGAGGCGTGGGAGGGGGGCATGGAAACGAACAGAAATTCAAGTGGAGAACTCTGGGTAGGGCAGAGGAAGTGCCATTTCTTCCTCAGCGAACTGTAGATACACTTTTAAATTTAATTTGGAAATGTAGACATCACGGTAGCCTGTGGTTGGTCCAGCAAGTAAAAAGGCAGGTGACTGTGGAAGCTTCCAGAGGAGCGTGGGGCTCCAGACCCCATTCCGGAGCGCCTAGAGCGTAGCAAGAGGAGAAGCAAAAGCTTCCTTCATATTTCCCTTGCAAATGCTTGTTTTTCTTTCTTTTTCCATATCCGTTCCCATTTGGAGGACACTCGTTCATCTGCAGAGCAAGCCCCCTTTCCAGGCCATTAGTGCCAGGACCATGTGAAATAACAGCCAGCCTGGGCCATTAGTGCCGCGGTCATTTAAAACACCAGCCCTCTCAGGTTATTAGCGAGCCAGGGCAATTTGAGGGAACAACCTGTCCAGGCAATTAATGCCAAGGTAATTTAAAGGGCCACACCATCACAGGCCTGTCAATTAGCAAGGTGTCTTCCATGTTACAAATGGGGTATGCAGCTCCTTGGGCCCATTTGGGGCCTTCTCTGGAGGCAGGGAAAAGTCTGACCATCGCACAGCCCCGACACACCGACCGGGTGGTTGGTACTCGTGACTTCAGGCAGATTTCTGGACTACCGACCTGGGGGTGGGTGCTGAACCACAAATCTTCAAGATGCCGAGATGCCGGCTGGTGTGCCCCGTGGCCGTGGGTACAAAGTGAACATCCTTCCGGGCAGCATCAGAGCACATATTGTAATGCAGATTGCACTCGCCCAGATACTCTGGGGGAGCCCAGCACGAGCCACAGCTCCTGCAGTGGCCCCAGAGAGCGCCAGTGTGTGCCAGCTGCCTGGGTATCACATCGGCCAGCCACACTCTTGGCACGCCAGAGGGAGTTGGGTGCCATCTCCCATTTTCTGCAAAATCCAGCCTAGAAGCACAGATGAGCTCTGTGTTCTGGGGTGTTCCTGAAGAGATTAGCGCTGTTGTCTGTCACAGGCATCATGATGGAATCTGGGGAAGTTCGGGGAAGGTGCGGGGGAGGGCCAGCTGGCTCAAGCGGACCCCTTCTGCCTGCTGCCTTGGAGGGAAGATTTCGGGTGGCTTATCGGAGCTGGCTCTCCGACACGTGGCCCTTCCACGTCGGCGGTGGAATGCGGGGTCAGGAACCATAAACTGCAGTGTGAGATGAGGGCTGTCAGCTCGGCGGAAGGCAGAAAGCATCCATCATTTTTATGAGGTGCTCTGACCTTGTGGGACAGCCAAAACAACTTTGCAGACCCTAAAACGTTCTTTACTTACTTATTATCATTCTAACAATTATTCGGCATGTACCAAGCTCTTTTGCTGAAATACATCCTGGATAGTCTTTTACTAGTTACCACAATTAATCATTTCCACTCGGCAGTGGAGTTTAATCTTAATTAATTTGAAAACCTTTGTTAAACACATGTTCCAGCAACGCACTAGGAACTCTGCTTTGGAGTTAAATAGGAAAGGCCCCTGTCTCCAGGAGTTTACAATCTTATTAGATTTCTCTGTCAAATCCTTCGTGGCCCTCGTCGTAAGTACAGATAAGTTTCACAGATATCGGAAGAAAGGTGTCCAAAAAAGACAGCAGAGTTTGGGAAAGAATGGCATAATTTAAGTCAGAGGATGAGAATAGGGAAGAGAGGAATGACTGCAGACTGACTCAGTGGTGGATTGCAATGTGATATGAAACAAATCGAATTTCTCCAAGATCTGTTGAGAGCCTAGATCCAGCTCCTCTGATCCTTGGCTACAGCTCTTCCAGAATGTTCTGTGTCAGGGAGGAAACAAGCTGAATTCCCAGACACAGGGAACATCTAATGGGGAAAATGAAATATACCAACAATAACTTCAGTTTTACCTGATATCTTCTATGTATGAGAGAGATTTGCTAAGTATTCACATGTCAATGGATCCCTTGGACTGTGTACCGTAAACAATAAGGATCTTGTTCAACTGGGTCATTATGAAGACAAATGAGCCCATTACAAACTTAGTTTTCTCATTGTTCTACCTACTCCTTTCTATTTGCTAAAATCCTTCAAGGTCAAGCTCAAATGCTTTTCCCTCCTGAAAGCTTCTGAAATCCTTTTCTGGGAACCCACATTACTTTGTCTTTTTATTATGACAGTTATTTCTTTCTATCTTGTGTTTCATCCTAGATTTTCAGGAAACAGACAGATTAAGATGTTTATTACTGTCTTATAAATCACTGAATCTGACAAAAATTCCAACGTCTGGCAGCATCTACACTTCTCAGCCTGCCTCTTTCAGCCAGAGATATAACAAAACTTTGTCAAAAGAACTCCCTCCCTGCTTTTTTTTTTTTTTTTTGCTTCTCATAAACCGTTTCATTTAGATTCCAAGCAAACTGAAGTGGAAAGAAGAGGTGACCCCAAGTTAATCTGTCCACTCGTGAACCGGGAACCACAAGTCTCTGGCTCCAGCCAGCAGGAGCTTTGGACAGGACCGGTGTCTGGATCCCTCAGGCTGCCATGACCCCCCACATGGGCGCCCAGCACAAATGGGGTCCTGCTGGCCCTGGGGTGAAGGGAGACAGATTCAGGATCCTGAGGGACATGGACAAGTGAATGGTCCCGCCTATTTGGGCTTTCTATTTAGAGTCTATAATTTATATTTGTAGGTATTTCCAAATGTTTCCACTTACAATTATAGCTTTCAAGAGGTAATAGGATTTCTCATCTTTTATTTCCTCCCTGTGTGCCTAGTACTCTGCTCTACATGCATTTCTTCCTCAGGAACTTTCTGTAATATTGACCTGGATCTGGTTTATTTCTTAACTTGTACATTAAATGCATGAAACTCAACAGGGTACGCACAGGAAACAACTTGCTTTTCTCCCAACCTCACCTCCCGATCTCGTTGGGCAAATATCCCTTCCACTGCTTCTTTGCCTGTTCTCTGAGAGATCCTGTGTCTTCAAAGCCACTTTCACGTTTTGGAAAAGTCCCCTTTGGATGGCTAAGATTCACTTTCAGTTATTAAATAGTCCAGTTCTCTTATGTTGAAAATTTTGATTTCACATCCAGTTAAAAATTTTCCCCTCACTTTGGCTCAGGCCTGACCCGTGTTTGGGGGACCTGTAATGGGTCTTTGGGAATTTAGCCTCAATTCTGAGACAACAGAAGTTGTCCTACATCTTAATATACGGTGACCCAGGTGGCAAAGGGAGGAACATCTCAGGGACATAATACACTGTTCTTGGATCTATTTGCTTCATGTGGGCAAAAACCAAGATGAAGGTTCAGTTTCCAGTGTTTTCAACTGTGAAATTCTTCAGGGGTTTATAATGTGCTGATGACTACAGCAACCTTTAAGACTAATCACCCAGGCACCAAATCCAAATATTTTTTCAGCACAGAGTAGAAGTATTCTCTGCAAAGAAGAGGCTAATAAAACTTTTGCGTTGCATTCTGAATTTAGAATTAGCATCTGACAATCCCCTTGGAATTATAACTCTTGCATTGTTACACACTAAATAGCTACACTTGTCTTGTTAATAAAATCATAGTAATTGAGTAGCATTTTCATTAAGACAGGAGTGTGGTTCATTTTGTAGATAGATGAAAAAACAACCTGAGATTCCACGGAAACTCTATTTTTCCATTCACGTTGTCCTGAACCCATATTAGTGGGAAATTGTTTTGAATAAACACATCAGCAAGTCACATACCATCGCTCCTTCTGAGGTCAGCGCTCCATAAGTCCCTGCCGTGGGGGTTGTCAGGTATTCGTCAGTTTCTTGGCTGCCTCATTAGCTGGCAAAGTGGCTGCACGCATCCATGTTAGAGACCCACTTAATATTCCCCAAGTATATAGGTAAGACTGCCCCGATCTAACAGGATCCTGGGGTAGAGGTGGACCCAGACAGAACTTCATGGAAGATGTTCTCTCAACCTCACTGCATAATTTAAGACACCCCACATGTGTACGCCATGCACATTGAATCGTGATCTAATAAAACTTGACGTAGAAACCAGAATCCAGGTTTGGTGTAGATTCTTGATCTGTGAGTGTTGGCAGGATAAACTAACTGATCTGCGAGCGTGACGGTCAGGAGGCGACAGCCATCGGGGAGCTACCGAGGACCACCTTCTGAGACGTGCTTCAACTCTGTGTGTATTCTCTGGCCGCTTGTGTTTACCAACAAAACTGAGGTCTTACAGCTGTGGAGCAGGGTATGGATGAAGACAGTGGGGCATCTTGGCAAGTGTCCACATTGAAGAAGTGCTCTCTGGCCCTAAAGTATGGAGAAGGGTCAGGGGTAAGCAGTAACTTGGTATCCAAATAAGTGCCCACAGCGCAGAGCCTCAACTTACAGCCCTGTCAGGCAAATATAAAGGGAAACTAGGTTGTAGGCCAGTTAATATTTCAAGAAAGACTAAAATACAATTCTAGGACTCTACGCCACACTTCTTTGAGCCATAGAAGTCATCAGGGCATTTGGCAGGTTTAGCTGAGCCAGATACTCAGCACCGCTCGAAAGCTATAAGGGAGAGGTCACACATACCAAAGTCATAGTCCCTGCCCTCCAGAACTTTCAAATCTCCATTTTAACTATTTCCTTGGCAAATATTTACTTGGTATCATAAGAGGTGCTGAAGGGATAAAGAAAGAGAAATCATATTCCAAAGGTACAAAATTCCGTTTATAGAATAAATACGTCCTGGGGAGGATGTAATGTACAGTGTGGTGACTAGAGTTCACGATACTGTATCATATATTTGAAAGTTGCTACGAGAGTAGATCTTAAAAGTTCTCATCACAAGAAAAAAAAACTATCTAACTATGCGAGTGTTAAATAAACTTACGATGCTGATCATTTCGCGGTGTATACAAATATTGAATTGTCATGTTGTGTCCCTGGAGCTAATGTAATGTTACATGTCAATTACACCTCAATAAAAAAAAGGGAGGATATGTGGTCTGGATCCTGCTTTCATAGTGCGGTGGAAAGAACTTTGGCGTCGGACAGGCCTGGATTTGAATTGTGTCATTGCACTTACCATCTACGTGGATTTTGGGAAATGAGCCACGCTCTTGGGTCTTAGAAGCTTCAGCTCTACTTCAGGAGTAGACTCACCTTCCGAATTCGGTGAGAATTAGGTGAGTCCTTGCACACCAAGGAGCTAGCTTGGTGCCCGGCACGTAGAAGGTATAGTATTGTAGCTCAGGTTCTCCAGGAAACAGACTTGAAGATTCTGCCCTTGGCACGCAGAGGTGTGCTGGGAGTGCTCTCGGAGGAAGTCCTGCTGGGGAGGCAGGCTTGCTTGAGGGAGGAGATGACCTGTGACAAAGGGCCCTTCCCATCCCATGGGAAGCTCCAGAGCTGGATGGCCCTTTGGAGACATCCTGAGTCCAGGGTGCCAGGCCTTTGTCCGTTGTTGCCTGGCACTGACTTCCTGTCTCCAGGGAGGAGGCGTAAGCGTGGGCGAGGCAGCTTCCGTCTGCTGAGGGCAAGTCCTGCGGAGGAACACAGCTGCAGGCTGTTGGCAGGCAGTACCCCCAGCAGCTGGGGGGACGGGTGAGCCGTCTGCCTGAAGGTGGGATTTTGGCGGAGCACCCCAGCCTCCACTCGAGACGCTTCATAAACGTGAGCTCCCTTCGCTCTTCTGTATAATTCAAGATGTCTCTAGCTCAGTGGAGGTGATGAGGCATGAGTATGAACACTGCGAAGTCCCAAGGACATGTGCCTTAGAAGAAGCACGGACACATGGTGTGGGGGTTCAGAGAAATGAGACAGGGCTTTTGGTTGAGGTCACACGCAGGAGGCTGGAGAGAGATGTTCTGGAAGCATAAAAAAAACAAAAACAAACAAAAACACAGCCTAGGAAAGTTCTTCTTCCTGTGCAGCACAGACGAGTAGTGCTGAGTGATTTCAGAGGAAAAGGGACTCTGGAAAGGTGGGAGAAGTTAGGGAAAGTTTTGTGGCAGAGTGTCTGTGGGCCAACTCATGAGAATCCTTGGTCATGCTCACGAGCAAGGAAGATCCCAGGATCCCGGACGACCGGCTCCATCTGGATTGGAAAAAAACATTTTTAAGCTCTCGAGACAATACTGCTGCACCCTGAAAGTTTGGGGAATCCTGATGTGCAGCCTTTTGTTTGTTCCGGGCCAACAAGCTTTCTACAGAGCTCTCCGGAAATGAAAGTATAAAGTTGACTATATAGAAAGTTGACTATGTGAAGTCTAAGCTCACATAGCAAATCCACGGCAGAATCAGGATTAGAATATGCATCCAAGATCCTCCAGCCAGGTGGGAAAGATTACTTTCTTCTTATCATTTTCTTAAGCGGACAGTACATTTCCAGGTCAGACTCACCAACAGATTGTATTTTACCTAGAACACCTTGTGGCACCGGAGTTTCAGATGGTAAAATACACAGGCCGTGAAGCGGGAACTGTGTGGCAAAGAGACCCCCCTTCTTAGGAAGGCATTTGTGTCTATGTCTGGCAGGAGCACATTCACTCCACGAGAGAGGTTGTGGTCATCTCCGTACACCCCCACAACCAGAATGATTTCTAGTGCACTGTGGGTGCTCCATAAAGCAAACATGTCACTCGTTGGAGTGAGTCCCTGCAGCTCGCTTTGCAGAATCAGTGTCTGGAGAACTGTGGCCGGGTGCCCCATCTCTTTGCTCCCCTCAACCCTGTGGGTGGGCCCAAGTAACAGCAACAATACTTCTGAGACACGGTGTGGCCCATGTGGGGACTCTGGCGTTCCCCAGCACGGTCTCCAAGGGAGTGCTCACCTATGGAAGAACTTTCTGCTTCCTGCATATCGGATCTTGGGATCTTCCTAAGCCTAAACCTGGGCTGAAGGCTTTGTGGCCACTCCCCAGAATGGGAGTTCTGTATTCTTTGATCCCTCCCTCACCCCTATTTTCTTTTTGATTTTGGCCCCCTTTCTTACCTTATATTCCCCTACGCATCTAACTCTCTCCTTCTTTCTCTTTTTCCCAAGGTAGGCTTAGAAGAGTCACGTGAGCACTGCCCTTATGGTCTGGAGGCTTGAGTGTCCCTCTGTCTCTTCCTTGCTGTACATTCACGGGGAAGCTGATCAGCTTTTCTAAGCCTCATTTTCTTCCTCTGCTGAATGGGATCGTCCATGTCGGTATCCAATTGTACTTTCATTATCTACAGAGTTATTGTGAGAGTAAGATATTTGTGAAACTGTGCAGATAGGAAGCATGCTAGGAAGCATTAAGTATCATTGTCACTTTCTATCTTTATTCTGCCACGTGCTTTTCTCAGAAAGTGTGCTTAAGGATAGTAGAAAAATACACAAAGGAAGGACAGAAAAGAGAACATTCACTCCAGAAAATGCTTTGGATCTCAGCGATAGACTCAGCTCCTTTGGCGGGCTGAGTCCAAGTAGGACTCCTTCCAAAATTTGACCAAGGAATGCACACTTATTGATGCAGCATTAAAAAAAAACACATTTATTTATACTCACAGCCTAATGTGTCCCATATCTGTAAAATATGAACTTAGTGTGTTTCATCGTATGTCCTGGGAGGTGCAGAAAGGATGGAAGGAAGAAGGGGGAAGAGGATGGAAGGAAACTGAGAGAGGAAAAAGGAATAGAGGATCATGGATGGTTGATGTGGGAGCCAAAGAGGAAACAAGAGACAAAAGGGACGGGAGGAATGCTGCAGGCTCTGTAAGAAGCAGCCATGGAATTACCAGCCAGTGATGGAGAGTGTGGGTTGTTGGGGCTCATAAGAAAGCTGACTTAGTCAGTGTTGGGCATGGGCATTTGGGCCTATGAAGTATGTTGGGTAGTCATAGAGTAAAAGCTCCAGTCCCTTAGGTCCACACTTGAAATACCCAGAGGTCTTGTTTTGTTTGAGGTGATGAGAACTGGGCTGAGGGACAGGTCAGGGTTCTCTCTCTGTAGACAGCTCAGGAATTATCTGGGCTCTCAGACCACCGGTGGTCCTCCCTCTCTGCCATGCATTCCTGGAAGTTCACCAAGGTGGTTCAAACCAGGGACCTGGGGCACTTACTAAATAAGACAGCCTAAGCCAGGGAAAGAAGGTAAGAGCCCAACTTCACAGATTCACCGAATGGAAGGAGTGTGTAAGGCTGCTGTTTAGCTGAACACCTCATCATCATAGGAGTTCAAGTCTCAACTCTACCATTACAAGTTGCCAGACCTTGGGTGATCCGCTTCTCTCACGGTCTGGGTTTCTCCATCTCTAAAGTGAGTCTCAAGCCTGCGGTTCCCTACAGTTCTCTGATATCATCTGGGGAGTTGCCTACTGGTGGTGCCAATACTCACGGAGTACGAGATGACTGTTCCCTCTAGCTTCTCCCATCAGTGATAAGAATGATGGCTCTATGGATGTCTCAAGGAGAAACGCTTTTGATGGAAGCATTGAGAAAATCCAAAATGTCTTTAGATGTTAGGACATTATCGATGGTTCATTTGTACTATCCCAGGAGTCTGACTAAAAAGAATTTATTAGGTCATGCTGCATAATACGTAGGATCGCACATTTAAGAAGTGTGTGTAATATATTTGTTTCTCTCTGTGTGTCTGTCATCTATCATCTATCTATCTATCTATCTATCTATCTATCTATCTATCTATATCAAGTTATGCACCCATCTTTATAATCTTGCTCTTATTTGCATCATTGTTGTATTAATGTCTGTCTCCCCTACCACGTGGTACACTTCAGTAGTACAGGAACTGTAATCTGTCTCATTCACTCGGTCAACTCTGTTGGGAGCGTAGTGTCCAGCATAGCACATGCTTATAAACTTTTGTTGAATGAATGAGTGATCCATGTACACCCTATTGCCTATTCCTGGTCACTCTTCTTTTCTGATGTCCTTTTCCTTGTCTGGCCTACCTGTACTGCAATGGCTTTTACATTTTAAATTTCTTGTTGAGATACAATTCACGTACCATAACATTCACCCATATAGAATGCACAATTCAACGGCTTTTTGTGTATTCACACAGTTGTGCCAACATCACCACCATCTACTTCTGAAACATTTCCATCACCCTTAAAAGAAACCCTGTAACCATCGGCAGTCACTAACCGTTCCCCCTCTCCCCTGCCCCTGGCTATCCCTAAGCTACTTCCTGTCTGTATGAATTTGCCTGTTTGGGACATTTCAAACCGGTGGAATCATACAGGATGTGGTCTTTGTGTCTGGCTTCTTTTACTTCAGGTGTTTTCAACGTTCAACTCTGTGGTAGCACGTATCCATACTCCATTCCCTTTATCGCTGAATAGTGTTCCATTGTACGAATGTCCATATTTCATTTATCCATTCATCAGTGGATGGACATCTGGGTTGTTTCCTTTTTTGGCTCTTATGTATAATGCACCTATAACCTCCCTCTGCAAGTTTTTGTTGGACGTATGTTTTCAGTTCTCTTGCGTGCGTCCTAGGAGTGGAATCGCTGCATCATTGTTTCATGTACTTTTGTAGATGTCACTCTACTTCTTTATTTGTGTCCACTCTTTCTTCTTTCTGTTTTCCCTTGGTGAGAACATTTTGCCTTCATTTTGCTATAGAGATGATAACCTCAGTCATCACCTGATTGTGACTTGCTGTGTGTGTGTAGCTGACTATAAACTGAGAACATGAGCTCACTTAATTACGGAAGTTCTCTTCCACAGGCAGCCACCTATTTCAATCAGGGCTGTACTAGGGTATTGGGAACAACATAAACAAGGTTAGTCATTTCACTCTCTGCCACTCACTAATACCTCATTTGTTCCCAGAAGGTCCCCAAAGAACCATCTTAAAGATGGGTCAGAGCACCAAGGCTCCTTGATGGCACATTAAGTGAAAAGCCCATGGACCAGCCCGATTCCACAGGATAAGGACAGAGATGTTTGCTTTTGCATTGCAAAGAGGTGATCTGGAATCCTGGAACTTCTTGCCCATCAGACCAATAATGGAGGAAATAAGGGGTGGGTTTGAACGAGTGTGCTGACCATCAGAATACTTCTTGGCTGTCAGCAAATCCAGTGTAGTGCTGGGGAATGATAACGCTTGAGGCCCAGCTAAAAGGTTCCAATCAATGAGAGGAAACTCGTCTATGCAATGGAAAGCCTTTCACTGTGTCTGACAGAAGCAGGAGTGCAAAGTCATAAAGAAAAGAACAAAAATTTGCTTGCCAATTCCCTGAAAGATCCCTTTTAAGCATTGAGATTTCTAGAGCTGGGGGGGCAGGGTGGGAAACTCAGATGTCATCAGATAGATTATTAATGTTTCAAGGATTGCAGAACCATAAAAGCTAAATCTGGAGAGCAGCTATTAAGCTTTCCTAAGGCCTCAGCTGCCCATACCTGTGTCTTCCTCTTTCCTTTCCACATGTTTAGGTAGGTCGTTGGGTCTGGCTTAAAAAGATACCTATGACGGAGCTGCTTCCTTTGCTAGAGGTGTCTCAGGAAGTTGGCCAGAGGATTTTCCTAAATCAGGAAATGAGAGGCGGAAGTGAGAATGTTCTGAGAGGAAGCTCGACAGCAAGGCGGTACCTACTGGGGGAGAAGGAGCTGGAACCTGCAGCTTCAAGATGTCGTTAAAGTCAGGCGGAGAACTATAATTTATTGGAAGCTGGTCCTAACATCGGTCATAATTGAAGTGGGTGGCTACCCAAGGAGTTTGATTTGAGATGTGCCTGGAGGCCCTCCCAGCCTCTCTAGCTTGTGCCTGACTCTCTGAAACCTCCACTCGCAATTCTTTCCTTTGGGTGAATATAGGATCCCCTATTAAAATGCAAACCCTCCTGAGAAAAAGAACCCATTACCCCTGATAATCATTTACCTTGATATATTTTTAAACACCCGATCCTTTCCAAATAGCAGCTCTGGAGGACAGACTTGGATGGGACTAGGGCGAGCCGGGTAGGAAGGTGGAGAGGAGCAGCCTGCCTCGCAGGAGAAGTACGTTCTGTGGGAAGCTTGTGTCTTTGGGCAGCAGAAGCTACTGGTGGGGCAGGAAGACAAAACAATGTGAAGGGCAAGTCCAGGTTCACCTTTGGCATCACATCGACTCTAGGCCATTCTCAGCCCCTGCACAGCGTGGCCACTGCTGCCAGCTGCTAAGAGATGCGTCCTGAAGTGTGTACAGGGCTGACTGTCCATGTGTCCCTCTCTCCTTACCCAGCGGCCCTTGGCCTGTGGCAGAACCGTGCAGAGACATCAGAACAGCCCCGCACCTTCATCTCATTTGGAACCCTGAGCTAATTTCCAGTTGTCTTCACGCCACTGGTGGTCAGGCCGGCCTCTGGGTCTGCAGATGGTCAGAGGCTGTGGGCAGAGTCTTTGTCCCAGTATGTGGCTGGCGGAAGGATGGCCTTGGGAAGTTGTCTGTGGTGGCCTCATCCCCAGGACCTGTGCATAGTCAATTTACACAGCAAAGGGGACTCTGCAGGTGTAATTCAGTTGAGGATCTTGAGATGGGCAAATTATCCTGGATGGTCTGGGTAGGCCAGTGCCATCATAAGGGTCCTGAAAGAGCAGAGATTTTTTCCCCAGCTGTGGTCAGAAAGAGACATGATATGGAAGAGTGACTCCGAGAAAGGTGAGGCTGCTGGCTTTGAAGATGGAGGAAGGGGGCCATGAGCCAAGGAATGTAGAAAAAGGAGCCAAAGGATTCTCCCCTGGAGCTTTCTAGAAAGGAATATGGCCCTGCTGACACCTTGATTTCAGCCCAGTGGAGATTCATGTTGAATTTCCAACCCACTGAACTATGAGATGGTATATCTGAGTTATTTCCAGTCACTAAGCAGGCAGTAGTTTGTAACAGCAGGGTAGAAAACAAAATACCATTACAAAGCGCTAGATGAGTTCATCCCTCCTGTCCTCCTCCGTCACTTCCAAAAGAAAGACCCTCTTGCCCTCTCCTCCCTCTTAGCCGTTCATTCCCACTTGGCTCTCTACTCCCTCACCCAACTCACCCACCCAAACATCCCTACTCTGTGCCTTGAAACCCCTTTCCATGAATAATAATAGATACCATGGATTGAACACTCATTTTAACATTATTTTATTTACCTTCCGCAGATGATAAAGCCCTTGGATCTTACCTGTGTAAAAACTGAGGCCGAAGGAGGTAAAGCAACTTGCCTGAGGCCACCCAGCAGGGGGTGGTAGAGATGGGCTTCAAATCCACATCCACAGCCTGTGTTCTTGGCCTCTATGCCAATGCTTCCTAAAGCGGGTACCATAGAACAATCGTGAAGGGTATGAATATGCATCAGGAGGAAAGTGACTTCCGTGGTCTGCTGTCCAGTTCTGGCTCTCCATTTCCTCACTGCTGTCGGCACAGGCCCAAACCACCCTTCGGGTCCCATTTTGCAGATTCTTCTCCACCCTGAAACTGCCATCCTCTTGGGGCTTTTATGTCCAGGCAGGGGATGCATCCGGTGCTCTTGATTCACAGTCCTCTCCTCTGGCACCTTCATCCACCACCCACATCACTGACTGACCCAAGACCGACCCATTTCTAATATGCCAACATGCCAGCTCCACTCTGTCACTCCTAAACTGCCAAACACAGAGGCTCCAAGGGGGTGGGCAGGCCCCTGTGAAAGGGGAGTCTGATGGTGGAGGTGGTTGAGACCCATTGCTCAAAAGTAAGCTGGACTCTTGGGGGCTCCCCTCAACCTCCCTGTCTTCTCTACTGCTTTCTTCCTCCCATATTTTTGCACTGTGGCACCTGCAAATACCCCCAAATCTGGGTAAGTGAAACACCTGTCTCCACCATCGTTTTAGTTAGGAATCTTGGCATAGCAAGTAACAGAAAGCTTCTTTGGTCAAGCTAAGAAGATTTTAAAAGAAATCCTCGTGGCAAGAAGTGGCTCCCACCGATTACTTCTGAATTTACAATTCGAGAGAAGGCAAACTGAGACGGGAGCTTTCAGATCCAGTTTTAAATCCCTGAGGGAGGGGATTCTCATATCCCAAGACTGGGTCAGGTTCCTGTCCCAGGAACGATCAAGCGTTGCCTGTAAAGATGGGGCCACGTGATGGGAACCGGCTACTCCCTGAGTAACTCACGTCCCTCTAGGAGCAGAAGGGACGAGGTAGAGGCAATTCCCCGGAAGCTGTAGGACGAGAGCGAGCGCGGCCACGACAACAGGGTTGCTGCGTATCCTTGAGGAAACGTACCCAAAGGTGACAAGTGGTACCATTGCAGATTTTGTGTAGAGGCAGCTGCGTCCGTGAAAGACTTCCACGACCCTTTCCTTCATGTTCAGTCAGCGAATTGCTTGGTCATCAAAGCTGATTCCAAACCTTTCCGTAATCTTACCCCCTCTTACTCTACAGATGAACTAGAAACCGCCAGACACAAACTCCTCTACTCCCAGTTTCTACCGGGTGGGAAAGCAACGTATACCCACACCTTCAGTCTCATGGGCTTTCTCCTGTCCCTTCCCGCTCTGGCCACCAGTCCTTTGTCATATGTCTTCATCTGCTTGTCTGGCGGCTTCTTCCTCCCCCATCTGTAACTAGAGCCACAATCTGTGGCCAGCCTCTCCTGTAAATCTCCCTAGGACTCCAGCTTCCTCACGCTCATCTCACAGACTTCTGCCTTCAGATTTTCATTTCCCATTTCATCCTCCCTACACTCAGTCTGGCTTCTGCCTTCCCCCACCCTCCCCACTCCAGTGCCCAGCACCCTTTGCAGCGAAGGTCACCCACGACCTCCTAATTGCCCAACTCAATGGGTGACTTCCAGCCTTTGTCTTAATGTGCCTCGCTGTTGCCTTTGACACGATCTTCCAAATATGTCTCAAATCATTGCTTTTCTCTCTGTCCCTGTGGCCATGCCAGGCCCTCTTCAATCTTCCCTGAACTCTTGTAATAGTGCCCTTATGTTTTACCCAACTCTTCCTACTGCTATTAAAGTTATTTTTCTAGAGCAAAATCTGATCAAGCCAGCGTCCCATGAAAAACCCTTCCATTGCTCTCCATAGCCCACCCTATGGGTTCAAAATCCTTCGTGGGGCACGTAAGGCTTTTCATGCCATGGACTCCACCAACCTTTCGGTCACATCACCCCTCCCCCATCTGCCCACTGTGTCTGCGCACACCTGGCTGCTGGCAGCTCCCTAAACTAGCTACACTCTGTACAGACTCTGCCCTCGGCCTGGCACGGTTCTCTATTTCTAATTCTCTGCTCAAAGACCCCCTCTTCAGTGAAGCCTTTCCTGACTGCCCCAGGCAGAGTTCATTGTTCTCCTCTTGGTGCTTCCCATGCCCCTGTCTGTTCCTCCATTGTAGGGCTTCTCGTGTTGCCTATTTATGATTTCATGACACGTCAGCTTTTCCCACAAGATCACAAGCTCCTCAAGGGCAAAGGAGGGAGTTTAATCATTCTCAGTCAATAACTAGGTAATAAATGAATAAATAAATGGGAAGGGGGTATCCATGGAGACTGGGTTGGAAAGCTAGTGGCGTGAGGCAACAGGCGTTGACCTGGGAGACTGGGCCACAGAAATGTAGACAATCTCTACCTCCCGCACTTGATATCCTCTATTCATATTCAACCTGTTTGCTTCTCCTGATTCAGGTCAACAGTGCCTCCTTCATATTTGCATCTGCTTCGTTTGATAGCTCATATCCACACATTACTCAGCTCCTTCTGGCTTCTGCCTCTTTACTTTTCTCCTTAAAATCCAATATCAGAAAGCAAGTGGAGGAGTTCAGCCACTGAAAGATCTTCATTGATTATTTTGCCGTCCTTATTTATTAATGGAACCACTTTCTCCTTGATATTTCTTTCTTTTCTTTTTTTTTCCCCCTCTGATGTATTCGTAAAAGCTCTGCTCCTTCCTTTTAACCCCTACTCATTAGCTTACCCCAGGCTCTGGGTTTCCTTCCCTTCCCTTTTCCTGTCTATCCACTCTGACTCTAGGTGAGGAGCTTTGTGTCTCTTTCTGGAAGTCCCTGTGTCCAGCAAGATCTTCCAGTGATCTTAAATCTCCCGTTGTTCCCTGAAGAAGTCACTCTGTGGACTTTGTCCTCTTCACATCTTGCTCCTTCTTATGGTCTCGGCTCTTGACGAGCACAGGGTGAAGAGCATGATCTTGGAGCCAGACCGCTGGGGTTCGGATCTCAGCTCTACCAATGACTAAGTGTAGGACCTGGCTCACATTCCTTAATTTTTAAAAAGATTTTATTGATTGATTGATTGATTTAGAAACAGCATGAGAGCAGAGGGAGGGGCAGAGGGAAAGAGAGAATCTCAAGCCAACTCCACACGGAGTGCAGAGCCCAAAGCCAGGCTGGATCCTATAACCCCGAGATCACGACCTGAACTGAAACCAAGAGTCGGATGCTCAACCCACTGAACCACCCAGGCGCCCCTCAAATTCCTTAAGTTCTTTGCACCTTAGTTTTCTCTTCCGCAAAAATGGGCTTCATAAGAATACCTACTTCCTGGGGTGGCTGTGAGGATTAAGTTTATGGAAGCCTATAACATGTATAGAAGGGTGCCCAGTACAGAGTGCATGCCCCCCTCCCCCAACCCTCTCTACTGTTCCACTCCCCGCCCCACCTGGATCACTTTCCTGTTGCTGTGGGGAGTGTGTTCTGTGGTTGGTTAGCGTGAAACATTCAGGGTCAACGCCTTTGAGCAGAACATTTTTCTAGGCCCTCTATGTATAAGGAGCAGAAGATGGACACGGGGGTAAAGAAGAGCCAGAGCCTGTTTCCAGACCTTGGGGACTGTAAGGAAAGAAAACCGGAAGTGACCTTTAATGATGTGCTCAGAGGGCTACGCAGTGTGGGGGGGTGCTTCTTATCATTCCTGATATACCTTTTCTTCCATTGCGTAGGTGGAAATCATGATCTCTGGATTTTATAGAGGAAGGCATTGAGGTACAGCAAGGGGAACTTGTTCAATGTCACCCCACAGTCAGCGCAGAAGCAGGGCTGGAAACCAGCCAGGCTGGCCGTGGATCCCGTGCCCTGCATCACGTGGCCGCACTCTGTTCCAAAGGAAAGAGGCATAGTATTCTGCGAGGGGATGTGAGGTGATTGCAAGAAGGACCCGGGACCAGGCATGTGGCTGTGCCAGTGAGGGTGTGAGGAGAGGAGGCCCTGGAGAGAGAAGTGTGTCAGGGCTCCAGTGCGTGTTTTATTTTGCTGGGGCGGCGCGGCAGGGCGCGCTCAGCCCAGGGCCGTGACATTGACCAGCAGCCCTGAATGCCTGTACGCTGATTTCATGAATGGAGAGCATGGCCAGGGCAGAGCACTGACGGTTCTCAGGGAGCTCCTCGGAGCGGGCTGTGGGAGGGGAAAGCTGGCAGGAGGTCCTGGGGCCAGTGGGTCCTCCGGGTCAAGCCTGTGCAGGGCACCACGGAGGTGGGGACATCAGGAGGGGATAGAGTTGGATGGGAAATAGGGTCAGGGGGACCTGCTGGGGGCTGCCTGCTGTGACTGGCTGCTTGGGAAGGGTTTGGCTCATCAGGAAGAGTTCAGCAAGGCCATATCATCCACTTCCTCCCTTGATGATGGTGGGCCTGGGGTAGCTTCGCTCATCCTCATGTGTGCCCCATGAGGTCTGGAGTGAACGCTCAGGGGCGGGTGGCTGACCTGGGGCTAAGCCATGCACGGGGAGCCTATCTGACCTGCCCAGGATGCAGGGTGACCCATTGGAGGTGCCCAGGCAACGCAGGTGAGGCCTTTTGGTTAACAAGGGAGCCCTTCTGGAATCCGTACTCCTTGCTATGACCTGAAGACTGTTCTGAACTTTGACCTGAAACACAGTCCTCCCCGTAAGCCTCCTCTCTGTTCCTCAGGTGAGGAAGTTCATTTTCTCCTCAAGCCTTTGCACTTGCTGCTCTGTCTGCTTAAAACTGTTTTCTCTGACTCCTAGAAGGGCTGGCTCCTTTGTCTAAATCAGTTCGTCGCCCCATACCTCCTCCTCTCGTGGGTTCTCCTCACTGGCCCATCAGCTACAGTGACCCGCCCAGTACCATCATTACCATAGCGCTTGGTTTCATTTTCAGTTATTCAAAGAATCTGGATGGTTTGTTCCCTTGCTGAATGTGTCTCCCCTGGGAGTCTAAGCTCTAGCGGAACAGAAGCCTAGTCTGATTTGTCCATTTGTCCAGTAGGGCCCTAGTTCTTGAGGAAGTGTCTAGCACACAGTAGGTGCTCAATAAATATCTTGGAACAAATGAATGGATCCGAGCATCATTCGTAATGTACTCCACTTGGCTTTACATGAACACTCAGGCTCTGTTGCCAGTAAATTTCACTGATTTCTGGTTCAGCATACTAGCGCTCAGTGTTATAACACGAAACAATGGAATTTAGTTGAATGCAATGCCAGGAATAGAGTTGGATTTTTGTAAGATCACAAAAGGGAGAGTAAAGCACGTGATCTTAAAATACTACAATATGATTTACTGTAAAATGAAAAAAAGCAGGTTACGAACATTTTTATAAATGTTATGTTTTCTTTTTTCTCCATTTAATAAAGAGAAAAGCCACCTTGATGCTCGTTTGGGGTTCAGCACTTAAAAAGTTCAAAACTGAGAACCAGTGAGGAAATTCAATCCTGCCTATTCATTTGGAAATGTTCCTTTGGAGAATTTCCTGTTCGTGTTTTTACTGGTTAGAACACACTTTAGTTCTTTCCTGAAGCAGCTTTTCTTTCTCTCCCTTTTTCCTGATTTTAAGGAAACACAATCAGCCCAGACAGTGTTTCTCAGATGTCTTGATGGAGAGGTATCACCAGGAAGGCCTGTTCATGCCTGGTTTTTTTTTTTTTTTTTAAGATTTTATTTATTTATTTGACAGAGAGAGACATCCAGCGAGAGAGGGAACACAAGCAGGGGGAGTGGGAGAGGAAGAAGCAGGCTTCCAGCAGAGGAGACCGATGTGGGGCTCGATCCCATAATGCGGAGATCATGCCCTTAACAACTGAGCCACCCAGGCGCCCCCATCTCTGGTTTTAACCTTGAGCTGCCTCAAAGCACTTCCCTCCCTTATCTTTCCTGCCCTGACTTGCCATTCTTTTTGTAATCCCCTTTCTTCTCTTGCTTCCAGAACATCTTTATTTCAAAGTCCTGCCTATGCTTGAAATTTAGCATACCAAAACAGCCCGGTATCTAAGGACCAGAACCAATAGCTCCTCTCCAATTCCCAAAGGGCCTTCAGACATTCTGCTTACTCTGTTAGTTCCTGAGAAGGAGGACCTTGGGATGACTTTGCACTCCCTTTCCTATAGGAGCCTCTTATGAACAGTATCCAAGGTCTTCAGTCTTTTGCGGCACTGGAGGAGCCCCTAAGGACCTCCTGGTTTTGCATGGGTCTTGGGCAGGAGGGCAGTGTCTCTAGCGGGTCTATTGATATTCCTGCTGTCGCGTTCAGTGCCCCTTGGTTTCTGCCTTTCCTGTTCACAGAGCACAGTCAGCCTCTGCTTTTAGGCTGGCTGATGAAAATGCCTCTTGTTTTTTTTTTTCCATGCCCTTCTGCTCCAGCACTGCTCTCCTCAGTGGGAGGGTCCGGTCTTGGCCTTCCAAAGTAGCAGCTCGTTAATGGAGATGCCCTAAGATTTCTCAGCAGGCCCCTCCCTGTCTCAGATGCATGTGTCAGTGACCCCTGGGCCTGTGGTTCCCCCTCCCCCAGCTCTCACTTTTCCAGGAGCACTCAAAGCCAGATAAATGCTTGAAGCTTATAACTCCTGAAACACTTTGCTTTTAAAACAACTCCTTTAAACAGAACGAGACTTGCACAAATTCCTTTAAAATACGCCACTCTTTACTAACAATTACGAGGACACGATTAGGTGGTTTCTTTCATCCAAAAATATCCATCAAAAAGAACGATTTCTCAACATTTGCTGCAGCATGGACAGGACTGGAGGAGATAATGCTAAGTGAAATAAATCAAGCAGAGAAAAACAATTATCATATGGTTTCACTCATTTATGGAACATAAGAAGTAGGAAGATGGGTAGGAGAAGAAAGGGAAGAAGAAAGGGTGGTAAACGAAGGGGGAATGAATCATGAGAGACTACGGACTCTGGGAAACAAACTAAGGGCTTCAGAGGGGAGGGGAATGGGGAATGGAATAGGCTGGTAATGGGTAGTAAGGAGGGCACATATTGCATGGTGCCCTGGGTGTTATACGCAAGTAATGAATCATGGAACTTTACATCAAAAACTAGGGATGTACTGTATGGTGACTAACATAACATAATAAAAAATTATTATTAAAAAAATACAACACAAACAGTACTATTTTAAAAACCTGACAATGAATTATAAACACTGTGTGTTTGTGGTAATGTTTTAAAATAAACTTTAAATCATTTGACAAACAAACAAACAAAATATGTATTGAGAATCTAGAATATACAGGCACTGAGCTAGTCCCTGGGCAGTCCAGATGGACCTGAAGCCCACAGTTGTGAGGAAGGCAGGCACTGATGAAACAATCCTCTGAGGATATATGCTTACTACGGTGACAAGTGCTAAGAGAGGAAAGAGAGGAAAGAATAGGGTGCCATGAGAGAAAATAACTCACATGAGTGACCCTATTTAGGGTGCAGAACCAAGAACTCACTGAGGAAGTGATTTTAACCTGCAGCTTGGAAAATGAGTAGGAGCTAAAGAAGCCAAAGGGTGGGACTGTGGGGATAAGGCACAAGGTTAGGAAACTAATGCAAAGGATGTGAAGAGGAATGAGCTTGTTTCTGTGCTGGAGCTTAATGAATGCCAGGGCTGCTGAAGAGAAGGAATCAGTCAGTGAGAATGGCGGACATGAGGTGAGGTTGGAGAGATGGTCAAGGGGACTTTGTGGGCCATGTTTGGAATGTACGTTTTAGTGTAAAAAAAAAAAAAGGAATGAAAGCTGTAGGTGATTTTAAACAAGGAAGTTAGTATTTACAATCTGGAGAATGGACTGGAAGGAGCAGAGGGTGGAGTCAGGGAGACCGGTTAGAAGTTTATCGCAGGGAAGCTGAGGAAACATGGATTGCAAGAGATTTTTGGAGATTACCAGGAAGGTCTTCAATGTTATATTAAATGTGTGGCGTGTGGAAGGGAGGGTGTCAGAATAAGCCTTGGATTTCTGCCTCGAGGGCTTTGTTGTGTAGGGAGGTCTCTTAGTGACGTTGGTTAAGATTCAGAGAGGAACAGATTTGGGGGCTGGAGGTCAAGAGCCAAATTTGGAACAGGTTGGTTTGAGATGCCTTAGATATCAAAAGGAGATATCATGTTGATGGATTGCTATATAGAAATGGGGAGGAAATAAATATTTGGGGACACTGGCATAGTGACAGTAGTTAAAATGACAGGAGTGGATGAGATTGTGTGGGAAGAGAGGAGAGAAAAGAAGGCTCTGAGCACTTGGTTTGTCCTTGTCTATATGATACTAAATAACTGATCAATTATGTCAAGAAACCAACAATTTCTTGTTGACTTGAATTATCTGTTTAACTGGATTGGCCCTTCCTGTGCAAGCCCTAGGAACTCCTGATATGGACGTGGTTGAATAAATAACCATTTCTCATTCCTTCTTGGGAATCATCTCCCATAGCCACACAGAGAAAGAAAATGAACTCAAATTTCTTGTCCCCTTCCCCCCCACCTTTTGGGTGAAACTAAAAGATAGAAAGAGTCTCCAGACTCCAAAATATGTGAAAGCTTTAAGCTCAGACGTAGCAGAAGCCATGAGGAAGAAACTGAAGAGAAGAAACACAGAGACTAGAGAGGAATATCACGCCTCAGAAAGGGCCAGAAAAAACTATTTCTCCATGGCAAGAGGCTCCTTCCCAGAACATACATCTGTTTCGTCTCCCTAGACCTGGTTTGGTTCAGAGAAGCAGAGGGAGTGGGACCATACAAAGACTCACACAGACATGCCGTAGTGGCAGGAAACCTCCATCTCTGTGACAGTAGAGAAGAAAAATCTCTGGGTTATAAAACCTGCCAAATGGAAGACTACCCTGACTTTTCTCTCATCTCCAGGAAACTCCTGGATAGAGTTGGTCTGGGGCAATCTAAGTCATTCAATAATGAGCCATAAAAATAAGTTAGCACAATATTGACATAAATATACTGAAAGAAAACAGCGGAAATGAGTAGCGATAGAAGAAGACCTACCCAGAATCTGTCACTGTAGAGTACATAAAAATTAGGACTAAACATTTTGCCATGATTTTTTTAAAAAAATGAAATAATTCCCTGTATAAAGGAAGCCCCCCACCAAAATGTAGGAAGTCAGGAGAGGTAAGGCAGGGAGATGAAGTATGAGTCAGCAGGGAAAATGTGGAAGGGGAAAAAAAGCATCATTGAAATGAAAGCCAAGTTGAAAGGAGCATAACAATGGACACCAGGGAACACATAGTAAGGAATCTAGAAAGTAGAAGGGAGAGATGCTAACACAAGAAATGGAAACACAATGGAAGTTTAAAGGGAATAAAGAGAAAAAAGGTATATGGAAGACAAAAGGCAATCCAAAATTCACAAAATTAGAGTCTCCAAAGACAAAAACCCAAATAATGAAACTTTGAAAAACTGAAAACATAACATAAAATTATATGACAGAACTGAGATCGCGACATCAATCAATATAAATGAGCTTAACTCTCCCACTAAAGAAAAATATTCCCAGCTTTACTTAAAAAGGGAAGCCTAACCCTGGACAAGAGCCAACCCTAAAATAAAGTGACTCAGAAAGGTTGCAAATAAACTAATGGGCAAATGAAAACAGTAAGAAAGCGAGCATTGAGACATGAACATCAGCCAAGGTAGAATGCAAGCCAAAAGGCATTAACTGAGTCAAAGAAGGGATATATTTATAATACTAAATTATGCAATAATGCACAATGAAGATATCACAGTCATGATAGCTGCACACCGAACCAGATAGTATCGCTATTCATAAAGTAGAGATAACAGAAAATAAAGGAGAAAAAGATGGAAGCACAGTAAAATAGGAGGCATGAAGTGTTTCTTGATTGGACAAAGGGTCTGCCAAATTGGAGATGGTGCTAAAACATAAAATAAAAAACAAAAGCAAAAACAAAATTCCATTAGAAATTTTAAAGCTTGCTCTTTAACGGCTCTTGGGTCTATAAGGAAATGAAAACTCCAGTAAGAAAACATTGACAATTGGGACGCCTGGGTGGCTCAGTCGGTTAGGCATCTACCTTCAGCTCAGGTCATGATCTCAGGGTCCTGGGATCCAGCCGCACATCGAGCTCCCTGCTCAGTGGGGAGCCTGCTTCTCCCTCTCCCTCTGCCCCTCCCTGTTTGTGCTCTCTCTCTCTGTGTCTCAAATAAATAAAATCTTTAAAAAAAAGAGAACACTGATAATTAAAGCATCGCATTTAAGAGTCTAATGGATATGGCAAAGCAGCGGTCAGAAGAAGCTTCACAATCATATATACAAGGATCAGTCAAAAGCAAGGAGTAAAAATAAACCAGTGAGGGAGTGGTATCTGGTAGCCCCGTGAATACACACTCATCTTCTTTCCAACCAGAATGACATCAAATCCAGTCTGAGTGTTGAAGCGAGAGCCAATTTTGCTGTCCCACAGACATTGTCTCAGTGCAAAGGGGTCCATTTTCATTTGGAAATATTCGATAGTCTGTCTTGCGCTCCTTTTTGGAGACATAGACTTAGGCTTAGATGAGGAGTTAGCTAAGCACTTCTATCTTCCTCTGTCCCCCAGGTGAACAGAGATGGAGAGGCAGAGGGATGCACGCGTCAGGAAGGTGATGGAACACAAAAAAAAAGGTAATTGGAGGAAGGTTTATTTATACAGATGTGGATAAAGGGCAGTGATTTTCAACCTCGGCTGACATCAGAATTGCCTGGAGAGCTTTTAAAAAGTATCGGTGCCCCTGGCCTTTCCTTTTGTAGCACTTTATAACAATTTGTGTTTATTTGATCAATGTCTGTCTTCCTCAAGACTTTAGGTTTCGTAAGAACAGAAACCTCTTCCATTTGGAACCCCAGTGTCTAGTTCAGTGCCTGCTCAGTCATTCCAGAAATTTTAATTTCATTGCTTCTTAGGTAAAGCCCATACATTTGAAAGAGCTTTCAAGGAGTCCAGGGAGCAGCAGGGTTGGGGACCACAGGTGTCGCAGGTCCTTGAGGGACAGGACAGGACAGGAACCAGGGCTCACCGGAAACTGGCTGTTGCTGCCCCAAAGCTCAAAGGGCTTAACAGAAGGAGAGGCTATTGGATCCTGGACGTGTAGACCAGGTCACCCTGAGAAGAGCAGTAACCTTTGATCGAGACACACACCCACTCTGAGGCAAAGTTGCAGTACTGAAGAATGATGGGACTCCGTCACGGAACACAACATATTTGATTTGCCAACCATTAAAGGGCCATGAACGCGACTGTAGACTCACAAGCATTGGCACCCAACAGTTTTACATAAACGGACCCACAGGTACAAAGCAGTCCCAATGTTCACTGCCTGGTCACCTTACGAACACAGCTTGGAAGGACTAAGTGGGTGGTTCTCAACTGAAAAGCCCACCATGAGGGGTGTCGCACACAGACAGATGGGCCTCACCCTCCGTTTCTGGGTCAGTAGGTCTGGCGCGGGGCCCGAGTGTCTGCATTTCTAGTAGGTTTTCAGCTGTCGTAGAAGCTGCTGGTCTGGAGACCACACGACTAAAGAGAAGAGAGAACTCTTTTCTGGTTTTGGTCTTTGGTCACTTGTTCTTCTGTTTATGTCATCTCTGCTCATTCGCACTCCGGCCGTCCCCCCTGGCTCCAGGTGCTAAGAGCAGAGCAGCCTCTGTGCCCTTCATGGCCACGGCTCTGATGCCTGTTCTTTTTAACACAGTCTTTATCATGGGAACTTCTTCGACGCTGTTTAGTTCTATTTCTATTACTTATTGCAAAGGTCCACTCGTTGCCAGAAGGTAAGGAGGCATTACCATCACATACATCGCCGAACGTTGCCAAATGCAACGAGCCTGACCAGCCACAGGCTCGATGCCGTTCTCTGCCTACAGCTGCTCTTGCTGGAGCTGCCTATGACATCAGCTTCTGATTGGCCAAGAAGCAAGTTCTGGCTCTAGCATTTCTTGCCTATGTAACATTGGAGAAATGCTTTGGATAATTTTCTCATTGGAAAAAGGGCGGTTAATACCTTTCAAGGGTTGCCATGGGGCCACAATAAGATAAGATATGCAAGAGAAAAAAAAACTGGTTCAGTGAACATTAGCTGATCACCCAAGATTTTGGCAAGCAAGCAAATAAACAGGAAATTTCAGGATGAGTGTTACCTGAAAAAAAAAATTCACTTTCCTTCTTAGAATTAATTTACTTTTGAGCAATGGTTCTCAAACTATGTGAGCTTAGTGGTTAAGGACTCACAATCTAAAGTTGGCATTAGAATCTGGGCTCCTCCATGACTAGCTATGCAACCCTGGGTTGTAACTCACCCTTGGTTTTAGCATCTGTGGAATAAGGATGGGAGTAAAACCTTCCTCAGAAGGTTATATGAAGATTACTTAACATAATGTATACATAGGGCTCAGGCCACTCCTGGACATTCCATAAGCACATAATAAATGTTAACTATTATCAGGTTTTGGGGAACAATGGAGTCTGATGGACTTGATGTAGACTTTATGCTCCAAAAATAATAAATGCAAATAATAAATTAAAGATTCATAAATAGAATGTTGTTTTCCTTCATCACATTTTTAATCATCAGAGATGGCTATAGTTTGTCCTCAGATGAGCACAGAGAGAAAAACAGTGCTTATTCTAATAGTTGATTTCCTCAGACTGCCATACTTGAAGAGTGTTTTCTGGGTGAGCTGTGTGGGGAGTTTTAACTTTGTTGAGAGAGGCATTGTACTAAGTATTTCACAAATGCTGTGTCAGGTGGATCTCACGCTTACCCCAGGAGGCCAATATTTCAGATCAATGTTTAAGTTCTATAAGGGCATGCATCTCTTACCTATCTTCCAATAAATTGTTCCGAGCTAATATGATAGAATAAAAAACTTGAGTATTTTGTTGTGTTCCACATTTGGTCACTCTCTCAAATGGCTGAACACACCGAGAATCATTGTTTAATTACTTTCAGGTCATGCTGTTAACAAACCCATCATGACAATTGAGCCTGAAATTTTGCTATTATACTTTTTTTACTTAGCAGTGGGCTACACACACACACACACACACACACACACACACACACACACAGTCTACAGACTTACACACAGGAATGTAAATCTCCTAAATCTCTTCGTAGTAAATGACCAGAAATTTTAGAGCGCATGAATGAATGTACTATTTTCTCAAGCCATCCTGTTTTGCTTTTAGCATGGTAACATTGGGTCTCCTATTTGCTTAGCATAATTCTCAATAAATTCTTGTTGAACAAAAGTACATCCCATTGAATTCTCTGACACGTGCAGTCACCCAACAGTTAGATCCTTCCAGGTTTCTCCTTCTTAGGGTTCTCCTAAAAAAAGAGTTTAGGGTCACTGACCCATGTCTCCACCTTCCCGACCATTTCCTCTTCCAGCTCACCAATAACATTTTTTTCAAGAAGGCCAGTGGGTCTCCTAGACAATGCCTGGTAGGCCCAGCATTAGGACTGAAGGAAGTATCCAGGCTCCTTTGTTTATAAGCTGCCAGAACCTACCAGGTAGGTCATGACTTTAAAAATATTTTCTCCATTCTGAAGAGTGGGTGGAATCAATCTAGTTTCTGGCAGAGGCCTCGAGGGGTGATGTTGATGCCACCTGTGGCTCTGAAGCTGAGTTTGTCTGGCATAGAGGGGCCCCCGGTCCTGCTTCCCCGAATCCGACTGGTGGTCGCCTTGTGACGGGGCCACTGTTGAGCACTGGGGTGAGTGTTCACAACACCCTGATGTGGGCTACGAATATACTTGCCACTAGTGAGCCGTTTGTAATTAACGTGTGCTTTGTGGTTTTAATCTTTCTTTAATCTGTAAAGCTATAAACATTTACGGTGCAATTTTGGAACCAAGAAAAAAGCTAAATTGCATAGCTCAGTCCTTAAAGTTAACCGATTTCATCAGATCAAAACTGCAAGGAGAGGGTCGCCGGGGTTTCTTCCTGTGCCATCCCCATTATCTTTTCTCAGTGGTCTTGTTTTCTCCCTCACCCAGAAGTCACTGGAAGCAGGAGAGCCATCGCTCTGTCACACGGGCGCACACAGAGCCCAAAAGGAAGCATATATAAAACGAAGGGAGGAAAAGAACATCTTAGGTAAATACCAGACTACTTATTTTATGATTTTTAAATGTCATTTTTGCTCCAATATTGACTTTTTTATGGAGGTTGAATTATAGCTCCTGCTGCACTGGGGGATCCAGGCTTTCCTTTCTTCAACACAGCTGGGCAAGTTCAGAATTGAAGTCACGGTAATTAGTTACGAGTTTCTTAGCGCCGAAGACCAGACCACTGAGAAAACTCTGCAAGGTGACCCCTCAGGGGCAGACAATACACCTGGGAGAGAACCAGAATGGGCAACAAAGAAGCAGAAAACAACTTCCCAATCTTGTTGCTACACACAGATGTTGCCGCGGGCACTGGCTTGCAAGAACGAAATACAATACAATCCTTCATGTGTCTGACCAGGCTTCTCTCTCCAAGAACTGGTTTCCAGGCAAATGATTTCAGGGTTGTGCAGGCTGGTAAAAGGCAGTGGAGTTGGAAGCACTCCGTCCTGGGTGACCCGAGGGCTCAGAAATGATGCTGTGAGAAGTGAAAGGGGTTGAGCTGAGGTCACAGGGAGACCCAGAGCCAGAAACCAGGTCACGGGGAAGGAGGGGGCAGCCAGACTTCCAAGAAGAGGTTTCGAGAAACTAGCTAGAGGGAACGGGTGTGAACGGAGATTCCTGGAGGGAGGTCATGGGAGGCTAACGGGGGAAGGAAAGAAAACTTAGTACCACTGCTGCCCTCCTCACAGGCGATTTTGATTGTTTGCTTCATGTCTACACAGACCCAGAGATGCAGGCTTAAAGAAATGTAGATTGAATTAGGAAAATTCCATTCACAGAGACAAAAAGAACTTAATCCAGACCAAGGGGGTTAGGATCTGTTGGGAGGAAACCCCTTTGTTTTGTTTGGAAAAGACTGGGGTTTTTTTTTGAACCCTGTTGTGTGAATTAACTGGCCTCTTTTCCCACTTGCTTATGGAGGCTTGTAGTTTCAAGGTGCCTTTTGCCAAAAACCACATTATTCTATCAGAGAAGTGGAAGGAAGGCAGACATGGCCGCAAACTTATAATGACGTCAATCTTGAAGTTGTTGCTCTCCGTCTTCCTTCATCCGAGAGCTTCTGTAACAGGGTCATTTTGTGCGCAAGCCGTGTTATTGACCATAGCTACCATTTACTGAAAACCTCCCATCTGCCTGGCACGCGTCCGTAGCAACACTTGAGATGCACACGTGGTACATCGAGGTGTCAGGGATATTTGGAAAGGTGTGCGTCTGTCACATCACGGATCCCACAACAACCCTGTAATAGGACTATGATTATTACCTCCTCTTTACCCACGAGAAAACCAGGGCCCCGTGACGTTACATGAGTTGTCCCAAAGCTCCGTAACTAGTGAGCGACGGAAGCAGCATATGAGCCAGGCTGTCTGATCTCAGAGTCTGGGCTCTGAATGGCAGTGCTAATTTCATTTCACGCTAATAAAACTCTTTGAAGTAGGTAGCTACCATGGTCATCATTTCCGTGTTACACGCAAGGAGATTGAAAAGCTGGGGTGAAATAACTTAAGCAAGACTGCCTCGTAAGTGGGAGAGCCAGGGTTCAAATGCAAGTTGGTTTAAATCCCACCTTGACCACAGGTAGAGAGCTGTGGTTGGCGGCTTGAGACCCGGTCTTTTCTCTCTCTCTCTCTCTTTTTTTTTTCCTTCATTTTTTTAATCACAATGTAATTAACATACAGCATTGTATTTGTTTCAGGGGTACAATATGATGATTCAACAATTTTACACATTTCTCAGTGCTCATCGAGGTAAGTGTACTTTTTTTTTTTTTTTTTTTTTTTTTTTGAGAGAGAGAGGGTGCACAGGCCACTGATGGGGGCAAAGGGAGAGGGAGAAAGAAAATCTTAAGCAGGCTCCACGCCAAGTGAGGAACCTAACGCAGGTCTCAATCTCATGACCCTGAGATCAGGACCTGAGCCAAAATCAAGAGGCAGATGCTCAACTGATTGAGTGACCCAGATGCCCTAAGATAAGTGTACTCTCAACCCCCTTCACCTACTTCAGCCACATCCCCCCACACACCTCCCCTCTGGGAACTATGTGTTTGTTCTCCATAGCTAAGAGTCTGTGTCTTGGTTTGTCTCTTTTTTTCTCTTCATTCGTCTTGTTTCTTTCTTTCTTTCTTTCTTTCTTTCTTTCTTTCTTTCTTTTTCTTTCTTTCTTTTTTTAAGATCTTATTTATTTATTGGACAGAGAGAGACACAGCGAGAGAGGGAACACCAGCAGGGGGAGTGGGAGAGGGAGAAGCAGGCTCCCAGCAGAGCAAGGAGCCCAATGCGGGGCTCAATCCCAGGACCCCCGGGATCATGCCCTGAGTTAAAAGCAGACACTTAACGACTGAGCCACCCAGATGCCCCATTTGTCTTGTTTCTTAAATTTGAGTGAAGTGAGTGTTTCACATGTGAGTGAAATCATATGGTATTTTTTTTTCTGACTGATGTATTTCACTTACCATTATACCCTTTAGGTCCATCTATGTTGTTGCAAATGGCAAGATTTTATTCCTTTTTTTTTTTAAGATTTTATTTATTCATTTGACAGAGAGAGAGAGACATCCAGTGAGAGAGGGAACACAAGCAGGGGGAGTGGGAGAGAAAGAAGCAGGCTCCCAGCGGAAGAGCCTGACGGGGCTCAATCCCAGAACTCCAGGATCACGCCCTGAGCCGAAGGCAGATGCTTAACGACTGAGCCACCCAGGTGCCCCAAGATTTTATTCCTTTTTATGGTTGAGTAACATTACATTATATATACATGGCACATCTTCTTTATCCATTCATCCGTGGATGGACACTTGGGCTGCTTCCGTATCTTGGCTATTATAAATAAGGCTGCAAAAAACATAGGGGTGCATGTATCTTTTTAAACTAGTTTTTTCGTATTCTTTGGGTAAATATCCAGCAGTGGAATTACTGGATCATAGGGTAATTATATTTTTAATTTTTTGAGGAATCTCCATACTGTTTTCCACAGTGGCTGCACCAGTTGCATTCCCACCAACGATATTCAAAAGTTCCTTTTTTTCCACATCCTCACCAACACTTATTTGTTGTGTTTTTTACTTTAGGCATTTTGACAGATGTAAAGTGATTTCTCATGGGGGTCAATATCCAAAGTATATAAAGAACTTATACAACTCAACACCAAAACCAAATAATCTAATTACAAATGAGAAGAGGACTTGAATAGACATTTTTCCAAAGAAGATATACAGATGGCCTATGGACACATGAAAAGACGCTCATCATCACTCGTCATCGGCAAATACAAATTGGACTTATGCTTTACAAACATTAGTGTACACATGAATCACCTGGGGATTTTGTAAAATACCGGTTCTGATTCCACAGGCCCAGAATGGGCCCCAAGACCCTGCATTTCTAACAACCTCCCAGGTGATGTTGCTGGACCACAGATCACACAGGGCAGTAAAGTTTTAAGGGTTGGGGACCATGAAACACAAAGCGTTTCTCCTCTGCTCCCCACCCTTTGCAAGGGTATGTAGAGAGGGTGTCTCTGAGGTAACAAACTTAGCCTGAGATTCTGCCATGTCTCTCGATTTTCTTTCCTAAAGCAACATAGCGATCCATTGAGATTCAAGGAGTTTTTTTTTTTTAGAACGATACTCTTCTTAATTGACTGACATCCACGTAGTTTTCAAATTTATCTTAAATGTCATCACTTCCTCCATAAAATATCTCTTCAAATTTCTTTTATATACATTCCTTCTTGATTTGCATTTATGTTCTTTTGTTCTGATCTACCTAATAAACTCAAAGTGATCATCAACCAAAAATTTATAAGACAAAATGAGTTTAATACTTCATTCAGATTGCTTCTAATCACCTACTTTAAAAACTAAATATGGAATCCTATTTTAGTCCATTTCTCTTCATTCAGAAGATCCTCTGTTTAATTCATTACCTTGAATTTCCTGCATTATGCTTACCCTCTGGCTTAGCTCTGCCTTTCTTTTCTTTTTTTCTTTAAACACCACTAGATTCTGAACTTCCAATCTATATGTCAACGGTGGCTTACCCAACCCCCTAGAAGGCTATGGTACAATATCCTGGAATTTATGATTTATGCCAAGTTCCCTCGTCAGCCTCACTTCCACTGCCAACTGAGCTGAAAATTGAAATGCTGGCTCCGTCTGTAGAGTTAGACTCTTTTCTGTTGTGTTAACTAATTCATTACGAACCTTAGCTTGAGTGTTTTGCTTACCCAAGAGCACCTCATATGGAAGAATTAAAATTTCACATGCAATCTCTTTATTCCTTTCCCTCATTGATCAAACTTATTCAGGGCAACAATTATCTCCCTCTGGATACTAATTTTCTCCCCCATTTCATGGCATCCTCCAACAAAGCTCACAGGCACACTGCAATCCTTCATTAACTGAAAACATGCAAAGTGCACAAGTCTTTCCAATGGAAAATTCGATGCAAAAGCCAAATGAGGTAAATTGCATTACTTGACCCGCCCTGGGACAGTTTAAACAGTGTTACATATTAATACTCTGCCAAGTCTCAAGACGATGGGAAGATCCTCATCAGAGCCCAAAGTAGTGAGTGAAGGAGGGAGACCACCCCTGCCACAAACAGATGCAGGCCTGCTGATCATCACTGATGGGCCTCTGATGAGAAATACTCAGAAACATTGTGCAAGTGGGCAGAAAATGACAGAACAAGTTAACCCAGGTCACTGTGACTAGGCACCCTCTCAACTTAGTATCCAATTAATGTGTTCATGGTCTTTGTTCATAGCTGCACATTTCATTTTACAATTTCACTCAGTCTATGTGGAATTATTTGTGCTTGAATTATTAGTCCTGCTATTTTCCATGTCTTACCATATTCTGTCACCTAGAAATACATTCTCGCTATAATGTATTTTTATTCCTCCAGCCTTAACCTGTTTGAATTACAGCTATTCTAGGGAGTTTCTTTTAGTTGTGCAGACAGGGAGGGGGCAGCACTACTTTAAGACAGTCTCAGTCACGGGTTTTCATCTATCCAAGATTACTAAGAATAAAATTGAGTCTTCCTGTCCACTGACTCCTGACTCCCATAGCTGTCATGTCATCAGTGCCTGATTCAGCTTTTCCTGGACTTTGGATTCCAGACTGTCCTTGGAAAAATGAAAAGTTCCCATAAATTGGTAACTCCCAAAACTAATTGCTCGAGTCATGGTCCAAGTGGCTGACTTTTCTGGATTGTAGAGCAAACGTGATCACAAAGACCTCACAACTAAATGTTCCTGCCCATGGACTCTAGCTTCATGCCATTGAGCTCTATCCAGGCTCCGTGATCCCAGTGGGTGCAACGATCTGAATATTTTGATAATAATAACTATAATATTAATATTTATAATAATCATGATAATGGAAAGCCCCTCTAACTTCAAGATTGGATTGACTTCCACAATATTCTTTCTCCTGCATTTAGGAAAGGTTTATTACATGGTCTCGCCATGTTGAGACGTGGCTTAGTTGGGTGCGTCTTGCCAGCAGGAGTAGTCTGAGTGACCACCAGCCTTGCCCTTCAACCCTCTGAGTAATGGATTCACACCACTCTTCAGCACTTCTGTATATTCAAACCTTGGAAAGGATTCCCAATGTCATGACCTTCACGCACATTAAATGCCTTCATGGGGTCAGGGAAGAGTGGCCAAGGTTAATGTGCTTGGTCCCTGATCTCTGTTCACATGTCTCTTCTCTATTGTGCTGCAAGCATCATATCTGCAAGCATCATGGTCTGCAGGAACGTGTTGTGACCAGAATACAGAATACGGGTCCTGTAGTAGGTGACTGACAACCTTATTCCGAAAGTAGTCCAGAAGAACTCCAGGCTAGACATCATGGCTGTGGCTTCTGTATCAAGAAAGTCCCTCTGCAGAGGTCTCAAAGGGGCTGTGCGCTCTGCCCCGCAGAGCCTGGTGTCCCGTCATCGGAACCTTCATGTCTCCGAGTTTGGCAGTGACAGAAGGTACTGTATCTTTGTCATCACAAGCTGGCTGACTTTTTTTCTTTCTGTAGAGGGTCTTTCATGAGCTGGAACAGCTTGCTGGATGTTTTCTTCGCCAAGATGGGTGATGATGGTTAAACCCACACATGAGCACCCAGGCTACATTTCCCACTGGGGACACATACACGCAAACACATTAATGTATATATTTAATTGGGTTATAATCTATTGACCATAGATACTAAGGCACTGAGCAAGCAATTAACAAAACAGCTTTGACTAAATATAGTTAGCACTAAATATAGTTGGTTAATTGGTATTTAATATGCTTATTAAATGTCAATTAAGTATCTTTAGCAATGAATTGGTACCTAATTAACTTACTATAGCTATCCTGTTACTTGACATTTGAACAGCTAAATATTCTCTACAAGTTTAATGTTTTAATAAGAAACAAATTATCCATGTATTGCTCATGAATTTTTCAGTTAGTTAAATGGGATTTAAATGTATCTCTCGACTTGGATACATGTTTTTCTTATAATCGACTGGTATTTTATATTTCGGATCACTTTCAAATGTAGAGGGCTGAATACATGAGAAGAAAGAGCTCCAGAAGTCCGAAATCCGATGGCTTAACCTTCGTCACACCGTGACACCCCGTGTTATCTCAGGCATGTTATTTCACAGTTCTCGAGCTTCTATGCCCTCATCTGTGATATAGCGTCAAGAATAAAAGTTGCAACTCCTGTAAAAATAAAGTTACCTAAAACATATGAAGCTACTTAAATAAGCAAAGCATTTTCTTAAAAATAATGATTAAAAATTCTTAGAAAGGTGATGTGTAATCATATATTGACTGAATCTTCCTATCCGTGTATAAATCCTTAAGATCATTGTTGGAATAGCAATCCAATGGCACCATTTTCTGAACTGCCCCTGCGGTAGATTAGAAACTTAGTTTTTTTGAATCATCAGCTATGGAGATACCCGAGCTACTCTTCAAAACACATGTGCCTTTCTGTTCTGGTCATTTGTCCCTTTATCTGCTTCTGCCCATTTACTTTATGGGTTTGAGCACGTAGCAAACTGCTGGTGTTTAATGCAGAAATTGTTGGGTTTTGACAATGGCTCTATCTCAGTGCGTGTTGTGTTTTAAATACCTTATCTACTTACCTGGTTTATGGTCTTAACTGAGCTCTGCGTTAATTCTACTACGTACTTGCATTTTAAGGCTAGTTGGTGATTGATAATCTTAGCAGCATTCTTCTATCTGATGGTAGGACCCAGAAATGAAAGCATCGTGTCTCCATTTATGTTCACTTGATTTACACCTTCTGCACTTCATAAACAAGGCTTCTTTTATGAAATACTTGCAATAATTTCAATGCCAATTACCCTCTCTTGGTTTGCTACACCAGAACCTTCACACTCGTCAAACATTTGCTTTGCTTATGTTATAAATGACAAATTAAGTAGAAAAGAGGTGCCTTGGTGTGTCTACCTTACAATTTGTTGTTGGGTCCTTTCTAAATGACTATATGGCTTGCATTTTTCCTATTTTTTAAAGTTTTTATGGTTTCAAACTAGGCCTATTATTACTGACTAATTTATGGAGGTTGCGGTCTGTCTTGTCATCTTGGCTTAACCCAGGTTTGTTTCCAGGGGCAGTATACATCGTGGAAGTTAATTGTTCCCTAACCACTTTTTCCATATGGCAGAGTGAGTCTCTCTGTAATAGCTCTGGAATGATTTATCCAACGTTTTGTCATGATCCCTTGGCTATTGCTGGAGAAGTCTTGTGGCTCTTTGTTGGGCCATAGCATGCCACCAAGTGAGTATATTGAAACTGCTACCCAAAACCCAGCGATTGCCTTAATTTTATTGCCTGCATAGAGATTAGTTTATAATATTTTCACCACCAGTGAACTAAATGTATTATCTTTATTACCATTGTTGATGCTATTGTTAGACAGGTGCAAAAATCTTCCTATCTCTGCTCTTCCTGAATCTTCCCCTCTGGACCCACAGTCAGTGATTAGCACTACATTAGTCATTCATTGACATAGATGGAGTTCCCGATTCATGCTGGAGAGAATTGCAGACTTTCAGTTGGAAGTCAAACTTCAGATCGAAGCTAGAAGAGACAGAGGATTGTGTGCTCCCTCAAAAGGCTGAGACAGTATAGTACGTCTAAAGCCAGACTCAGGTCAGAAAGCTACAGGCTCTTATCTCCACTCCACTAGTGGTGGAAAGTGACTCTGCTTCGATTTCTGCATCCGTAAATAGAAGAGAGAGAATAATAGCTATGCCGGTGAGGTATCATACGGGAGATGGTGAGGATCATACGGGAGATGGTATGTTTCAAGGATCATACGGGAGATGGTGAGGATCATACGGGAGATGGTATGTTTCAAGTACCTAGTAGGACGCCTTGCAAATGATAAGTTCTCCAAAAATCAGCTGTAATTGAAATAGAATGCTTTCTAAAATATCTCAATGTTAAGTATGATTTAAGCAAGTGGATGAACAAGGAAACACTTTTTAAAGTATGCTACGGTTTTATTAACAACCAAATGAAAAAAGGTAATAAATGACAGCAAGTCGATGGGCTGAGTACGTGTGTTGTCCCTGAACACATTAGCCGCCAGGGTACCTGGCCTTTTTATTGGTACTTCTTTAGTCAACTGAGGAAGAGCAAAGAGGAAAAAAGGGTGTTTATTTCCCCATCCCTGTAGGATGAACTGTCTCGACTGCCTTGTTTGAAACAGTGAAGAAGTTTCGATGTTTGTAGAACAGATCGTGTTTTGAAATAGTTGGTGTATGCATTTAACCTGAGTACATCAGTCCCCTAGAACAAAGACAACCCAATTTCCATGTCAAGAAGATCACTGGATTATTTAGGTGTCAAAAGGACAAGACGTGCATTAAACCACTTTCTGCCTTGGGAAGATGAGATTCTGCCTGGACATGTACACGCCCTAGTCTTGTGGAGGTCAAACAAATCAACGGGATCTGCACTCGGGCCGTAGAACGGGAGAAGCACTAATGAATCAAACACTTGCATTCAAAGAGAGCCGAGTTCACCAAAGCTGACTACCAAGTCATGTGCGCTTTGCGTATGCGCTTAACCAGGCACGTGTCAACGCGTTCACTGGGGCTTTTACATTAAGGAGAGAACTACTTTACGAAACAGGCCATCAAGCAGAATCCATGTCGCTTCATCACGTTGAGTTTATAACAGACACACACACAGATACACACAAACACACACACACTATCCTGGGAGGAACCTTAAAGTAATTCATGACTGAATATTGAGCACCTACTATGGCCAGGCAGGCCTTGTGCTGTGCTCTGGGGAGCCAAAGATGAAGAAGACAGGGCGCTTGTGATCTAGCATGAAGAACAGAGGCGTATGTCTATCCCCCTGCAGTGTGAGTCACGTGGTACCGAACAAAGGGCTTTGGGAGCACGGAAGAGGTAGCAGGTAATTCTGCTACACCACTGGGGAAGGGGAGACAGAGAAAGAGGGGAGCATGTAGGTGAACAAAGTCTATTGTCTAGTTTCCAAAACACAATGCTATTTATGTTTCATAATCTATGGAATTCCAACACCAGAACCTGTGGAATTTCAACCCTGGGTTTATGCTGCTAAATGTGCCAGCAGACTTGCTCTTATTGCCACCAAAGATAACTGTAGATTACAGTGAGGATTGAAATTGGATAGAAATGAATCGAAAAGTGATTTTGATAAAGCTCTCTACTATCTTTCTTCAAAGTGATTGGCTGTTATATCTAAGTGAGTGGTTATTTTGATGTTAAGTGAAGGGATTTGCAACTAAGAAAATTACCTGGTATCACATGCTTGTTATAATATTAACTAATTTCTCACAACTGCCCTGAAAATTTAATTAGCATTGATGTGTATTGACAAAGTCTGGCCTTAAATCTTCTCCCTCTCAAAAATAATCACAATTATTAGTATTATTATTTAAAGAGTGCATTCACATAGATTATCCAATTCAATCCTCTTGACACCCTGGGGTTTACCTACTTGTCATCTGTTTCCAAACGTTTTCCATCACATCCATTCTCCACACTGCCTTCAAGATACGCTTTCTGAAAGACAGAACTGTTTATGTCCTCTCTTGCTTAAAAACCTCCTGTATCTGACGGCATAAAGCCTAGACAGCTTGTCTAGGTATTCAAGACCTTTTATGAGTTGACACCGACCTAGCTTTCCTATCTCACATTCTACCACCTTGGTGATGCTTGCCAATCACACCGACCTACTTGCTGTTCTTTGAGCCTGTCTTGCCCTTCTGGGCACCATGCTTTTGGACATGCTTCTTTAGCCTAAAACCCTCTTGTATCATTTTCTGCCATGTGAACTTGTACTTTCAGGCCCAGTTCAGTTGTTACCTCTGTGAAGTTTTTCCCGACCTTTCTTTTAAAAGTTAATGTGTTGCGACCTTAACACATGCACATTTTTCTGTGCAAGCACATGCGTACATGTCTATTGACACGGATATCCCCTCACATTGCAATTATTCATTTATGACTATCTCTCTCGCCTTAATTACAATCATCATGAGTATCTCCAGAACAGGACAATGTCATTCATCTTTATATGCCCGGTACATATTAGAGGATTTCTTCAATAAATATATAGTATATAATCAAGTGTCATTATCCTCATTTCACGAAAGAGGGATCTGGTGCTCAAAGAGGTTTGCTAACTTGCCTGAAGTCATAAATCAGGCAGGTGCAGAGGAACGAATGCCAGGTCCTTGGCCATCCTTTATAGTGTCTACTACTCACCATAGTGTCTACAGATTTCAGGCTTCCTAAGAGTCATTATCTAGAGATTGGGTTTTTTTCCCCCATTTAGCACACAATTATTAGGGACTGTATTAGTTTGCTTGGGTGGCCACAACCAAGTACCACAGATGGGGTGGCTTAAACAACAGAAAGGTATTTCCTCACAATTCTGGAGAGTAAGGGTCCAAGATCAAGCTGTTGGCAGGAAGGTTTCTTCTGAGGCTTTCCTGCTTTGTTCGTAGCCATCTTCTTCCATTGTCTTCACTCTGTATGTCTGTGTCTTAATTTCCTCTTTATAAGGACACCATTCAGATTGGATTAAGGTCCAACCGTAATGACCTCCTTTCAACTTAATTATCTCTCTAGAGGCTCCATCTCCCATAACAGTCACATTCTGAGGTATAGGGGGTTAGGATGTCAAGATGTAAATTTGTGGGGGATGCAATTCAGCCCAGAAGGGGTACCTGATATGTGCCAGCCACCTTGGTGAGTGCTGAGTTGGGTGAGCTCTGAAGCTGGCCCCACTGACGTTCACAAAGTTGGTAGCCTTCGTACACTGCCCTTTTCACTGACTCAGGCCTCCGTGGGTGGGGGGGGCATAAGAGAAACTACAGACACAGTCTCCTAGGATAACTAATTAGCCAGGGGAGATTATTTATTCATCTCATTTCCTCCTGGTCACTGTCAATACCTCCAATGACTTTGGAGTCTTTTGCTTCAGAGAAGTCAAAGCTTCAGAGAAGTCAAAAGAGGTGTCCTGCTCTAAATGTTGGTATTCCTGTATCAAAATGTCTCGTCTAGCATTTGGATGACGTAATAGAACCATGCCACAGATGTGCCGCCCACCCCAGTACTTACGACTTTCCTTATCATTTGTGCTCTGGCAGCAAATGGTTAATATCGTAAAACTGGGGCTGTAAGGAAACCTGCCAGAATTTACAGGGCAAACCAGGAGTGCAGCATGAATTCAAAATCCCTTCCCCCGAGTGCCTAAGTCCTTTCTTAATGCTGTGAATCATGGGATAAAGGATTTTAGGTAAAAGCTGGAAAGTTTTCTCCTTATACAGTCAAAAGCCAAGATTTCTCATGCTTTTCTGAAGGAAATATATCCTGTAAATGATGACAATATCGGTCACGGCCTTAATCCCCACATAAAAGAGCAATTGTGAGACAGACACCTTCCTCCTGTCTTCTCTCGGAGTCCCTCGAGTGTCCCCACCACTCTTAAATCATCATGCCCTTTCTTCTCTACGGTAACAGTGAGCCCAGAAGGACCAAACATCTAAAGCATCTTCTCCCAGGGGCGTCTACTAACTCATAGGAGAGTTTAAGACTCCTGACAAAGTCTCCTGTCTTTTTCTCCCTTCATGTCCCCTTCAGCATCTTCCTTTTCTATTTTCCCTCTGTGATGTGAAGTATTACAGATTCAGAAATACAGCGTTGTATGAATCCTGGAGAACTCAAAGACCAAAAAAGCAATGAGCAAACACACAACACACTATCTGAAACGATGGAGCACCAGACACGGCGTTAAGGTCTGACCTTGTCTACTTGGGTTCGGAGTGCAAAGATCAGGCACGAGGAAATTTTACCAGGGGAGTCCAGGCATAAATAAATAAGGCCGGTAGTGTTCCAATAACATCCAGCCATACTCCCTGCATACTGGCTTGACCCTTGACCCTTGACAACTGCTTCCACAGCCTTCCTTTCCTTGGACTTTTTCCATGTGTTCATTACATTTCAACTTACATTGAAGCATTCTGCTTCTTGAATGGCTCTACTTTATAAAACATCCCAAGTAGACTTTGCCCCTTTGGGTTGTTTTAAGAAGTCCTTGATTATCCATTCCTTTCCTCTACTTTATGTATTAGTGAGTCCACTTCCCCCCTCGGTGTAGGGCAGGCCGTGATCCAGGAATTGGAGGACTGGTTATTGGACCTTCTGGTGACAAGAGAAGGCTGGAAAGTGGGGTGATGGAGAGAAAAATAGAATTTATAAGTCTGTTTGGGGTACTTTGGGAGAGGAGAAGTTGTTTAAAAGGTGGGGAGGCTTGGGGAAGGAGAGAAGGGGCAACAGGAGAAGCAAAGGAGCCATCTCTGTGAAGCCCCCTACCTAGAGAATGTCCTCATGGGGATTTCTGGAAAGTCTGGAGCTCAGAGCTCTTTTATGGTATAAGGGGATATGTTGGCTTGACCAGGGAGACTATCACTCCCACATTTTTATATTCCCTCCCCCTCCCTCCTCTGGTTCCCCTATCCTCTGTGGTGTTGTATCACTGGAAACTTTGACTCATAAGCTTCTGATGACTTCTTTGTGGTTTTCATCCCAGCTGTGCTGCAAACCACATGTTTGATCTTGGACAAGTCATTTTTCCTTCCCCGGGTTCCAATTTCCTCACTTGTAAAACTGAGATGATAATACCTACTTTGCATGTTTGCTTTGAGAATTAAATAGGACAACAGAAGGAAAGAATCTAACAGCTCGTCTTGTATACAGTGGGCACTCAATGGGCGTTTGTTATTGAGAACAGAGATGGTTTTTCTCTCAGTCCTACTAGTACAACATGTGGAGCCATCCCCTATGTACAGTAGGTGCTCCACGAATGGAAAATAAAACAAGTTATAAAGCTATGCCTTTGAGGAACCAGCGAGCTCCACACGTAGGGGTTGGCTGTTCCCTGACACGCTGCTCACCCTGCCAGAGCTCACATGCCTACACCCTTCCCTCCGGCCACTTGAGAACAGCTGCTTATTTGAACTTGGCTGTGGTTTCATTCCTCTCTGATGCTCCTCTTCCTGGAACGTACTTTTTCTTCTTTACCCAGTTAATTCTGCCCCTTTTCAAATTCCGCTCAAATGTCCCTTCCTCTGGGAAGCTTTCCCTGTCTCCCATGCTCCACACCACAAATGATGCCCTGTCGTTCAGGTCCAGGGAATTGTCTTTCTGCCCTGTTAGCCTGAGGGGACCCCTTGTGCACTCTTGTGCCCCCAGGGTCTGAGCAAGGGCCCAAGCACAAACGGCACCAGCCCAGGAAAGGGTTTTGATAATCAGAGACGGGGCTGAATGAATGAGCACGACCGTGGGGCCCTTCAGGAGCAACAGAGTTTGGGTCACAAGCTGAGCCATGTTTCAGTAGATCGGGCCATGACTGCAGCCCGCTGACCTCGGGTGCCTGAAGCCTGGAACCATAGCAAGGTGGAAAAGGATTCTGGAAAAGAACTTCACTTCTCACAAAGAGGCTTCATGACAGAGTTTCTCAGAAAAAAAGAAATGTTCAACATCTTGCTAATGGAAGAAACTCTAAGAAAGATGTTCTCAATTCCACCCAATACTCCCACCCTTAGCATTCTTCGTGGGAATAATGGATGTGGCACTGGCAGACCCGGATGGATGGGTCCCTAGGGGAGGCGCCAGCCTGGCTCAGGGTCTGCAAGGCCCTGGCTACTGAGAACCACCCGGGGCATACCTTGCTTTCAGAATCACTGCAAAGAGAATGTGACTATTATGATAATCAATGAATAATCAATTAGTGTCGTAATCTTCCCTTGTAGAAAACCTGCCGAAACAATGATGAATCATGCAGACTCAACCAGGCCCAGAAGATTATAGAAGGGGGGAAAGTAGCTTTGTAGTTTAAATACATACACACACACACACACACACACACACATTAAAAAAAAGAGAGAGAGAGAGAGAGAAAGAAGGAAAGAAAGAAAGAAAGAAAGAAAGAAAGAAAGAAAGAAAGAAAAAAAAAAAAACCTTAGAAACCAAATCCCCTAGTGTGGCTGTCTCTGGAAAATGAATTCCACAGGCACTGACTCCAAGATGTTTTATCGAATGTGCTTTAGACTCGTAGGTGATGCATTGTCCCTCAGAGTCATTAAAAGGAACCCAGATAGCTGTAACGCAGCTTAGCTTCCAAGAAGTGCACACTGGCCACACTTGTACTTGTGCACAATATATGGTTATTGTTCGATGTGCACATCCCCACATGCTGCCTGGATGGGGGTCTCTTTGTCCTTTATTCAGATGTGCGCTAAGGATGCTTTCAGCACAGCGAGATGGAGCCATGCCTCCCCACTCAGCGCAGCCCCACAGCCCAAGCACGAGACAGAAGCGAAAAGTTCCTTTGTTCCTCATGCAATGCTCATCTTTTGTCACACGGGCCCCCAAAGCTCAGAGACATGCAGACCATTTTAAAATAATGTTGATAATTTCTGGAAAACGCCATCTCTACTAATTTTGGGGTAAGTAATGCCGTTAGGAAAGCTTTCTAATCCATTGTTGTGGGCATCATCCACGGAAGACATTTAGAAAAAAATTATCTATGTGGGTCTGCGTTTCATTGAAAACAGAATGGTCATTATCCAGAGTCCAGATGACGCCTCCCTTTGTGACACTGCGTTGGGGGTCCGACAAAAACCCTGCCCTTTCTACAAAAGACGCTGGCAGAGAAATGCTCCAGGGAAGGCTGCCTGAGCCGGCCTGGGCCCCGGGGAGGCAGCTTCGGGCATTCTGTGCTCTGGGGGCTGAACCTCAGAGCAGGATCTCACTTCATTTTTTGGCAGTGAGGGCAGCGAACATTGACCATTACGGATTTGCCCGAATGGAAGCCAACAGCGTGGCAAAGCATTGATCCCATCGAAGGCCTGGCCCCCAGGGAGGGCCTGATTACATCTTAATGGTTTTCTAATGTGACTTAGCATCGGAGCGGTAGACATGGCTTCACAGAGAAACCGTGCAAGACGTCGTGCATCCTGGGCAGGAAGGGCGATCTGCGCACCCTGGAACCTTAGCTTCTCCAGGACCATCCGAAGGCGAAGCCACTAGCTGAAGACTCGGAGATACTTTTGAGTAGAACTCTTTCACTGTGCACGCTTACCCTCTTCTCCAGATGCCACGTCTGTCTGCGGTGGAGGGGGTGTGCACCATGGCTTGCCGCGAGGATGCCATGAGGGGTCTTTTCCATTCCTCTTCGGAACAATTACAAAGTAATTAATCTTCGCTTTCTCCTCCAAAGACTTTTGTGTTCTCATTCACGACATACCAATTAAATCAGTTGAACTTAATACATCTTTACATAAAAGCACATTTTAAGGATTTATTTTAAGCATGAGATTATCATCATTATTATTTCCTTCCTCCACCCCTTTCTGGTAATACTTCAACCAGCTCTACGGGAGGGACCAGCAGATGTCACTGTAGTTCTGTTCATTCATCTTTCCTCTTGACGGGATTCTAGTTCTCTCCTTTTGGGCTCAGCCGATCGCATTTCTTATTTAATCAAAGCATAATGCATCATAACATTTGTAATTCATGTTGTTGTTATTCTTTCATTGTGTGCGGAATTGGATACATATCTTCGCAAACAGAGACGCAGGCTAAAAAGTAGCCCAGACACCCCCAGTGAGGTGTGGAAATCAAAGGCCCTGCTGGAGAGCCATGATAAGACACGGGGACAAAAGAGCAGTGAAGGGCATCTGCACACTCACTCTTGGTCGTGATGGACAATCTTCGGATTAAAGACAGACACATTCCCTCCATTCCTGTGGAGGCTTTCAGGGGGCATCAGCCGGGGGACAGGGCTAGGGGTGAGCGCAGATCCCCTGTCAGGATGGCTAGAGACTACTCAGTCGAGGAGGAGGACGGGAGGTAGGCCGTGGTGAGTCTTGAGGGACGAAGTCCCTGGAGTACAGCATTCTCTGCATTAGAAGAATCAGTGCCCTCTTGGATGAAAAGAAAGACCCATGTGTTAACTTCAGAGTTTTGGTTCAGCAGAAGGTGTGATATAGTTTCTGAGAAGTTTTGTGTTTGAGGGAGAGAGATGGCCCATGAAATGAAGAGAGTAGGACAAGGAGGCTGCCTGTGCCCTCCACACTGAAAGAAAGTCACTATTGAAAAACTAAAAAGGGCTTCTTTTCAGAGATACTCACATCAATTGTTTGAGCAATAGAAAATTTTGTGATACTTATTTGTGGTAACTTAGGCAAAGAACATGGATGAACAATTATATGTCATTCAGTCACAGAGCCTCGTCTTATTCAAAGATCACCCAGGAGTAAGTAAATGAAGCCCCACAGCTTGGAAACAAAGCCATGCTAATGTAATGACCTGTCTTTAACGGGTCTTTATACCCCCTCTATGGCCCAAATCATCAGCATCCCATGAGCAAAAGACAGAACTTTATGGACTAGTGTCCATTCTAGATGGACACATTCAACAGAAAGGCCATGCCTGGGAGGAAGTCTTCATGCTCAGCCCTCCCACCAACTGGCACTCCCCACACATGCACACAGCTGCTGAGTAAAAACTTGGATTATCCAATAATACAGCCAGTCTTAATTCTCCTCTACAATTTGCTATTTTGACTTAATTTTTATCCAAGAGTTCAAGCCAAAGTCATCGTTAGAAAATCAGATTCTCAATTAAGCATTTTTATTTCCCTTTCTCTCCTTTTCCTCTTTCTTTGTAGTAACCAGTCTTCCAAATGGTTCCCAACGATCCGTCATTCATTCATTCCTATGAGTAATTTCCTCTTACACTGTATCAGGGTTGGTCCGTGTGGCCAATAGAATATGGTGGAAATGAAGGTGTGTAATTTCTGAGAATAGATGATAAAAGACATTGTGGCTTCCACCTTTCTTCCTCATGTCTCGCTTGGCCTGGGGGAAGTCAGCCACCATGTCATCAGGACACCCAAGCAACCTGTGAGAGGCCCATACAGAGAGAACTGAGGCCTCCTGCCAGCAGCCATCACCAGCCTGCCAGCTGTGTGAGTGAGCCACCTTGGAAGCAGCTCCCCCAGGCCCTAGTCTAACCTTCAGAAAAGCACAGCTCCGGCCAGCACCCAGAGTGCAGGTCCACGGGAGACCCTGGCTAACCCTTACATCTAGCTGCTGACCCACTGAAACTGTGAGAGATTGTACATAGTTTCTGTTGTTCTAGAGAACAAGGACTACAGTGAGGCAAGCCAGGTGCGTAGGGTATAAAATTTAAGGAGATGCTCACTCTGGGGGTCATGTAAGTACATCGCCACTAGCCACACCCTAGTCCTGGACCCATCGTTTTAAGTCATTCAATCTTGGAGAGATTTGTTACTAAGCTATAGATAAGCGATACATTATTCTCCTTCTTCTCCTTTTTTTTTTCCTCCTTTGTGGAATTGCATTCAGTTCATTCTGGCCTCCTAGACGTTTGTCACTAATTTCTCTTTAGACTTCCTGTTACCAGAAACTGTGCTGTAACTAACCTCTTAGAGATACTTCTTTTTGATTTAGAGTCCAATATTGTAGTCCTTTATGCCAGTCAATTAATTTAGAAAACAAAAGAGCCACAACCATCAGGCATACACTATGTTTCTAGTATTGATACACGATAATGGCATCTTTATCAGATGCTATCATATCAAGATGATATTAAAGCCTCTCTCTTACCGCAGGTTGTAATAATAGAGAACATTTTTCATGATGTGAAACAATGGGTTTGTGGTTTAGAACACAGCCTGGAGTTATGGGGGGCAGGGTGAAGTAGCAGCTAAGGTTAATGTAGGTCAATAAGAACCAGAGGTTTTTCAGTAAAGACAGGGTGACCAAAGACAAAGACTTTAGTGAGAGGATGAAGGACAAATGTCTCCTTCAAAACTGTAGAGCAGTTAATTTTTTTTTCAATATACCAACATTTTTTATTTAATTTTTTTATTATATGTTAGTCACCATACAGTACATCATTAGTTTTTGATGTCGTGTTCCATGATTCATTGCTTGTAGAGCAGTTAATTTTGAGGACTTGTACACACTTCCTGAACAGAGACTGATAGATGCTGTTTTGTGACTTACCCCAAATTTTCTAATATTAGAAGATTTGTGGGAATGTAGAATTTTAAATGAAATGCAGGCCATTTATTTTATTCTTTTGACTTTTGGCAAGTTTGAATTTCTCTGTATTGTTGTTGTTAAAGATTATACTTTCACGGACTGAATACAGTTCAGGAGTCCTTTTAGATCTCATTTGCACCACTAAGCTGTTATGGAATATAGCTAAAATCTTATTCATACCAATGATTACTTAGACCACATAGAGCATACAAATGTTTTTAAATTAAATTCTTCTCAGATGTGTTAAGAGTTGATGAAAATAAAATTAAGAAGACCAGCATGTTCTTTCTCCACTTCTAAGTCCATTTCAAGGACTTAGTATTACTAGTGTATTGTCAACTCTTAAGACAAAGGGAACTCCTAGCTTATAATGAGTTTGGTAATAACAATAACAAAAACAAGAAGAGGAAGAATAGAAGGAGGAAAATGGGGGGAGGAGGAAGAGGAGGAAGAAGTTGGAGGAGAAGGAGGAGAAGGGGAGGAAGGAAAGAAGAAGAGGAAGAAGGAGGAGGAGGACAAGCAGAAGGAGAAGGAGAAAGAGGAGGAGAAGAAGGAGGAAGAGGAGAAGGAGAAGGAGGAGGAGGAGGAGAAGGAGGAGAAGGAGGAGAAGGAGGAGGAAAAGAAGGGGAAGGAGAAGGAGAGGAAGAGGAAGAAGGAGGAGAAGAACCAGCTAAAATCTATTCAGCATGAACCATCCAGACACTCTTCTAAGTGCTCTTTACATATATTAACTTGTTTAATTCTCACAAAAATTCTAGTGAAAAATCCTATTGTTATGCGCACAATACAAGAGAGACTGAGATGCATATAAATTGAGTAATCAGAGATCACATGGCCGATAAATGGCATACTCAGGAAGGTTACAAATTCTTGAGGTTACCAACAAGTCATTGTTATCTCCTTAGATGTTTTGTTAATGTCCCTCGACACTATTGCTGAGGTCCTTGAGCATAGTCACTTCTAGAAGTGATGTCCTACTCAGCACAACTCAAGGGCCCATAGCATATAACCATAAAGACCAGAGTGAGGAGATGCAGAAGGGCCTCCACTCAGTATGGGTGGAAGAAATCGAGCCCATTATAAAAGTGTGTTGACAATAGCTTCAAGTACCATGAGATGGTTTAGGGAATTTGGTAATTAGCATCCACAAAAACACCGATTTCTTTTCAGAGATACTTTTGATGGAGGAAGGGACAAGTCAGTGTTCTTTATACCCACAGCTACAGCCACCAGTCGCAGACTCCTTGCAGGTGACAAAGAACATGGGGAAGAAGACATTCTTTGAGCCTCTCCATGTACTTGGATGACTATTTCAGTGTCAGTACTTCCATGGATAGAGTGTAAGCTCTTCAAAGGGAGGAAACATCTGATCTTTGACACCAAACACAGTGTCTAGCATCTAACAACCATTCAAACGTATTGACCTGACATCAGAGTAGGAAGAATGATTATATACTCACAGCCAGTGAACTGCAATGGATACAAGAAATAATATAGGCTTCTGGCCCCTAGTCTTTGGTGCTAGAAAGACCTGAGTTCAAGTCCAGGCTCTGCCACTTCCTGGCTATGCAATTAGAGAAATTGTTAATTATTAATTAACCATTCTAAACCTCACCTTTGTTACTCTTACAAAGAGAGTAATTGCAGTATGTATTTCATGGAGATAGGTTGAAGATGCAATAATGAAGTAAGAGTTGAGAACATGACTGCTTGGGTTTGAATTCTTGGTCGGCCTCTTAATGAGATATATAACCCTAGGCAAATTTTTTAGCCTCTCTGTGCCTCAGCTTTCTCATCCGTACAATGTGATAATAATGGTACTTACCTTATGGGGTTCGGTGAGGAGCAAGGTGTCAACACATATAAAATGCTTACGACAATGTCCGGTAAATAGTAAGTTCCATAGTATTCACTGTTACAGTTAAGTCACGGAATGCTTTTAAAGCTCATGGCGCAGTGGCCGGGACACTGAGAATGTTCAATAAATGGTTGTTATTGTGTATTTTATTGGTAATAGTCAATATTAGCTGGAAGGAGGGGGTGTCTAATGTGAAATGTGAGTGAATTGTAAATTGCTACATTGTTGCAACTTAACCAAATGCTATTGTCTATTTCCTGTGAGTGACACTCTAAATTAAACTGTTTGCTCATTAAGTGGCTGTTTCCTGGGATTTTTGAGTCTGTTTTAACAGCCAATAGCTCTTCTGGCTAATGTCACATGTTGATTTGTTAGTGGTGATCATTTAGTGATGATCAGTGTTGAACCTTAGCTGGGGTACAAATATCCTCCGTGTTTTATGGGCTATATATTTGGAACTTTAGCAATACTTATCTGGGGGACTCTTCCTTAAAGGCACACATTCTGATTTTATTGTGCCCATTTTTCTCAAATGTAATTTTTTCCTACAGAGCCAATGCTGGTGGAGATATTACAGAATCAGAATGGTGGGAGACCTTTAGACCCCACCGAAGAGCCTGTGGGGCCCGAACTTTGTCCTTCCTTCTGTCTTTCATAGGCAGGAGGCGTTTACCAGGTCCTTCTTCTCAAAGGACTAACTGGGGCCAGGGCTTGTTCTCAAATGCAGACTCTCCTTTTCTCTCTCACTGTCTGTCGGAATGACTCACCCCCGGTTGCTTGTCAGGTGCAGGCTTTTGGCAACCTGGAGACAGGCTCAGTGGAAGCTCATGTTCCCAACCATGGCATAGCCATTGACAAGAAGGGCTGGCATGTATCACTTCTCTGCGGCCAACCAGGTGATTGCTTCCCCAAAGGTGGGAGCAGGTGCTTCTCCTATGTCTCCACTGTGCCTCTTTTTCTCCAGTCAGGCTGTTTGGTGGGTTGCGCTTTGGTACAATCCACGTAGACAGTGCCTGGCACACATTTTATGCCACTCTGGGGCACCTATGAGAGCTGGTCTTTGCACAGTGGAACAGATCGCCAAACATGCTGGTCTCTTGGCCTGTACAAATCTTTCCCTCAAGCTGGCCCACATTTAGAGGAAGTCCATCAGTAGAGAATTTAAAAAATACATGGCAGAGTTATGCGCAGAAATACAATTTCCTTTGGGAGGGGAAGTATTTTAAAAGTCATTGCCAGTCATGGAAAACGAATGTGAATTAACTTGTCAGGGTTACAGGTGTGGTCCTGAACCGGGCTGCCAGGATTTGGCCCTTCCTGCTTATGTATCCACTGAGGAAGTGTCTGAGGGGACACATCTTCCAGGAGGTACAGTGGCCTTGCTTTGAGGTGTCATCATTCTGCAGCTCCTCAGAAAGCAAATTTCCTCCGAGACCACGAGGCGGGGCCCCGACGCCGGCTTAGGCTGGCTTCTTCAGTGAGGGACATAGTGGAAGAGGGGACACACATTAGCCTTGTGCAAAGTGGGGTCAGAGGAGAGAGTTTCCTTGATGAGCTCACCCTCCAGAAAATAAAAACAGAAGGGTTTGGGATCCAGAGCCCGAAGAGTCTGGTAAAGTTCGGAGACTTTTACGATGTCCCCACATGGGCATGCTTTGATCACCCTGACCGTTTCTACTGAGTGATTTGTGGAAGAGCTTTCCAGATGAAGGGGCCTTGTGCTTGTGTTCAAGTTTGCAGGGAAGAAGGCTCCTGGGAAGACTCATCCTTCCCTGCCCCTTGGCTGTGTGGTGTGTGACTCCAAGGGGCAAAGGCTGGTGGCAGCAGCAAAGCAGAAGGTTTGTGGGGTGGGGGCGTGGGTAGAGACTCACATTCCACTGGAAGGAAGGTGAGCAGAGACCAGGCCCTGCCCACTGGGGGATCTGGCACCCCTGCTGCCTCTCGCTCCTTCCTTTCACTCCATTAGAGCTGCGTTTGTCCCAAGGACCGAGCTCTCTTAGCTGCCCGAGAAGCAACCTCACTCCTCTCCTCACTTGACGTAAAAGAAATATATATACATGCACACATACACACACACACACACACACACGTATTTACTAAAAATACATGTCACTGACATCAGCCATTTTCTTTCCCAGGGATAACTGCAATTTCAAAGATTACTAGGTAAGAAGGAATGCTACACTCGTGGGACTAGCCCTGGCTGGAGACATCTCAGGCATCAGTTAAAAGTCTCAGGGAAACTATTTTATCTGCAGAGGAGTCACAAAGGCAAAAGGGGAAAGATGGGTTGATTTGGTGAATCCACTCTCTAGGAAGTCAAAACTCGGGCCAATACAAAGCTGTTGTGTTGAGTTTATCCCCAATGCCATTTGATGGATGGTGTTACGGTGACATTCCTAGGACCCTTTGGCTAGTACCACAGAGACCTCTTCCTCTTTTATCTCTAAGGCCAGCCTTGTGTGAAGCCAGGCTGACTATGAAAATCTAAACATCCTTGTCAGATAGTAAATTCCACTAAAGTAGGAACCAGACCCATCCTTGAGCATAAATTATGAATGTTTAGTTCAGAACTCTGTGCCTCACGGTCACTTCATAAATATTTGCCGACGTGTTGACACACTGCTCAGAGAAGATGTGGCCATGAAAATAAGCATGCACAGCATTTATCTGTGAGACCTTGGGCCAATTCTCTAGGCTTTTTGGATGACTGTTTCCTCATCTGTAAAAAATACAGGGCTAACATTTATTGGGTGCTAACCCTGTACCAGGCATTGAGTGAAGCACTTTACAGTCATAATCTCATCAAGTCCTTGAAATGTGTCTACAGAGTATGAGCTATTATAATTTTACAGTTGGGAAAGCTGGCAAGAAGAAGCCTCAGGCCTCTGCGTGGTCGAGGGGCAGAGTAACAATCTGAACACAGTCGTCTTGTTTCAGAGTCCACAGTCTACTCATGACCCATCATGGAAAAGAATGAAGATGTCTGTCACTAATTCCTTTATGTACTTACCGAACCTATCTCTGGGGCATGTCCTGTGCTCTAGGACCCTGGAGCTGTGGTGTGAATTCAGTGGAATGAGGAGAGGAGAGCCTCTCTCGTTAGGAATGCTTTGGGCTGCAAATAACAGAACATGGCACTAACCGTGCCCTGCAGGCGGTCGGCTCTCCAGGAGAGGGGATTCCGCTGTGCGCTTGGGTACTCAACATCCTTAGGCTCTTTGGTCGCAAGGGCTATGCTTTCTCGGCATCCACGGGAGCTTGATACTTCACCAAATCTGTGCAGGCCACCCGCATGAGGCCTTTGTCTGCGTCCCACCTCCCCATGCAAAATACTGTCTCTTGAGTGGGGACTAGAGATGCCCTTTGGGTGGCAGAATTAGAGAGGTCCTGGCTCTTCTTATCATAAAGCTTCATTTCCTGTAATGCCTGCAGCCCATTTCTGTGAAACCAGGCCATGAGTAACTAACTGGAAAAGCAATGATTTGAGATTTAAAAAATTACTTTTGGTCGAACCCCCTGATAGTTCCCTTCATTATTTAAAATTAACTTTTTTTTTTTCCAGAGGAGCAATTGAAATGGGGAGTGTGGCAATTAAAAGTTTGGCTACCGCCACTTATGAGGGTCTATGTTTTTCATTACTGTGTCTATTTTTTTCCTAGTAGGGGATATCCTGACATGAGGTTAAAATGTCTTGGATACCCACACTTTCTGCTATGTTTTTATTGCCAACAATAACGCTCTCACTGAGGCCCCATCACTTTGTGGACATTGCAATAGCTTCCTGACTTGTCTCTCCTCCTGTGACCCCTCTAATCTATTCTGTTCCCGACCACCAAATTAATCTTTCTGAAATACTGCTTTCATCATGACATTACTCTGCCCATGAAACCGCGTGGCTCCTTTCTATCCCATGAATAAACTCCAGTATGTCCATCCAGGCACTCAATCCTACACACTTGGGCCCCCGGCATCCCTGTTTGCCTCTTCATTCCCCAATGAGAACTCATGTCCCCCATGAGGCAGCTCCTTGCCCTGTCCCACCTCCACTCTACCTTCAACATGGAGTTCTCCATTCTGCCTCTCCAGCTTCTCTTACTCCACCTATTGCCAAAGGCTCTCTTCAACCATGTAGACTCCACCGGCCAGACTTGCCTTCCTCAGCAATCTCTCCTCCCTACTACTGGATATTCTGTCTCCTTATTACCCTGGGTCATTTTCACAGCTTGTGAGGATTGAGCAAATGCTAGATGAGCTTATTACTTATGGCTCCAAGACCTGACTCTACCATTCTCCCTATTTACTGCCCTCAGTAGATCGATGATGTGTTACAGTATAATGAACAGCTTCTGGGATGGGTTTGAGTCAGACATACTTACAGTAGACATTGTTAGTGGCCCTTCCAATGTCTCCCTTCTTCCTTACCAATTAGATCTCTATTTTATTCAGCACAGTAATGTGCCCAGCCATAGTGGTTTAATCTTAAATATAAGCAAATCAGAACTCTCACAGCTCAGGTTCCATTACATCCAGGGGTGGCTACGTGATACCATACTGCCAAGTATGCGAGACATCTTTGAGAAGTGTTTTGTTTCCCCACAAAAAGCACAGTGTTCGAAGAGAAAGCTCAGGGATACTGAACCTTTCACTTCTTGCCTTAAATATCATTAGGATGTATGAGGCCCATATTGAACATTTTGCAACCACGAGACAACAAGAGAATGAAAAATCAACATAACTGAATATAGTAAACAGAAGGATGAGAAGAAGCTGGGTGCTTGGTGTCTTTGTTGAATCACTATGTCAACATGCAACTATCACTCAGCTTCCTGTATGTGAGATAATCAAATGTTTTTAATATTTAAGCCACTGTTAGTTGGATATTCTATTACTTGCAGCTGAAATCATCCCTAACTTGTTCAACTACAATCGTATTTCCAGAGGCCTAAGCAATGCATGGATTTAATCAAATGCTTTGAACCAGTACAGGAGCAGATGTTGTGATATTTCATAAAACAGGAAATCTTCAGGAAATTAACATTGTGTGTGTGTGCATCTAGGTAGATTATATTTATAAGAGAAATAAACTCTTTCGATGACAAACGTTAAAGTGTGAATTCATAGCCATAACAATCAACTCCATAATAGGACATTTGAGGAAGGAAAAACAAAGGAAACAGTAGAAAGAGTACATTAATCCCACTAACAGGGAAACCCTGCACTTGGGCTCACTTTTAAAAATAACCAACTTTTTAGCTGTGATTAAGGTCCCACTAATAATTACCTCCACTCTTTTGTCTTTGTGTTTCCTTGAGAAATCGTCTTCCAAAGCAATATTCCTGGCCCTCTTTCCCCCCTTACAATTCCTTCCCATGAGAATAGTGAATTACTGTATAAGAAAGTTTGGGAGAAGGTTCTGGTCTACTCCAGCCAGCCTTTCCCTGGCTTTCTGGGTGCTGGTGGAGCAGTGTGACCTCTGGATGCAAATACCTCTGCTAATCCATGCAGTAAGCTTCACGGGTCTTGATCTGCCCCCACATAGGTGATGCCTGCAGTTTGAATGGACAAGTTCAAATCCAAGGGGATATATTAGGAAACTCGATTGTGCCCATTAGTCGAACACAGCTCTCCAATTCAGATTTATTAGTAATTAAGTTGATATTTTGATCTCCATCAGTCTCTCTCTTGTGTCTACTTCTCAATTGGTTTCAGATATAGGAAGGGAAAAGAGTTTATTGTTAGTTGGTGACCTGGAATGCTGATTTAGAGCCATGGGTATGGAATTCTTCTGGGGTGTTTCTTATTTGAGTGTCAGAAAATCCAGTCTTCTCATTTTTGGAATAATAATAACACTACTTTTTCTGATTAGTTATTTATTTATTAATTTATTCAGTGACTATTAATTGAGTATAATATACGCTGTAGACATGTGCTGAATACACAGTGGTCAGCAAAAATACACATGACTCATATAATAAATAATCAAACATAAAATTAGATTATTCTGAGTGCTACTAAAGAGAGGAACAGAAGGTCACCTTCCATGAAAACTGATAATAAGGGGATTTGATTTAATTGAGGAGATCAACAAAGGCTTCTCCGAGGAAGCAATTCTTAATCAGAGGAATGAATTGGTATTAACTAGTTGAAGGGAGAAAGACTATTCTAGGAACATGCAAAGGCCCTGAGACAGAAAGGAGCATGGCAAGTACAAGGGAATTAAAAGAGTCCGGAGCAGATTGAGGAGGAGGAAATAAAGTGATAGTTTAGATGAGGTTAGAGAGATAGGGGCCAAATCATGCAAAATCTGGAAAGCCACAATAAGTAAGGAGTTTGATCTTTATCTTCAGAATGATGTTTTAACTCCCCAGGCCCTTGAGACTCCCCGAATTCCTGCCCTGCTTCTCAGTCTTTCAGCTGTGCTCAGACTATGTGGTACATCAGAATCAACGAGAGGCTTTGTTACAGAAGATCTGAGTCTCCCCTCAGAGTTTCAGATTCAGCAGTTCTGGGGTGGAGCCTGATTATTTGTAGTCCTACAAGGTCCCCTGTGCCACTGCGCCCTCAGTGCCCACACTTTAAGAACCACCGTTCTAGGGAAAAGGCAGCTTTGCATGGGCTTCCTGCCTCTCTGGGACATCGACAGCATGATTTCTCACTGCCTTGATAACTTCCCAATGTCCTTAAAGTGACGTTTCTTTTCACGTGCTGCATATGGCCAGAGAGAGGGTTGTTCTGAAACACCTACTTTGGTGTTGCCAGAAGAAAATCTTCCAAACTAACAATGACGGCTAATGCTTACGGAGAGCGTATTGTGTGTCGCACTGGGGTTGGCATGGCTGTTGATTGAGCAACTCTAGGGGGCGTCATTCCCATTGTGTTTTATATGACTGGGGGGCACAGTACTAGTTAAGGTGTGCAGGGCAGCTGCCCCGCGTAGCTGGCTGCATTGCACTGAACTCGATATGTATGATGTCCTGAATCCCACAAACTTTTTATTACCCTTATTTGCAGATGAGCAAACTGATACTTTGAATGAATCACTTTCCTTCTGTGGTGTGTCAATGGCTAAGACTATTTCTTGACATGTGGGAAACAAAGCCTGCATTAAGCCTCTGAACTTTCCACTCTTCCTATCTGTGAAATGGGCACAGTCGTATTTATTCTCCACCTCAGAGCTGGGTAGAGTGAATTAATGAAGCAGGAGGCTGAAACTCCTGAGAGTTTTGGGGAGAAGAGAATTACCTTTCATTATCGTGATCCTGTTCAAGAAAGTGATTTTGTTAGGAAGGTATAAACACCTCCAGTTGTTAAGCGAGCAAATGAAGACAACCAGCGAAGCAGAGCTAAGGCCAAGGCAGGTGTTTCAAATGGCCCTGCAGAGTGATGGTAAGAGGCAGTCGCTTTTCAAATGGCACCCTGCCTTAAAAAGCAACAGCTTCCCCCACTGAGGCGTGTAAGAGCAAGTTTCTCCTCCCCCAGTTTTCCTCCTTCCCTTAAGGACGGCAGGTGTTCAATTCATTCCTTCTCTCGTTTCTTCTCCTTCCTCAATGACTAACTACAAAGTGCTAATTTAAAAAGTAAGTGTTTGGAGAGCACCTAGATCCTTCAAGCATTGTTATTGCAACATAAAACGCTTTACTTAGAGGTTATAGGTTCAAATCTAGGCTAGGTCAGTAACGACCACATGTCTGATAGCTGGCCATATGTTGGCTGTTTTACAGTTCATGTGAGATGAATTGATGGCCTCAGCTTGCCCACCAGGACACATCAGAACGGGCGCCGCCAGACATTGGCTGGCACTTGGCACAGAGGCCAAGACTCCAATTGGAAGCTTTCGCCCTGCGAGGTCCCTTCTTAGAGAATGTGAACATGGGACAAGGGAGAAAGTGCAAGAGTTGCCTGGGAGAGAGAGTAAGAGTCATTGTCTTATCCTTCCACCTGCTTGATTACAAAGATGATGCCTCTTTTCAGACCTAGGGAAGGAGTTGACTTCCTGGTTTGTCAGAAACTTTACCCAGTAGAGGCGAGCTGGCGATTGCCAGTGGTAAAGGTGCAGGTGATGTTGTATGGAGGAACATTGCTCTTGCTCTCTTGACTAAAGAGAGGAACCAGACTGGAGAACATGCAGGAAGGTGATAGGACAGGGAAGAATGGGCAGGAACCTCTAGAAAGGTAGACACCTCCATTTCTTCTTTGCATGCGTAAACAATCACATGAGCCTCAGAGGTCCGAAGAAGCAAGCAGTAGGATGTCCCGTTGCTTCGCTTTTGCCTGGCTGTCTCCCAGCTGGAATCATGCTCCCTGTAGCCAGGCCAGGTCTCCATCTGTGCTCTTGTTATGTCCCACAGGGTCAACATCAAGGACGGGGGTGACACGGACACCCCCACCCTCCACTAAGGGGTACTACTACTGCCATCTCTGGGTCTAGGCATTCCCAGACTGGTTTTGGCTCAGAAAACAGACCAAACAAGGGCAGTTGAGTGGTTGTTGTTGTTGTTGTTTTCAGTTTGAAAGTAGTCATTTATTAAATGACAAAATTACAAAAAATAATCGTGGTAGGTACCTTAGTTCATCCTTCTAATAATCCTATTGATCGGGTCTTCCCTGTGGCCAGCATCTCCACCTTCTACAAAATGGGTGGCCTTTTTCTTCATTCCCCCTCATGGAGAAGATAATTTGAAGGGCCATAAGAAGGTGTTTGCTTCTTTAGAACATTTTCCAACAGCACAGATCTCATGAATTAGATCCTCCAAGCAGATGATGTTTACAAAGAGATCGAGCAAATCAACGTGTTCTCTCTCAGGGCAGTTCACTTCTTGTTGATTTGCCACAACCATGCTTATAGATCGATTCATTCACCAACTTCAGGTTTGGGTCACCCCCATGCTAAATATGGCTGCACAATCCTTAGCATGTTAGCTGAAGGCTCTTGGAGCTTCACAAAGGTGCCACTGAGGATCTGGCAAAGGTGAAGAAGCCACAACACCTTTTGAGCCTTTGGGCTCACACCACGGCTACCTCTGATGCTGATGACAGATGCCAGTGTGGGTTCCGCAGGTACACAGAAGCCGCCAGCTTTTCTTGCCATCCTCACCTTTCGTAATGCTTAGCTTTTCCTAGATAAGCTTCCTCCCTGCCTTTCCTTTTTTTTTTAAAGATGTATTTATTTATTTATTTATTTATTTATTTATTTATTTATTTATTTATTTGATAGAGAGAGAGAGAGCCAGTGAGAGAGGGAACACAACCAGGGGGAGTGGGAGAGGAAGAAGCAGGCTTCCAGCGGAGGAGCCTGATGTGGGGCTCGATCCCAGAATGCCAGCATCACGCCCTGAGCCGAAGGCAGACGCTTAATGACTGAGCCACCCAGGCGCCCCCCTCCCTGACTTTCGAAGCATCTTTTGGGCAAACATCTTCCTCAGATGCTTGATCTTCAACTCTGCGAAATTCCTTTGCTTTCTCTTAAAGGTTTCTGGCACAGCAGGAACCTTCTTTTTCTTCCCTTCTGTACCCTCCTTGGTTGCAGCTGGAAAAGAGGGAGAGCAGTTGAGTTTTAAGCTCCACTTTTTGTTTTCATTTACTGCATTATCCCTATTGCCACAGTCCTTGCCTGAATCCAAGGGCAACTTATTAAGTACCAGGTCCTTTCCTGACTTTTGTTGGAACCATGGATCTTCAACACACGGTCAATAGAATCTAATATGGCGGGATCCAAATGTCAGGGGCCAGTGTGTGACTGAAGTTGAGGTGGTAGTAGTGAGGGACAGGACTGTTCTGTCCAGCAGTCTGCTGGTGGAAGAGCAAGACAAGGTGATGGGGTAGGGGAGGGGTTTGCAGGGAGGTTTGTTAGAACAAGGGAGGAATCATGCATATATTTTCAGTTTGAGAGATGGTGAAGAGGGAGAATAAAAATGCATGAGACAAAGGGGGAATGAACCACAAGAGACTGTGGACTCTGGGAAACAAACTGAGGGCTTCAGAGGGGAGGGGGTGGGGGGATGGGATAGGCCAGTGATGGGTATTAAGGAGGGCAGTTATTGCATGGTGCACTGGGTGTTATATGCAAGTAATGAATCATGGAACTTTACATCAGAAACTAGGGATGTACTGTATGGTGACTAACATAACATAATAAAAAATTATTATAAAAAAAATGCACGAGACAGAAGGGGAACTACTTTTTAGCCAAGCGCCAAAGGTGGGTAGAAAGGAAAGCAATCAGCTGCAAAGGGAGAGGAGGAATTCCTGAAGATGAGGGCTGGGGGCAGAAAAGGGCACCATTATGGATACACTTCAGATGTGGAGACGGTGGCCCTAGGCTCTGCTTGACGATGTGCTCTCTTTGTGCGTTAGAAGACTCTTCCCTGAGAGGTGGCTGGGAACCTGAGGGATGTGACCAAGAAGTGGGGAAAGGGAAAGGAGGCCACAGGGGGACAGGAGTGGAGGGCTGCTGGCGGGGCTGAGCTCAGATGGATTTGCACCCTTTATCTGTGTTTTAGTATCATTTCCAAAGCCGTGCGCCGTGGCTTGGCTTCCAGTCATGCAGCGGGGACCCCTGCTCTATACCACGGGAGGTTTGCATGAAAATTGGAGAGAAAGCAGACTATAGAGAATTCCGCCCAATATACATGGGATGGGGGGAAAAAAAGACCAAACGAGATTGTCAAAAAGTTTTCAAAGAACTTTCCAAAAAAACTTTTTCTCTGATTTACTTCAAACAGCATGGAAAATAATAATATGGCGTTCAAGTTCCATTGTCTCTGTTGGGGGTGATGCTTGAAGAAAAAGAAAGTGTGTGCTGTTGTTAGTCATATTTTAATTGGTCACAATGTGAGGCAAAAGTTTAAAACTAAATGCTGGAAATATCTCCCCTCTGGAACATTCAATTAAAATCTGTGGGGGGAAAAGCTTCAAAATGACAGCCAGAGAATAACAACAACAACAGCAAAAGTCCCCGTTAACCTGGATTTGAGGGAGGCTGATGACTTGAAATGAGTCAAGTGTGTGTGTGTGTGTGTGTGTGTGTGTGTTTGGGGGGGTGTCGGTGGGGAGCTGCAGTGGTTATCTGGCCACTTCTAGCGAAGACTCAGCCTAGCCTGGGTGTTTAGCAGTATGAGCCCTGCAAGTCTGTTTTGATCTGAGTGAAAGTGTGATGTGGACAGAATTCATCTTTGTCACCTGAAGTCCTTCTTTCCAGGCTCTTTCTTACCCTTCGAAGTTCCTGCTTCCAACCCTTGGGAATAGCCGGTATCTTCTCCCATGCCTTCACTCAGACAGGATTTGAAATGCATTCACACTAAGGTAAAAATAACTGAAGATAGAAAAGATCAGTTACTTATCCCAGGAGTATTAGCACTTTAATAAGGCAGGTCTTAGGTAAAATAAATGTTACTGAACTCCGAAATAGCATCACACGGAGAGGAGCCTATTCCGCTTATTTATAAAAGGCATTTTGAGACCATCCCACACTCCCACCAGCAAGAAGCCTATGTGGGATAGCTTATAGAATTGCTTGAGTCCTAGAGGGAACTTAGACATTTTAACATACTGTATTGATTAAGATGATGTCAAAATCACCATCCTAAGAACTGGAGGTTATTATAGACAAAACGATCTACAAACTCTTGAGCATTTAACATTCCACTTGACAATTTCTTTTTGTCCTCAAAGGAGAAAATTCGTGCCTTACAGGTGGCGTTCAGGTGTTCATGCATGTATGAGCACATGCCCGTCTGCGCCCCACATCGCCGTGCAGCACACATTCACCCCGAAGTCCCACATGCTTGTGAACTCGCTCAGTCCTCAGAGCCACCCCCTGAAGAAGGTACTATTATCTCAACATTACCAAAAAAATGGAGCCCAGACATAGAGAACTTGAACGAGTTGCCCGAACACATGCAGCGTGCCGGTGGTGGTGCTGGGATTTGAACCCCTGGATCCATCATGGGTATGGTATCTGGGCTCTCAGCACTCTGCAAGCCGGCTTTGAAACACTTGAGATGAACTTCACAGAGGAGTTGTTTTGGAACAGGTGCTGCAGGATGAGAATTCCAGGTTGGAATGGGGAAGGTAGGGTCTGGTCAGTCTGCCACGTATGGGACGCGGTGTAGTAAAGTTGGGGGGGTGCAGTAGCTCAGCAAGGTGGGCGGCATCGGCTGGACATGGAGGGAGATCATGCGTCCCCGTTAGCCCCTGGCGGTCTGGGTTTTCATCTGTTTCCCCAGCATAATTGCAAACGGCACTTGCTTTTCTTCTCAAGAGAATCTGGGTTTGGCTGGTGCTACGTGGTGCCCTTACCCGTGGGGGCTTGTTCCTGTAGAACCTTAAGTGGTCCGCTCCAGAGGTTGCATTTTATTCTGTGGAGTGGAAAAACAGGTTTGAGGCCCAGGACTGCGTGGGGGAAAGGACAGGAGTGGCAGAATGGAGACCTGTCCTTACAGTACTAAAGGATCGACTTTGTAGGAGTGTTGAGAAAATGAAGTTAAGTGGGTCGAGAACAGCACGGTATGCATCAAATGCTCAGTACATACTAGCCGTCTTAGCCCTCTTTTCCCTCCTTTTTCTCTGTCCTCTTTCTCCCCTGCCTCCTCATTCCGGCCTCCTCCATTCCTCCTCCTCCTCCTTTTCCTTCTTCTCCTGGTCATTACTGGGAGCTACAACCTGCCCCACTTTCCCCTCTGCAAACCCTCTCCCCAATCTTCTCCTGCCTGGCCTCCCTCCTTCGTCAGTCAGCAGGATCTGTGGGCTTTCAGCTGGGCAGGTCCAGGGTAAGGCTGAGAAATAGGATCCAAGGAGCACCTTGAGGTAGTCGGGAGGTGGGGAGGCAACGTGACGTATGAAGATTTCCCTAGGCCCTGATTTTTGAATTTTAAGAGTTCAGCACGCTCAGAGGAAGGCTGTTACATTGGCTGCTTATTCAACCTCATCCTGGCAGTAGGAGGAAAAAAAAAAAACCCAGCAACCACTGAAAGCCCACATTTTAATGCTCACAGCTGGGAATCTGGTCAGGGTCATGTTACCAATATAAACAGCACAAAGCCGGCAGTCTAATACTAATATCTAATAGATCGAGTATCACACATCAGCATCACGCATCAAACACAGCCGGCTTTTGAAGCAGATATCAAATAATGTTTCCACTCTTGATTATGTTCCCTTTGTTCTAGGGCAGTAAAAAAAGAAATGAGTGAAGAGTCCCTGGTCACATTATTTCGGGAGTTGGTAACAGCAGGCCAAACAGTGAGTAAGGGAAGGGCTGGAAAAATGTTATTATGTATTAAGCACCATCCCTGCACCAGGGACGTGGTCTAACCTTACATTAACGCTGCCAACAGGCTTGTGAGCAGGGATTATTATACCCATTTTATAGGTGGGGAAGCCGTGCCCAGAGATGACAAGAGTTGACAGTCATACCAACAGTGAGTACTAGAGCTGGGATCCAAATACAAACGCTTCATAAGGACAGCCCGGTGTGTTTTGCAAGGAATGATACTCTAGTGACATCAAAATATGCATCCAGAGATAATTTCATAGTTTTGCAATCCTGATGTTGGAGCTGCTTATGGCTTATCTCCAGTTGTTAGGAGGGATACAGGCACCATGAATGAAAAATGTTGAGAGCGGAGCCCTGTAGCCAGGCACGTGTGGCTAAGGTGGAAAACCTGGCAGAAGTGAGATCCTAAGCACATCGAATAAGCGAGTGATGAGAATATAATGCAGACTGATAAGGACTGCGGAGAAAAATAAAACAGAAAAAGGTTGGGGAGTTTGGAGAGAAGCTTGATTTTATTTGAAATTAATTAATAGTAGAAATATTAAGTGAATGTCTGGTGTCCCACAGGCTTCTTGCAGGCATGGAACCTCATAGACGCTGCAGAGTAAAGTGGGTTTGAATTCTGCTTCTACTGGCAAGCTGTCTGACCTTGGGCAATGTGTACAAGCCTTTGTTTCCTTGGCTCTTACAGGGAAAGAACAGTATCCAGCCCATAGGGTTGTTGTTGGGGTTCGGTGAGTTACTGCACATCGGTCCTGAGAGTGCCGGGTGTATGCGGTCTACCTCCATTGAGTGCATGCCCTCATTACCATTTTTACCATTCGGCTTGTCCAGCTTCCTGCAGCGACTTTAGTGGCCCACCCGCAGCTCTGGTTGTTATTCTCTCATGGCTTTAGAAGTGGATGTCCTCTCGCCTTGTCATTTATCCACATTTGGAATTCAGTTGAACTTGACTTTGACGCAGAGTCTTCTCTTCCTATGGTTGGGTTGCTCCCGCACTGTGTGCCATGATTATTTCAAACCTTCTCTTTCAGCCATCATACCCCTCGCTCTGCTCTTAGGGCACACCTGCGCACATAGACACACACTCCACAAACACGACATACACCAAACATAACTATGTCTTCACTTCTGAGAAACCATAAGGAATCAGAAAGGAGCTCCCTCAAGTTCTTGCCAGTAGACCTAGAACCCCCCCACCAAGTCTGTCCATCTCCCTTCTTTGCTCCCTGTGAAGTCAAGGGAAATGTGCCTCCTGCCGAGGACCGTCCCCCACTGCACTCAGAGTCCCAGCTCCTCTTACTTCTGACAAACCTTATACTACCACTTCTCTGATTTTCTTTCCAAGATTATTCCTACATACAAGTTCCAATTTAAACATCTCCACCATTCATCTTTGTCTTCTTGTTTTCCAATAAACACCTCAGCATCCATGTTGATGCTTGACCTCTCCAATCTCACTCCCATCTCAACACTTGACCCAACTGCCCTCCCAAAGTCACCAGTGACTTGCATTTTGCTAATTTCAATGTATACCTTTTCGTAGCAACCAACCTGCTTGACCACCCTTTCCTTCCAGAAAAATATGCTTTCCTTCATGCTGGTTTCCTGATCTTCTTCTCTTTCTCTGGTTGCTTCTCAGTCCCCTTTGCCAGTGAGTCTTCTCCCTCAGGAAATTTTAAATTTTTTAAATCTGCCCACTTTTCTCTGCCTCTGCAACTACTACCCCAGTCCAAAGCATTGATTTCTTCCACCTTAACTGTTCAATAGGCTTTTGAATATTCTTGGCAGGACCTCTCTTTAGATGCCTGCACTGCAGTGACCACCTTCATACCTGAACTCCTTTACTGGCCTCCCTGTTTGCCTAGAATAAAATACTGTCATAGTAATGATCCTTATCATGGCCCAGAAAACTCTGCATGTTCTCCATGGCCTCCCTCTCCAGTTTTGTCTTATAGTCCTTTGTCCCTGACTTTCTGCTACTGATACATTGGTTTTCCCTTTGTCCCTCAAGTAATCATGGTTTTTGTTTGTTTGTTTGTTTCCAGCATCAAGACCTTTGGGTGAGCTCATCCCTTGGTCTGAAAGCTCCTGCCCCATTCTTTGCTGAACTCTTGCTTATCCCTAGGAAAGTTTCCTGGAATGTCAGAGAACTACGTCAAGTCTTTCTGTTACAGACTTTCCTGATACTTTACTTCTCCTTCATAATAGTTATTATAATTGACTGTTAGTGTTGTTTGGGGTCTAACCTCTATCTCTGCTGCTCGTTTTGTAAGTCCATGAAGACATAGCCAAGCGTCTCTATTTCACCATGGTGCTCCTGGCATCTAGAACAGTAAGTGGACCATGTGGAATAAATGAACGAGAGGAAAAACCAACTTCAGTTTTCAAAACCATTATTCCCAAGGTAGACCTGCCAAGCTGTTGTACATAATATCCATGTACTTCTAAGGGTTAAACTCGCAGCTCCTGCCTTCCCTAACCCCTTCATCATCTCGACTCCCTTTTTCCATTGAGTTCAGGACTCTATCTGGATATCTACCATCACTACCACTTCTTTAAGCCCTGTTTTGAATATTTCTTTCCTAAACCCTCTCTGGTTCTCATCTTCTCCATTTCAGCTATTGGTGTCACCATTTCCTTCACTTCTTTCAAGTCAAAATGAGGAAGCTTTAAAAAGAGCATTTAGAATTCTTCTTTTTAAAGAAGATTTTATTTATTTTGAGAGAAGAGAGAGAAAGAGAGAGTGCGTGAGAGAGTGGAGGGAGGGACAGAGGCAGAGGGAGAGAGAGAATCTCAAGCAGACTCCCACTGAGGGCAGAGCCCAACAGGGGGCCCATTCTCAAGACCCTGAGATCATGACCTGAGCCAAAATCAAGAACTGGACGCTCAACAGACTAAGCCATGTAGGCACCCCCAGAGTTCTTTTCTTTTAATTATGATAAAAGTATATGTTCACAGTAGAAATTTGGAAAATATATTTATAGGAAAAACAAGAAAATGAAAATCAACTGTTTGTCTAGCCAGCAAATTGCAACTATTTTGGTATATACTATTTCCAGCTTTTTCTATGCATATGCATACATTATTTTTAAAGTGTGGCTGGGTTCTGCCTTCCTTTTAAAATTAACATTTTTATTATGGGAATTTTCAAAACAGAACTATACAATGAATACTTATTAACATTTTGTCATTTTTGTTTTATCTAATTGTCTTTCCTTTTGAGTAAAGCAAATTCCCTATAATACTTCTGCATGTATCTCCAGTATTAAAAGTTTTTTAAAACCATAACTAAACTGTCATTATCATACCTGACAAAATTAACAATAAATTCTCAATTTCATCTAATTAGACCATATTTAGTTTTCTCTGATTGTCTCAAAAATATCTTTTTATGGTTAGCTTGACTTAGAATCCAGAATCTACAAATTATTTATATACACAGATTTTAAAAATTGGGAACATATTATGCAAGCTGCGTGTAGTCTGCTTTTTAAACTTAAGGATATGTTATGCACATTTTCCCAGGTATTAATGATTTTTCTTCACTGATTTTAATGTCTATATAATATTCCATACTTTTTATACCCAATATCTTATTATTGGACGTTTAGATTATTTTCAATTATGAGTAAGTCTTTGATGTATATACATGACACATGACTGATAAGAAATAGAGAAAACCTAGGCTCAAGGTATATAAAAATATTCATAATATTTTTGATATTGCCAAATTGTTCTCCAGAAAGGATATACCATTTACCGTCCCATAAACAGTGTATTCCTTGCAGATACTGGTATTATAGTTGAATGATTATCATTATTTTTACCCAAATCAATAGGCAAAAATAATATTTTGGGTTTTTTAAAAATTTTGCATACCTTAGTGTGGTTAAATATGGCTTCGCATATTCAATAGACTTTCAGATTTCTGTGGAAATATTCCTATTTATATTCTTTGTCCATTTTTCTAATTTGTTCGATTTCACTACTGATTTGTGAGGCTTTCTTTTCCTTTTTATTTTCGTTGGCAAATTTTACCAAGATTATGCTATGAATGTTGCAAGTATTGTGTTTTTGGAGTTTGTCGTGTGCCCTTTTAGACTTATGTTTTATTTTGCCCGGTCATACATATCCTTAACCAATCCTAATTTATAATTTCCCAATGTGTCAATTCCTCTTTCAACTCACAACTCTGTGACTCTGACCGAACTTATCAACAGCTCTTCCCTCTGACTGATTTTCAAAATCATTCTTTCTTCTAATTCATTGTGGAGGCTGCTGTCTAATGAATATTTCTATAGCCACTTCTCCATCCATGACTTGACAAATGGCTCTTTGTTGCATAGCAGATGAAACCTAAATTCCTCAGCCCAGTATTTAGTAACATCCACAGTTTAACTTAGACTCCTTTTCTAAATTTATTTCCAATTCGTTTTGCACAGGAGCCATCCATGGCAGCCTGAAAGATGTCCTCACTCTTCCTATCAGACAACTCTTTTACCATGTTCTTGCTCGCCCTCCTTTCAAAGCTCACTGCGGTCCAAACCTCTCCATCTTCAAGGTCCATCCTCCAGTCTGATATACTCTGTGAAGTCTGCGGGGAGTTGCCTCAGCCCAGAGATCTCTTCCTCCTCCCTTCGCAAATACTTACCATTAGCTCCATGTTTTTTTTAGCATCTTCTAGTAGTTCAACTATTTAATTTTGGTTTTCTAAAAAAAAAAAAGTGTGATTCCTTCTATGAGAGCAGGTGCTGTGTCATCTTGTTTTGATTCTTCTGTGGTTCATGTGCACGACCCAGGTGTGGACACCAAATTCATGATGACTTGACTCTACATGCGAGAATGGCATTCCTTACCTGCCAAGGGCAGAACGGGGACTTTGAAATCATTTTCCCTTGTAGTGATAAAAATAGTCACAGAACATGTATGATCTTTAACCCCGCCTTCCTTTTGACTCGTTTCACACATGTAAACCATGAGTGATTGAAGTACATCTTCAGTGAGAGAGGAATAGAATTTTCATTTATACTCAAAGCTAACAGACTCACTGAAAGGAATTTAGTGATCTCAGTGGATGGACCTGTTGTATGGAAAGACAACCAACCGATGGGGAGTATCCCTATCTTAGGGGAGGGGAAAATATGAAATTCAATCTGTTGCTTTAAAAAGCTGAACAATAAACTCAAGATGATGTTCACAGAAGCTGTATTTCCATTGTTAGGGGGAAAAAAAACAAGACAGATGAACTCAACCCTCATGTTAAACACACAGGTAAAAAAGAGAATCCATTTGTTTATGCTCACGTTGGAGGAGAACATTGAAAGTCAAGGGTGTATGTCCAGGGGTTTTGCAAAGAGGTGCCTCCCGGGGACCATGACAATCAATGTTGCCCATAGAAAGTCACTGTCTTTGCTACAGTGAAGGACAAATCGTCTCCCACTGGTCTGCTTTTCAAGATTCCATGATGAACTCTACTCCTGGAAATGTCTGAATCAAAACATTTTATCTTGTATCTTAACTCTAAATACAGACTTCTAAAAGTATGAGATAATTGCCCTGGCTGTATGGCAGGTTTTCCGAGAAATTATTTGGATGACAGATTTTATCAGAGTGCATGCTGTTTTGTTTACTGATGTATCCTCATACTTTAATAAGTGCCTGGCAGATAGTAGGTGCCCAATAAATATTTTTTGAGTCTAACTGAGTTACACATATGTATGCTAATGGAAAGAAAGCAAAAGCAAAAGCATGTGCTTACTCCCTGTGCTATCATGGTCCAAATAATGACCTACTGATAATACGATAGTTTTCCACTCACAAAGTTCTTTCACCACCCATCCGCTCATTCAGTGGGTATTTATTGGGCTCTGATTATGTATCAGGCACTGTCTGCATCTGTTTACAATCTAGGAAAAATCGGCAAATAAACAGACCACTGCCAAACATATGTCAGATACAGTGGTAACCAAAGGGGGCTTAAGAAGGACAGGCACGCCAGTCACAGAGGTTTGGGGATGGTTTCCCCCAAGGGGTGGTGCAAGCTGAGACTGGGGGAGAGGCCCCACTCAAGGGACTGCGGCAGAGGGACAAGGAAAGAGATAGGCCTGCTCTAGGGCCTGTCTATAAAATCCTCAGCCTGCTCCTCCTCAAGCATCTGCCCCCGACGGCTCTCCGCTGGTGGGGGGATGGGGCTGGTCCGCCAGGGGGTAAGTGGATCCCAGATAAACGGTCGACACCCTTGCTGATGTGGTGTTCCCATCCCTGGGCGGGGGAGGCTTTGAGGGAGCACCTGATGAGTATCTTTCCTTGAGTAACTAGTCTGTCACCACCTCCCCATCGGGGGCTTGCCAAAAGCCCAGTCCAACAGCTATGGCCCTCAGGACTCTGCTGCATGCTGGTGAGCATGCTTCTGTCCCTGCCCCAGCACCGCGGGGTCACCCTGCTGCTGTCACTTCTTCAAATATATCATTTTCTCCCTGCCCCAGTCTCCTAAGTGCAAGCAGGCCAGTGTCACTAGCATGACTCCCATCCTTTACTCTATTTCTGGAAGGATGGAGTTCTTTCCTGGGCTCCCCTCCTCTCCGGGGCCAGTTGAAGCTCTCTAGTTCCCTCTTGTCTCAGCTTGTATCTGGAGGATCGGCTCTCTGAGTACTGCATGTGGGCCCTGATTCACTGCCTATGGATTCAAGAATGTATTTCAATGAAGGCCATTATTGAGTGAGTACTGACTATGTACCAGGAATTTTGCAATCATGATCTCTAGTGCTATGGACAACCCTGCAAATTAATTACCAGTATTAGGTGAGAAAACTGAGACCTAAAGCAGTTTAATAATATGCCCAGGGTCGTTGTAAGGTCTAGACTTAGGATTCAAATTCTGGTGCATCTCTCTTCAAAGCTATGGTCTTTCTAGAATGTCATGTGACTACCCACCCACCCCATCATACTCCTAATGCCTTATTTCCCAGGCAATCCTCCAATGGAAACTTTCACTTTCTATACCATCCGTCTTCCTGTAGTGGCAGGAAGGAGGTTTCTGTCTCCAGATTGTCTGATACAGACCCTGACGCACAGTACCTACCCCCCCAGGACACTGGGGCACACTCTCTCATGGTCAGCCTCTCCTCCCACCACTTAACTCTTAGAAACAGTGGCAGATTATAGCTTTGTAATGCCTTTAAATCCTTGGGTTTATTATTAAATGGTTGTGATATACTAGGTACTAGGAATGCAAAGAGATAAACTTCATCCTCAAATCCAGTAAGAGAGCCAGATTCAAGGTCAAATAATGGCAATATAATATCAAAAATGCAACAGTTGGATTATGTATAAGGGACAGTGGTAAGAGAGAGGGAGTCCGGGAGAATTCACTAGGAAGATGATGCTTAGGTGGACCATGAGGTATGAGTAGGAGTTTGGTGGGCACCTAAGGGAGGGACAGGACATCGGAGACAGAGGGAGTTAGAGTCACTCTTGGGGTCCTATCCTGGCTTAGCCAACATCACTGGCACATGCAGGGATAAGACATTTGGCCCCTCTAGGTCTCAGTCCCCCCTTTACAGGGAAGACATGTTGTGGAAGCTACCCACAGACCTTCAATAAAAAAAATCCTTTCTGGAGGAAAGTGTGGTGCTACAGCAGAAAAACCTGGGAGAGTGTTCTTGCTTCCTCAGATGAACAAGCATGAAACTCCTTGTCTTTGCAGTGGGCAGGGCATTCGCCCTTTCAAGCCTCTGGGAGTCCATTCAGTAAATGAACTGTGTGCATGGCAGTGGGATTGAGTCACAGCTGACCATTGCCATTGGTTCTGAGCTTGTCCTAGGGACACAGGGGCACCCAGGCCACCCAGCAGCCAGCTAGGAGAAAAAGGGAAAGTTGTCTTTCCCTCTCTTCCTCTGTTACAGGGATTCTGTGAATGCTGAATGTGGGAAATGTAGCCAGGCAAAAGGCAGCATAATGTAATGTTTTTAAATAACATTTTTGTATCTAATTACAAAAGTAACACATAGCCATTGTAGGAAAGGTTGAAAAGTAGCAGGGAAGAAAAGAGTACTTCTCAGTTCTTTACTAAGAACTAGTTATGTCACTATTCTGTCCTTCATGCCTGTGTCTTAAAACTAGACAGAGAGTAACAGTGTGCTCCCCATACTCTTTGAGCCTATCTTTTTCACTGACTAGTATGATGAAACACATCCTTAGCGCTCATCTGGTGTATTATTTTTAATGGCTTCATAATATTCTCTATATTAAATGGCTTCTTCATGATTTATTTAAGCAGCCTGCTATCACTGAGCATGGAGATTATTTCTGAATTTTTCCCAACCATAAACAACACTGTGATGAACATCTTGTGGTTAAGTCTTTGTGCACATGAATGATTACTCTGGTCCTGTCTTCTGTGAGGTGGTGTGGACAGCAGCTTTGTTTAAGGAGTTGCTTCCCCAGTTGCCTGGCCAAGCCGAGATCTCATGGTGGGATGGTACCATCAGAGGAAGAGAGGGTCCTCGGCAATTGTTCATGCCACCAGGCTTCTGCTCAGTGCTTTGGAAAACTAGAAAGAGACCCTCACCCAGGCTGCATCTTTGGTCTAAAATCTACTGCGGGTAGATTCTGGACTTGGCTCTTGAGGGACAGAGCAAAGCACAGTCCTCGGGATGTGAACACTAGATAGAGAGAGGGCCTCGAACGTGCCATGTGGAGATGGATTCTCGGCACGCCAGCTCAGCTAGGTGACCTCCTAGGTCCTTTTCATCTGGAATTCTGGTGATGAGTGGAGCTCTACAATGAGTAGAGCGTGACCAGACTCAGAACACAAACATTTAACAACGAAAGCAGCCTCTGTGGAGTCACAGGCACGTCCTCCTTCTCTACAGCCTGAAACCCACCTCTGTTCTCCCTGAGGTTTGGGGTGGGCTGCCTCCCTTCCTTGGTCTCCTTGGCTGTGGGAAGCTCTGTCTTCCCACAGTAACTACAGAAGCACATGCTAGAGCCCGCTCAGCCCAAGGGATAGGGCTTCCTCCTGGAGTCCTTCTTCCAGATCGCAAACGAGGGCATGACGCCGCACCCGGCCACCACCACCCTTTATTAACTGGTGTCCCATATAACCAGGGCACTTGGGACAGGTTCCCAGTCTTCCTGCTTCTCTTTGGAGGTTTGATGATGGGGTCCTCAGGTTTTTTGGGGGGGGTTGTTTGTATTCACTTGGAATGTAAACATTTGGCCCCGTAGGCACACAAATGAGGGTTTCTACAGGCCTGGCCTGCATTTGGCCAACCCTCATTCAATGCACATTCATTATTAGAATGGGCTACATTCACCTGCCTATCGCTAAAATCTTTGCAGGCAAGAATCCTTATCTAACTTGTTTACAGCTATATCCTCAGGCATGCAGTATGCCCTCAATAAATATTTATTCACTGAATGAACGAAGTACCCACGATGGCAAGGTACTGTGCTAAATGCCAGGGAAGCAACATGATACCATGGAAAGGCCATTGGATTTGCACTCATTCGGTTCTGGGTTCCAATCTACCATCTGGCCTCCATTTCCTCTTCTGAAAAATGGGACTCACGATGCCCACCTCTTGTGGAGGTTGCAATGATTAAATCTGTCTGTCAAATGCCTAGCTAGGCACCAAGACACAGCAGGTCCTGAGCAAGTCCTTATCACGCTTCTCCTTCTGTGTGTTCTGGACGGTGCATCTCCCTGAGGACTGAGGCAGGCTGGGAAGATGCTGGAGAAGGGAGGGCTGGCTGCTTTCTGTTCTGCTGTCGCTCCCTTGTACCTGGTGGAGGAAACTGGCTGTGCCTATACCAAGTCATCAATCTCCTTTCCGGCCCCACACCTGGAACTGGGAACTGGAAAGCATCCACTCCAGCAGCAGCTGGTTCCTCTCACAGCTACAGCCCAGACACACAGAGAATTTCGAAAAGAGAGGAGAAGGAGATTTTTGTCCCTCTCCACGAAAAAAAGAGTGAAGCCTCACTTTTATTATGTACGTTGGCTCATTGGCTTGGCAACTGACATCGTCCTTTTATAGCGTCGCTTTGCATAAGACTGCATGATTCCAACTTACGGTACACCAGCGCTGGGTTATATTTAAAAGTCAAAGATGGAAGATGCCCATTGTCCACAGCAGAGAAGAAGGAGAAGCAACGGCATGAATCATGATTCTTTGTACACTTACATTCCCCAAACTAATTGCTTATATGCTTAAATAAAAGGCTCCACGTTGAGTACCAGTCATTAGCAAATGCAAGCTGATTACATTTCAGAAGAATGTCTGAACTTCCCAAGCCTTACATTTTACACCAGAAACCGAAGATGAAATATTTTCATGTGGTAACACTTTTGATAGAGGCAAAATAATTTAAACAAATAATTAGCCTTGAGAATAAAAGTGTACACAAAAGCACAATTAATGAATTTACTAATTGTTCTTCCCTGCTGTGGACATTGCTCAAAGTTGAATTTTAAGCTATTATATAAATATAAACTACTGTACCAAGCCACAAAACCAGATGACTCACCATTAGTCATTAATGTTGCCTTAAAAACAAACTTGAGCTCTCAGAGAGAAAATGCGTTCACCTAGGCAGACATTATTTTGAAAATAAAGCAAGTCTTAGATGATAAACTGTTCTTTGAGTCTTTGGGAAACACACACACACACACACACACACACACACACACACACACACAGGAGATTTGTGGGTTTTAATGCCCTATATAAATATCAGACAGGCAACATTTACCTTATTTGAAACTCTCCATTAGCTGAACAGGAATGAATTTGGTCCGTCCTGCCCACGTGGTCAAATGAGTCCGCGGTCCTTCCCTATCACACTCCTTCGCGAAGTGGAATCAAAATGTGAGCTAAGGTGCCTTTTGTGTTTGATATTCTCCATATGTGATTGGAGAGAGCTTCATCCTCTTCCCCATCTTTCTGCTTTTCAAATTCATCTTGTCCTCTTCCTGTAATTCCCAGAGAAATGGTGTTTTCTAGATTTGCCTAGAAGGCTGCAAGCTCTAGAAATTGTAAAACAGAAACTGTTGTCATGTTTTTCCAGCCTGGGAATGAAAGTGGGAGAAAGGAACAGAGGGATATGTGCAGGTTAGATGCACTCTTGGCAGAACTCGTGTCGTTTCCTTAACCAGAACAACAAGAAATATCTTTGTAACCCTTAGGTAGTTGTTTTTAAATATGGTCCCAAAGATTGTTATTTCTAATTTTTAAAAAAATTTTTTTAAAGATTTTATTTATTTATTCGACAGAGATAGAGACAGCCAGCGAGATAGGGAACACAAGCAGGGGGGAGTGGGAGAGGAAGAAGCAGGCTCACAGCAGAATAGCCTGATGGGGCTCGATCCCACAACGCCGGGATCACGCCCTGAGCCGAAGGCAGGCGCTTAACCGCTGTGCCACCCAGGTGCCCTGTTATTTCTAATTTTTATATTTTATGTTAAATAATAGGACAGCACTCACCCATAAACAAGGAGCTTTAAGGTAAACCTACATGTATAAAGAATTGATCATTTATATCTCCGACTTTGAAGTCTTAAGGGACTGCATATGGCTTGACATCAATTCATAAAGTGGAACATTCAGACACCCATCCTTGGTGGGGTTTTCTTTCTTCTCATCGACACTCTATAATGTGATTGATTGATCTATAATATTATGGTCTGATCTCAATAGGGACAACTGCAAATAATAAGAAGCCCGAGGATTCTGGAAGGGCTCCCAGTGATGGGATATTCTAGGGATAAGAAAAGAAGGTGAATGGTTTGACAATGGGGCTTGGAGGTTAAAACTTCTTCGGAAACTGCTTTATGATATTCTACTGGGTGGGAGGGGTCAGGCTGTGGAGAAGCAGGGAATGGGAGGTGGAGGAGGGGTGGTGACAACAGCACCTCTTCTCCAGCCGGAGCAAATGTCCACAATGTCCAATGTGTCCTGTTTCTAGGGCAGTGACCTGGCTCTATGGTGTGGCTAGGGCAGGGAGGGGGGCAGTGTGGTGATGTCATCTCAGGGGCTGCATGCAGGGTCCTCTCTCCCTAACGACATTAGGTTTATATTGTAAAACTCTGTCCACCTCCCCTCCCCATCCCACTCTCTACTGAGAGCTGAGGGGAGGAGACTGCAGGGAAAGAGGAGCCCCCAAGAGGGGGCATCTTGCCACTCAGGTGGTCTCTACTGGTGCTAGCGTCGATGAGGCCATGATCTCTTTAATTTTGTCCAGACTGTACATTTCTGATGATTTGGGTAATTTCAGCAGGAGAGAGTGTGGGAGCAGGTGGAGAGGGGAGGGAGAGGGCGGTGAGGGAGGAGATCTGACTTTGAGGGGACAAAGGACACAGAATAAAGATGGGAGAAGCAGGCAAGCCAAGGTATTTTTCCATCTTTACATTTTGCCCAGGGCCATCCAAGTCCACCAGTGCAAGCCCCAGCTCCCTTGAGATCTACTGGAGAGAAATTTCTACAGGCAGAAAATCTAAGCGTTGAGGGCTCTTCTCTGCCCTGTGCAGCCGGGAATGCACCTGCCGCAGAGGCGCCCAGTGGGAGGAAAATGTCCTGGGGGCTCGGCTGGGACAGTCAACCTCAAAGCGGGTGCAGGGGCTGTGTTTGCCCTTATCTGATGACTCCTTTAACGCTGAGTTCTGTACTCAGGATCCCAGAGGAATGACTGCCTGCCTAGTTGCCCTGTTTCCCGCCTGCACTTGGATCCTGGCTCAGTCATCTCCCACCTGTGTGACCTTGGGACAGAGGTTTTGACCTTTCCGTATCTCAATTTCCTCCTCTGTAAAGTGGGGATGGCAACAGGACCTACCTTATAGTCCTGCTGTAAAGATTAAATGAGATAATCAATAGAAAGCACTAGAACAGTGTCTGGTACCAAGCGTCATAAATGTTAGCTAAAATCCCAATTGCTTTTCCCTCCAAAGAGTGCAAAATTCACCCCCGTATCCAAGAGAAGAAGGGATCAGAACTGCTTTGAGTGGTGTTGTTTTTTTTTTCCTGGAATGGTTTCCAGAATGATTTGGCTTCTGGAGAGGGAATTATAAGGCAGCTGAACTTCTGTGGTTCTGTCTTCGACTCATTATCGTGCAGGAGGAACCCAGGTTAATCGCATAGCTAATTAAGAGATAACATTAATGGAATCTGAGTTGGTGCCCTGATAAAGCCGAGCCCTGGCAGACAAATGCTGAGGTGGAGCCAGGCCATTTATTTGAGGAGCAGCAGGGTTCCTATCAGGGCACCAACTCCGGTTCCATTAAAGTTATTGATATTACACCCCGATCTAAAACTGTAAGAAAATTCAATGAGTCTTTTTTTCCCTGTTTCTTTCTTCTGAGGCAGCCCAGCATTGGCAGTACCAGAGGAGCAAATAGCAGGGTCGCTAGGTGATCTGAGCCCCTATGATTGAATGACGTATTTAACAATGAATTCACAAATAAATGAATGAATGAACATAAGGAAATCCATTCAGAGCAAACGCTGCTGCAATTAATATGCTGCCATGTGAAGAGGGACGTTGACAGGGCGTCTAGCAGAACCGATCCCTCCCGCATTGATCAGTTGTTTTTTTCCAGGGCTTTGCCTCTGAGCAAATCAATGACGGACCCAAAGTACCATTTCTATATTTCTCCTCATCTCCTTGCAGTTAACCTGATGAAAGCATTTTGGAGAATTCCTCTCCTCCTTGCTTTAATAAATTCTCTCATGGTTTCTTTAATTGTTGCTTTTTTTTTTTAACCTTTCTTGAGGAATAATGATCAATTACTGCATTCAGCAAGCTGATGTCTGGCAAATTCTATTTGACATAATGCAACCATGATTTAAGGAAGAGCCATCATACTAACTACAGGCCACTTCAGGAGGAGCGATGGGGATTACACTGGACCCTCCATAAAGATTGGGATGTTTTGCAATTAGCTGAGTGCGTTTCTGAGAGCCATCGGCAGTTTAAAAGATAGCCTGACCCCGGCTCAGGACGACGGCTGCAGAACGCTGTCATCGCTGGTCGTGGATCTAGTGACATCCTCACAACTGCCTGCACACAGGCCGCTGCAGCCCCTTGTCTCCGCTCCCCAGAAGCCCCCGCTGGGGCAAATTCCCTTCAGACTCAATACGCTCCAGCAAAGGCTTTGGACCGGGTGAGGGGCCTCAGCCACTGAAGCCATGTGACTTCACTTGGCATTCCTGGGCCGAGAATGTTAAATACCAATTCCATAATGAGAAGTGAACACGGGGGCCATCTGAGAATCACACATCAGTAAGAACGGACTCCTGCCCGGTAGTGGCATAGCTAGAAGTCCACCTGAGCTGTGTCCGAATGCCAGCTGGAACACGGAGACACGCCACAAAGAGAAGTTCCTCTTATTATCGTAGCTGGGATGGCCGATATGGTCCTATAGCGGGTTTTATACACCCGAGTGAAAGCCAAACGCCAAAGCGGTGTAAAGCAGAGGAGGGAAAGCACTATCCCATCTCAGTGATTCACCGGGATCACAGGAACATTCACTCTCCACTGTCTGATTTTGACATCCTGTATTGTGATTTCAAGTGGGAGGGAATTTGACTCCGAGGAAAGTTCTGTCATTTTCTCAGCTATCTAAATTAAAAGTAGGTTGAAAATCGAACACGGATGCACTTTTGTGCTCTTCAAAATTCCCATTTACTGAGTCTCGAAAGCAGTTGTATTCCTCTCAGCAATTTGCCGAATGAATCTGAACACATCTGAGACACCGAAACTCAAGAGGGAAAATTCCTTTTTTTTTTTTTTGCCTCCTGAAATTTTAAGCACAATTTTTACAATGAGACTAGATGTCATAATTTTGTCACTGTACATGAAGGTCTATCATTAAGCCTTATAAACACATGATTACACTATTTGTTTCAATTGCCTCATTAAACAAGCAACTCTTAAGTATGTAAATACGCGTTAACAAAAATAGTCTATGAAAACTCCACGCAAAAGGTCCTCACGGTAGGAGGAGGAGCTGGCAAAGTAAAGAAGCTCACAATTAAGAATTAAATCTCTAAAATCTACACGCAAAGCAAACCAGAGTTTTATGGAGATGGTGACCTACCGTGCCTGTGTACTAGAGAGTAAATTCTATTCTGTTCAGTCCTTGATAAATACACACAATTTCCATGTCGAGCGAACTCTAATTACCGACAGTGTCAATACGAGATACGTGTGCGGGAACACAGAGTAGCTGGTGGACATGACGATTTTCTTGATTTTTTGGTGGGGGGAGCGGTAAGAGAACAGGGGACAAAACTTATGTTTTTGAACCCCAAACAAGCCAGTTCCCCTCGGTGTGTACATCCTTCCGCATCTCATTCCACTTGGAACAAGAACACTGTGCTTTGGTGTGTTGCAAGCTGCTATTCAAGAATGACTATGTGCCCAGGCAGAAACACTGGACTTTGTTCGACGGCCAAGACTCGCTTGACCCAGAGTGAGAAACTTCATCCTGCCCCAGCCCCTCTCGCTCTGCGGAATTAAGCTTCTATTTTCTGTCGTTCTCTGCAGTCTTCATTAGACCCAGGCTCATCTCAGTCTTCTGCCTTAGTTCCTCCCTTTTCACACCTTGACTTGTACAATATGTTACGCACCATCTGTATTCTTTCCCTGAACTCTTTGTGATTCCTTTCAACTCAGTTTTTATTTACTTCATGAGGGCAGAGACAGTTCCATTTATTTCTCCCTAGTCCCTGAGCCAAATGCATAGTCTCTAGCAGATAGAAGGTGTTTCTGAAAGTGTTTATTGAATGACTGAGCGTGGTCCTCTGACCCTCCCCCCTCATTCCTATTATATTTGTCTCCCTTGGGATTCCTTAATCAAGTGGCACTTAAACATCCTCTCTCTTAATGCCCCATACACTCTGGCATGGCTTTTAGGAGGTCAATGTCTTCAGCTCTCCTGGGGTTTCAAAAATGTTCTCAGCTCCTGGGGTTGGGGCCCTTATTCTTCCCTTCCCTGATAGTTTCTCCCTGGAAAATTGCCTCTGTTTCTTTTGCTCAACAAATCACATGAATGGCTTCTGGACTAACCTTGCTTTCGCTTAAGCCCACCACGCGTGTGAAATGGTGAGACACTAAGACGCTAATCTGCTCTAGTCACGGAGGACTTGAACAATGATTCGCAGGGGAAGCCATTGATTCAATGCTTCTGCCCAATGAGGGATGCATTTTGAACCTTGGTCCTTGTTAGAAGTTATTCTTCCAACAAAAGGAGTAATGTAGCTCCATCTCGGCTCAGGCACACACACAGGCCATCGGCAGAAGTGGAAAGCAGCCAACCTCTAACCATATTCCTCTGGTATGTTGAAGTGGGCTTTGGAGAAAAGCGAATGCCCTTGAGCAAGACCTTAGTATAGGCCCGGCTTTTTTAATTAAAAAAACACATGCTATCTAATCATATTCTGCAAGGAGCACTGAGTGTCTATAGAAAGCCAGAACTGAGGTAGAAACACAGAGCTTGATTCTGTTCAGGGGGGACTTTTATAGGGGGTGCTAGTCACAAAGGTGTTGGGAGAATTGCAAAACAAAAATAAGAAACAGGTGGCAGAAAGGCAACCCAGAGGTTTATAGAAGCAGGAAGCCTCTAGGGCCTGAAGATCCGAGGGAGGCATGGTATTTGCAGAGCCCAGAGTTCAGTAGCAAGTGGGGTCATGGAGGGAGGGCCAGACCCAGGACCTGGGACCACAGAAGAGGTGGCAGAAACGCCACCCAAAGCAGAGAGAGAGGGAAGAAATACAATGGATTCCCTTCCCCCCCCCCACTTTAAATTACCTGGGGTCATTTAGAACCCAGTAAACCCAGTGCTTTCCAGTAATTCCAGTGCAGACATCTATGGGCTCAGAACTGTATGGGAGACCTCTAAGAGATTTAGAACCACTTGGAGATCCAAGAAGAAAAATCTCAACCAAATCAGAACAAAGACTAGTCTTACCCACAACCATGTATGAGGGTGGGTTTTTTTTTTTTTTCTTTTTTGGTAACTATTTCTTTTATGAGGAATAAATGGAACTTGGTAACAGACCTCCAGTATAGATTCATTTATGGTTTCTTGCATATAATCATACTTTATGGTTTACCGCACATAGTTCTCGTTTCATGGCATATGTTCAGCAAGTTCAATTAATGTTTTTATTGTCTTCATAAATTGAAGCATCGGAAGATTCTTCCAGGTATTGTCACAGATAGACATTTGAGTAGGGTGGCCCCTTCTTGACCATTATAGGAGTAATATTGGTGCCCAACTTAGACAAATAGGATGTGGCCTCGGTGGCGTCTATTTTTGACCGTTAAAGTTACAAGTTACACAACCATGAACACATTTTTCACTTCTTGTCTTTTAGTGCAGGTCATGTCTGACATTTCGTTTCATTAGACAAGACAAGTGGAGATTTTTTTGTATTGTCTCTTAAAAAATCTAACCCATCAAAATCTGAGACACCAGAATGTTCTCATTCCCCTAGAGAGTGCCTTATCTCTTTGAGTTCCCCTCTGTCCTCTCCCGCTTTCCTTCTCTTCCTTCAACATATTTCTCTCTTCATAGCTAAGCCCTTCTCCCAGGTTCTGACATCCCTGTTTCTGAACTTTGACTGTTTTTCTTCCAGAAACTTCCATTCCTTTTCGCTAATCACTTAGAAGGGAGTGTTCTCCTCCACCAACCCATCGTTTTCAATACCCGGAATAAGCAACCAAATGGCTTTGTTTCAACTGTCCTTCATTTCATCAAAGGGAAGCTGTTCATGGCCTCGCCTCTGCTCTTCTCTCTCCTGACCCAGGAGCAAACCCAAAGTACAAATCAGAGCAGCAAATCCAGGTTAAAGCAAACTCTGTGGCAATCTAGAGTCTTACACCAGACCCCAAACTCCTCCAACGCCCAATCCTGGTAGCCGAGGAAGGGGAATGCCCATCATTTCAAGGGCGGGGGCCCTCTGTGGAGATTTCTCAGCCTCTCCTCTTAATGAGTTTAACTCCAGCGATGGGCAGCTAGAGCTTTCCCGCTGAGCATAATTACCATGATGGGGCACCTGGGGAGAGATTGTCACAAAGATAACTGGGTCTCAGGCTATTTAGCGCTTTACAGATGAGAGTAAGGTGGTGACTTGGAAAAACGAGGTCTGGTTCGGATAGGAAGACTGCTATGGTTCATTTTCCTCCCTCCTGTAGAAGCGTAAACTGTTGTGTTTCTAATTGATGTGCGTGAGCCCAGGGCACAAAATGGACTCAGGTGAGAAATCATAGAATCCCAAGGCCGGATGGGACTGGAGGGGTCATCCTGTCCACCCTGAGCCTGCAGGCAGGACTGCTTACAAACCATCTCGGGAGGAGGGCTCGCTACCCTTTTCATCATGACCTCGGGAGGACTGAACAGCAGATAACCAAGGGCTACCTGGGCACTGGCGCTCACTACAAAGGACACTTGTATGTGTTTATCCCAGCTCTTCTTGCTTAAAAGCCCTACCCAGGGTCAGGGGCAGGTCCCTAACATGGGCAGCTTAAAGCAGCACACTGAAATGTCAAAAATTCACCCGGCAGTACAAACATACTGAAGAACACATAAGGAAAATATATTGAATCATCCTGTGCAAATTCACATCTAACCGAGGAGCTGAAAGAGAAGAGCGATCTCTTAACCATTGTCACACTGTGAGTGGCAGGATGGGATGGGGCTTCTGCTGTCCCGCAAGAAAAAGCCCACGGAGGACTGACAACAGGGAATAGTGGAGTGGGCATTGAACAGGTAGTCCTGAGGCCATTTAGAAGCTGAGATTCAGATGCCTCCTGGAAGCAATTTGCTAAGTACAGATTGGGAGAGGTAGGGCGCTTGGGACCTGCGATTCCTTCTCTGGCCTTAGTGCCTCCTTCGCTGGTATGAATGTGACAATGTGGAGAGGGAACCAAGAGGTGTGGGTCCCAGGAACTGGCAGAGGGAATCAACTGTCCCATGGGTCAGACCAGGCAACGTCCACCAAGAAGCCTGGACACAGTCCCAAGGTGCCAGGGTACAAGGGAAGGTTGTAGGGCCAGTAGGCCCTGCTCCCTGGAAAGAATGGAAGTGGAGTTCTCTCTCTCTGGACTGTCCACACCTGGGCTCATTGGATTTTACATGTCTCCAAAGACTTTAAAGGGGAATGAGAAATCTGTCCTCTTGGCCAGAGCTGGCAAAACTAAAGTCCAGGGCCTGTTTTGATAAAGCCACAAACTAAGAATGGTGTTTACATTTTTAAGGGATTGAAGAAAAAACAAAAAAAGAATATGCAACACAGACCATATCCGATCCACAAAGCCTAAATTAGTTACTATTTGACCCTTCACAGAAAAAGCTTAGTAACCCTTGTGCTAGGCCACTGGTTCTCAAATTTCCATGTTCCCAATAAAATAAAAAAAAGCCAACCACTTAGGGCACTTATTAAATATTCAGATAACCCCCTCTAGACAGCTGACTTAACAGATACTGGGACCCCGATATCTGCAGTCCAACAACCACCAAAGGTAATTCTAATACATGTGAGCATAAGCTGACCTCATGAAATGTTCCCTTTCAATGAACCAATAAGTATATATTTTACAATTTCTATGTGGCCAGCTCTCTGCTGAGTATAGTGGGGGATACAAGTGGTAGAAGATAATTCACTCCCTCCATCTAGTTAGGGGGGAGAGAGCTTCTCAAGTGAACTTATTGGAGATAAGTTAGGGACAAATGGCATGGGGGCTGATTCACTCTGCTTGCAATCAATGTGGAATGGGGTGTTTGCAAAAGAATCAGCCAAGTTTGGGATGTGGGGAAGATATCATTTGCAAAGGCACAGGTCAGGAAGGTGCTTTGGGAATGAAAGCTATGACAGTGTAGGCAGAAAGCATAGTGGTCTGACCCCTGAAGACAGCCTGGAGAGCAGAACCTATGGGCTCCTTCTTCACGGCAAGAACCACTCAGAAGAATAGCTTGTCCTCCTTCTCCCCTTCTAGAAGCCTTGTTAGATCCTAAGCCATGGCAATCAGGATTATTCTGGATCTTTCCACCTAAAATGATCTTTGCTGTTTCCCACCCCCCACCCCACCACCTACACCCATGCATACTCTCTAAGTTCCTATCTCACCGAGATTTTTTTTTTGTGACGCACTACTAATTTATGCCTGTTTCTTTGCAAATCCATCCTTGTAGGCTAGATTGTTCTTTTCATATAGCCTTCTTGGTTATAAGGAAAATTCTGTCTCATTTCTCAAGATGCAACCCAAGCATTATATTTTCCTTGAAGCAAACTTTCTCTGATCTCTTTTCTTCTTGGGCAGAGCTAAGCAATTTTTCATTTTGCAGCAACCTGGTCTCTTGAACAAAACAAAAATATAGGGCTTGCACTGTATTAGAATTATTTGTCTTCATTCCTATCTCTCTCCTGTACAAGACCATGACCTCTTTGAGGTCAAAAACCATATTAATCCATTTTCATTTCCTTGGTGCCTACACCAGTGCACATAGTCATGGGCAGTAAACATTTCTTCAGTGGATAATTGAATGTTCACGAGCAGGACATTTTCAGTTTGTGGACGCCTCGAAACATCAGAGGAGTGTGGCCTTGCTGATACCATCAGTGAGACCCATTCAGGCCCTTAAATAGGGGGGTGACATTACGATTCCATTTTAGGTAACTTATAAAGAAAATGTTAATGGAAAGTGGGAGTCTAAAGATGATTTGTTGAATAGGTAGGAAGGCTGGAGATTCTCCCTGGAGGAATACCATGTCTTACTTCTTTGGTAACTCCTTGGCATCTCAGCACTTACAAATTCAGTGAACAGCTGCAGACGAAGATTGTGGGTAAGATCTGAGCTGGGCACTGCCACACGCAGCATGTCTCAGCTGGTCATCGGCTACACGCTAGCCTGAGCTTTTGTAAGGCATATTGGAAAACCTCCTGGTGCTCTGGAAGGCCAGGATAAGTGAAAAATAATAACTTTAAGATCACCTACAATTCCAAGCTCAGGAATTTTGTTAAATTAAACAACTTGAAACTGCTCACAATGGGAAACAACCGTAGGCAAATGATTTACCTTAAGGATAAGAACCAACACTACATGCATAGCAACTGGAGGCATTCCAGAGAACAACAAAACAAGTACAAAGACAAAGGAAAATAGGGCCTATGAAGTTTAATGAAACTTAGACAATAAGAGGCAAAAGATGGTGGAACAGGCCAAATCGGACCCAATAATGTTGGCTTTCTGGAGCAATAAAGAGGAGGTATGGAGTAAGTAGAAATAGAGAAACATTTCCAATCGGTGGTCCTATAACTCTGAGTTTTATTTGTCAGGGGATGTGGCAATTATTTGGTGGGGAAGTGGCAGGGTCAACCATCTTAACCCCAAAAGTATCTAGCCAGGGCTTTATATCTCCTTGACTCCGCACATCTACGTGGGACCAGATGACAAATACAAGCTAATGGAATGTAAGCAGAAGGAGCTGAGTGTTACTTCCGGGCCAAGAAGGGTAAGCACCCAACATGCCTTCCCAATGCTCTCTTTTGCTTCTATGAGCCCAAGACTCAAGTTGGAAGCCTCTCGAGGAGGGAGAAGCCTGGACCTCTGAGTCGCGGCTTGGAAAAGGGCCACCCAGGAAAACTGCCAGAAGAGGAATATCCACATTGGACTCTGGATGAGGGAGAAATAAACTTTTATTGTGTCAGTCCGTTGGGATTTGAGGTTGCTCACTACAACAGTTGGCCTCTCTTTATTAATGCGGGGTAGGAGGCTGGATTTCTGGGAAGTTTTCAGGGGACAGCTAAATTACAGCCTACGTGATCATTTGGGGCAAAGCCCCCATGGCGTAGGAAGAGTTCTGGGTGGTCTCAGGGCAGGTACAAATATTGGAAGAATCTGGGCCAGCAGTCCTTTTCCCCCATTGATTTTTGCTGGGGGCAGCCAGCCTTGGACTCATCGATTCGAGCTGCTGATTAAGCCATGTTCTCCAGTCTGTCAGCAGCCACTTCATTTCCTTTCATCTCATGTTTTCACCTGCTTGAAGCTCCGCAACAATTGGGATCTTGAGTGTACAACTGAACATTTCAGAAGGGCTTTAAAAATGGCTCCCTTCCCTGCATGGCAGTGTTCAGCCTCGTCCCTTCCTCCCTCCTCCAAGACAATTGTTCTCAGGGCTGTTGCCTGTTAGACAGGAAAAAAAAAAAATGCTAAAGCTGGAGGCAGCTGATCTTCATGGAGGCTACAGCAGGGCAGAGTTCCATCTGGAGGAGGCTGGTGACCTACTGGGAGTTACCTCAAGACCGGAATGCTCCTTTCTCTTCCACAGAATGAGCTGTGAAGATACCCAAGACCCAAAGCAAGCTTTACAGCAAACAGGAACTAAAGAGCATACGGCAGGTGGTAGCTCAGATGCCAAAGCAAACCTCATTCCGGTGGAAGAGGGGGCACAAAAATAGAATCTAATATGGCCCAGAGTGCTTGGAGTGGGAAAGAAGATTCTAAACCTCAGGACAGATCTGTAAGAGAGAGGGGGGTGGAAATTCCCTCTCTCCCCCTCTCCCTGTGTCTCTCTCCCCCTCTCGCTGTGTCTCTCTCCCCCTCTCCCTGTGTCTCTCTCGTATCTGTGGTTGCTTAAACAAACACACGGAACAAGATGGCTGCTGACGGAGAGCTAGCTCCCGGCCGCCGGCTGACGCACCTACGTGCCAGGTTTGCCCAGCTGTACAGATGCCACAGCTGATCCCCTGTTGAGCGTGCGGCACACCACCGCTGATCAATCTGCACATGCCAATTACCCGATTTACAATGGGCCGGGGCTAGTGTGCGGAGCAGGGGGGAAATCGCTCTTGGGTTCTCCTCTGTCCCCCGCTCTCCTTTGTGCCCTTGAGGGGACAGTGGGCCACGGGGAGGGCCGACCCCTCCCTGCACCCCACCATCGTCCGTGTAATGCCGAGGACAAGGTTTGGTGCCATCTCCACCCCGCCTCGGAGGAGGGCCTGGAGAACCAAAACAGATTGAAAGCTCTGGATAGACAGGAGACCGGGCTCCCCTTTGTGGCAGATGCAAATTCTGTCACCAGGCTGGGGGTAAGCAGGCCATTGTGCATCCTTGTTAGGATTTCTGACACGAAGAGATTTGTTTTTGTGCCCTCTCTTTTCCTCCTCCCCGGAACAATAGGCACACCAGAATATTAACTCCCTGCACTGCGGGCTGGAATCGCTCTCCTCTCTTCTCAAGGAGGTCAGCTCCCTTGGCTGCCCAGCCTCAGACATGCCGATGGTGGAGTAGGTGGGGGAGTGGCCAGTGTAGCACTAGTGTGTGTGTGTGTGTGTGTGTGTGTTGTGCACAAATGGTGTTTAGTCAACATGTCTTCTGGATTTTTCGTTACCAGTTTGAATAGCCATCTGAGGGACCCCCAGGGAAAGCCAGCCGGACCTAGCAAATGACAGAAGCCCTAGGGTCCAGAGGGCAGTCTGTGGAATGAAGAGGCCTGAAAATCACGGGTTGTGTCCCTGGGTCACAGAGCAGCACAGCCACGTGCATTCCCAGGACTCTCCGCTTCTCCTCTCCCAACCAAATCCTGGACAGCAATTGCAGACGTCTTCCCATCCTTCTTAGAGCTGGCTCTCCACCCCTCTCCGTAAGCACGGGGTCATGCCTCATACCTGCCGCCTGGAGCCTGGCTGGCCCTGCACATCTCCTCCCTGACCACCTCAGCCAGACGGATCTCCCTTTTCCCTCTACGGAGCTCAATGTCTGAAGGGCTCATGTCCTTCTTCTGTACATCGTGTGGTTTTTGAACTCCTCTAGATAATTAGTGCCGGCACCTTGTCCTCTACAAGCTGGCACCCTAAACAGTCCCAGTAATAGTGCTATTAACTGTGAGACTTCAGATAAACTTTGGCTCGAATGAATGCATTCTCAGGAAGCAGTCACTCGAAGATGTGCCCCTGCAAACTAGATGCCTCAGAAAAAATATTAACAATGAAGACCTTTACATATAGCCCGTGCTCACCACCCCCCGAATCTTCCACGAGAACCACGAAGTCCTGTTGACTGTTAAATGCCACAGTGCTTCGCTGGCCATTGCCCCATCTGCCCCGAAACCATTGGAAACGTCCTTCATCTGCTATCACTTATCACAGGCTCCAAAGCTAGGAAATCACTCATTGCTAAGTTTTGGTTGTCAGGCTCGTGCAGAAGTATTTTCATTTGTGTCCTTTTTCCATCTGACTCTCAAACTAATCCTTCTCAACTTCAGATCTTTGCACAAACCTCCCGTGTCATCACTGGGGAGCTCTGGGCCCAGAGCAAAGGTAGGAGGCAAAAAGCCCCAAATCTGCACGTTTTATTTCATTGGCACATGTATTTAATCCGTCTGCAAACTGTTCATTGGATAGCATTGCGGGCTTCTCTCTCTGGGAACACTAAGGTATGTGTATTCAACAGTGGAAAATAAACATAAGATTTTATTACAAAGTGCCACCGCCGCTCCTGGCATGAGTAATTTGTGCACCTGCATTTTTAAAATGTTTCAAAGTTTTTCCCCTCGGTGGATTCTGTGGTAACGCACATTAGCTTCCTGGCTGTCACAGCCTGGTTCTTGTAGGCTCCTGTCACTTCTGCCCATGGTCTCCAGAAGTCAGCGAGCAGAGAGCAGGCCATCGCGATGACTGCCCATGTAAGCCCTCGGGAGTTCGGGTTCCTGCTCTGTCCCAATAAATGCCTTTCTCCCAAGAATGAGCAGAAGTGCGGAGTGTGAATCTCAGGTACCAAGGGCAAGGAGAACAGATCGCCGAGAGAGGGATTACGGTCAGGATCTGTCCTACTGAGATGTGGGAATGGTTTCTGGAGATGAATGCAGGCTTGATCCCCCCCCTGCTCTCAGCCTGCTTTCTCTTAAGCACAGAGAGCAAGTCAGTTGCCGCCCATCACCAAGGTTCTTCAGCAAGTAAGGCAGCCCAGGATGCACCAGGTGGAACTGGGTCACCCAGTCAGTGAGAGAAACTGGAAAATGGTACAGAGGCGTCGGAAGGGGAGGGCGCTATTATATCCGAATGGAGTACTGCATTCTGGCTTTATCTTTTCCTTCCCTTTCTTTTGCAACAATTCTGTTCTTTGCAGGTGTCTAAAGTCAGTCTGTGTGCACAGCGCTAACTAACCATTTCCCCTGCGGTATCTGTAATCTCCTGGAAATGTTCGTTGATTCCTTCCAATGTCCCCCCAACAACCAGGAAGGCTGGCAATTCCAAGTCATCTTAGGCACATTAATACTTTCTTAAAGTCATATCGCAGCATATTGCGTACTCCTCCCTCAAACAGCAGGTCTCAGAGGAAGACGGTAATGACCCGGTGCTACGCCAACGTGATCGTTAGAATCTCTGTCTCTGTGAACAACACCAGGCAAATAACTTGATCTAAAGAGTATTTATTTATCTGTCCAACGCTGCAAATGGAGACAGAGGGAGCTCCACTGATGGGATCGCTGGGTGTGAAATCTTCATTGTTCAGTATGATCGAGAGCAATGGGATGCTTGTTTCATTTAAATAATACCGAGTTTTCAAACGCTGCACGCCATCTGCCTGGGGAGCTGCCTGGCCCAGGCACAGAACTGAATGTATGTGGCATTTTGAATCGTTTAAATGCACACCGGTTGTGGTTTTAGTGTGAAGGGTGGTAGAGAAGTGGTAGGTGTTGTTTTTACTACAGAGGATCGAGTTCTTATCCTTGCTGTGGACGAGGCTTCTGTTGGCCAACTGTCCATTTCTGAGCTTGACTCTTCAGGAGAATCATTTTAATATGATTCCCTCTCAGAAGAATAAGAAGAATCATGCTTTGACATCCTCTAGGATTTTTGCACACCAATGCCAAGTCGAAATTTGGGGAAAGATTTCTCAAAGAATCCCCTAGAAGCAGCTACCTGGCCCCTCTGGGGAGTCCTGCTTTAAGTGAATATATGAACCTCGTCCCAAGGCAAAGACTCGGAATGGCAACTAAAACCATGTATTCATATGCACGTGCGTGCATGCGTGCGCACACACACACACACACACACACACACACACACACCCCAGCTTATTTGGAGAGAAATGAAAGACTTATTTTGGTGTAGTTATCTGGCTTGTTTGTTCGGGGCCCCGGTTTCTCATGGAATGTGACTCTGTGTGAAGAATAGTGGCAGCACAGTGGGAAACTACGAGAAAGTGGCTGACATATTTGGCTGTGTCATCCTTTGAGCAGAACTTGGTAGATATACCTTGTCTTGGGTCCAATATCTCCCAGGCTCTGTCCACAGTTTTAGGCAAAGAGGTTACTTGAATTAATTATCTCATTGATTCCAGATGAGGATGCTGTATTAGGATACGTGACTCTGTTACAATGAACCCTACAGTTTCAGCACCTTAACATAATAAAGATTTCTTGTTCCTCCCATCACAATCTTACGAGATTTAGGGGATAGCAAGAGGCTCTGCACCATGAAACCGTCCAGGTATCTCCCGTCTCTTGTCACCTCCACCTCTACCACGTGGTCTGCAAGGGAACCACAGAACACAAAAGAGAGAAAAGAGAATGTGGAACTTACACTCTGAACTGCCTTGGTCCCAAAGGCTTTCCTCAGTACAAAAGGGCTCGGGAATATAAGCGCACTGGTCCCGAGGAGAGGGGCTGGTCACTGCCCCTGATAACTGTGCCTTTATCATGTTCCTATTTCCTGTGAAAATATCTAGTTCCAACCACAGATCATCGCTCCAACTCTCTCCTCGTGTCACGTCATGGTGCTGGTGGAAGGAACACCTGCAGAAGTCCCACATCCTTGAACTTTTCCTTCAAGGATCCCTGAAATTTTCCTTCATGGGCACGAAACCAACCCGTTACACAAGACCAATGACCTCAAGAGCAGTTGTTACGAGTGGAGCTGATTATAACTATGTTTGACCTGCTCTTTGGTCGGTCTCAAACAGGGCCGTCTGGTTTAGTTATTCCTTACAGTAGCAAAATGCTATCTGAAACAAGGCCCTATACAATTAGGCTATAAATATCATTTTATTATGCAGTTTTAAAGGCGTTGTATTTTGAAGCATTGGAGTAGCGTAGAAGCCCAAATCATTCCCATCGCGCATTATTTAAGTACTTAAACTCGCGTTTGACATTAACTGCCCTCACACAATGCCTCCGACACGTTGGGCCCACGTTATCAAAATGTTAATATTTTTTTCAGCCCTTCTGAAACATTTCTTATATTTGTGACTTGTCCTGTCTTTGGAGTTGCAATTGGAAACAATAGAATAATGAAATTATTTCTGGAGTTCTGTTAAGTGGGATTTGGACCACTTCGAATAGAAGCTGCATTGTTCATGGTCCCGGCTTCATATGTTTATATGCGTCCACGCTCTTGTGCCTGAAATAAATTTGCCATAGTCTTTGTCTCTGCTCTATTCTAAACACACTGTACAAACAAGGGCCTACTTCTCAGGAGAATAGCCAAGCCAAGGATGTCATGTTCCATCTTTATGATGAAATGCAGATTTGTCATTAAAAGGCAAATTCTTCATTTCCAAAACTGCATGTGAATGATGCTTTAAAGGATCTTAGCTAATGAAATTTAGCCCCCTCTCCTCCCCCCCCCAAAAGAAGAATTTAGGACTATGCTCTGGAACTCAGCCCAGAGTATTTCATTTGGTTTCAAAAGGCATCCGTTTTCCTTTACTTCATGATCTTGCCTTATGGTATTTTGTTGTCCAGAGGCCAGCAAGCAAATGTCAATGGACTTGTTGAGCTGAGGAACACCACCTCTTCGGCTTTCCCAACTTCCTTCCATGCCTCCTGGCGAGTTAAGCATGACCTGTGTGGTTTCTGGCTGCTCTGGCCCAGGAAGACTGGGCTTGGAACTGTCGCCCTCACGCTACAACCTTCGCCACCACCTGATTGTCAGTCGGGAGGCTCCCTCTCTGCCTTGCAGCCCATTTCTTCTTCCTCCTTGAAGCACTTTGTACAAGAAGGGAGGACAGACATGCTTCTTCCCCTCCAACATTTCTTTCAATGTAGGCTGATTTTTCAATCTGGACACTGCTTAGGGGGTTGCCCGGTTTGGAGGGGCTTTAGAGACTCTTTCCGAACTCATCTGCCAGTCCTGGTAGACTCCGTGTCTCACAGCCCCTCAGTCAGTTCCTTATAAAGGGCCGCGTATGAAAAGCTCCCTTTACTCCCATTTCCATTCCCATGGCTTGGAGGGGGCGCTGGACACAGGTTGCCGCTGTGAACTGGCCAAGGAGAGTCAAATGAAGGAAACTCTGAGGCTGCATCCAGTGTGCTGCCCTCAAATAAGCAAAGGCTGCTATAGAGGGAGTAGCCCTGCTCAAAAGGAGGCTCCACGGGGGAAAGTACCAGACCTTCAGGAAGATGAAATAAATTCAGTGGCTGAGAGAAGCATCTACTTTTCTTCCTATGCGGTGCTGGGGAGCCAGGCATCAAACACCTTTTTGTGTTTTTTGTTTGTTTGGGTTTTGTTTTGTTTTGTTTTGGGGTTTTTTTTTTTTTTTACTTTGCTACAGCTCCAGTGTGACTTTGGGGAATTCAGTTTCAAACTGTCCCACCCATTCCTCACCCTTGAGACTAGGAGTTGAGAAATCAGACCCCTAGTTTCACAAATGGGCTGACAACAGTGGTTTCTCCCTACCCATGACTTCTCAATGCCAGACAATGGAGTTAGACTGATGTGGTCATTTCCAGGGAGCCCAATGGTCCATGCATGCCATGGCTCTGGGGAAAAAAAAAAAAAAAGCCCACGGGGAGACAAGTGGCAGTCATCGGCACACCTCAGGGGCCCAACATCGAGGCCGGGCTGTGTGACTCACTTTTGATGCTAACTTGGATGAAGGAAGGAGCTGAATGACATTCCCACCCCGAAGTGATTCCATTTCATCATTTTGTACACATACATTCATGATGGGCTATATGTTATATATAATTTACTAAAGCAGGCTTTTAAAAATAGATTTGAGGAGCGTGGAGCCCCCAGAAGCGTATGTTATTGTACCGGGCTTGAGTTTCCCTTTCCCTCCCACTGGGGACCTCTGAGGGTCTATTTGAGGGCATGAATATGGAAAATTCAGCTCCAGCTCCCCCACCTCACTCCCTGAACAGCACTGCAGAAGTAGGCTAAGCTCTCGTGGTTTTGAAGGAACCGATGCAAGAGACAAAATAAGTATAAAAGGAATTTGGGGAATGGGTCCTAAGAATCACCACATTTCCTATCACTCTCAGAAAATGCATCTCTTTTCAGGGGCACCGTACATCTGTGTGGCTCCAAACCACCAATTATTTTTCCAAGCAACATAATTACAGCCTTCTCCTGAAAATGCCAAACACTCACATGAAATACAGCTTCAGAAAATTTCACTTAAGTTAATTGGTTCCAATTACTCAGACCTGCCTTGGCCCCCCAAAACCCATGAAAGCCAAGTTCTTTCTTTCTCATCCTGTTCACTTTTGAGACACACACAGAGAGAGAGAGAGAGAGAGAGAAGAGACCTACACCTGAATTCTACATATTTTATTAGAACACACAGCCCGATGAAAATAGGAAGTATAATTGAAGGAGGCAAGGAGAGCACTACCCCAGCTTACAGCTGCACCCTTTGTCTGTCTGGGCAATGAAAGGCCACAGATGTCACAGGTCTTCCTTCCGAACCACTCGGAATGTAATCTGTTGGGTTTGGTTTGCTGAATGTATATGCACGTCAAAGATTGCAGGCATGGATTATTTATAAGATGTTCACTTCCAATGAGCACTGCTGAAAACATGAGCGTCCACCTGGCACGTGCGGCGGCCGTCTGTTCTGAGGGTGGGCGGGTCTGCGGGGGGCGTAAGTAAGCTTCTTGCGGAGCAACGGTGAACACTTAGCTTAGGTACCATTGGAAGCAGCCCTGTTTGTGTCCCCAATTAACAACACTGGAAATGACACAGTAAAAGACACGGCAGGGCACACTTTCAGAAGGCTGCCCTGGGAGCAGCCTGTCCAGGCCCAGAGACCATTATGGTCATTTGAACCCATTGCTCCTCAAGCGAGTCCCTGGAGAACTGACCATGTCTCGTTTAGGACCTGTGCCTGCCTCCGTGGAGACCCCATTTTATAACATGGTGGGGACTCATAGATATTGGTTTCTAATTCTACAATCTGGTATGGTAGGAAAGCTACCAGGGGAAATCAGTTTAATTTAGCCATTTTAACCAAATCTAGTTAACCAAATTTAATTAATCCATTTGCTGAGGTTAATGAAAGCCCGGTTGACTTGAGTCGGAAGGTGGAGGAAAAGGAGTGCCTTATGTAAGTGCAGGTCCCTGCAGGGCTCTATACCTCCGGGAGCCGTGACCTTGTCAAAGACAGGGCACTGGGTTCATGCCTTGAAACTTTGATTAGGAAGGAAGTCAGGACAGGACACGTAGCCAGCCTCTAGTATCTCCTAGAGTTATTCAGAGCTCCAACTTGTTATTTAGTTTAAAACATGGGGGATGCCGGGAATCAAGGACGTAGCCCACTAACATTGCAGCAGGACATGCCAACGCCAGATGGGAGCGACTCGGGGTCCATCCACACTGTCTAGTAGCTGACCCGCGGCTCCCTGTTGGCCGACCACCTCCTTCTCGGTCAATGGCATTCGTGAGGCAGCCACGAAGGCCTGGAGATGTGATTCTTCTGCCTGGAGTTTAGCACAGGTGCAATGAACTGACAAGCTTTACCTGTGCTTTAGTTGCCAGGTGTCACTGTCATAAAACTCCCCGTCATCTGGCACTGGCTGAGAGCCCCATCAGCTCACCCAACTCCAAGCTTTTGAACACAACCAAGGCTGGTGCCCTTTCCTACTTTGCAATGGAATTTACTGAGTGGTTCTTTTGGTTTTCCGATTCTTGGGGGACAGTTAGCTTCCTCAGCCTGTCCTCAGCAGGAGGGGGGCTCATTCCTTTTCTGAAAGTCAAGCTTGTTCCCAGGGGATAAAGAATGGGGAAGATCTTTGCACACAGGCAGAGGGAAGGGGCTAAATTGGAACCTTCTGCAATCAGAGAACAGTCTGTCAGGACACCAAGATCTTGAGAGCTCCAGAGGGCAGAGTATCAGGAAACCATGGGGTTCTCTTCTAGATTCAGATGGTGGCATGATCAGCTCAGGACTGACCTGGCCGAGAAAAGAGATTTGGGCACATCACGTGTCACTGAATGCAATGAGCTCGAAATCTGGGGGTTGAGAGAGGAGGGGCCTGAAGCATCAGGAGATACACTTCTTCCCTCCCTTAACGCCGTTGCTTCCAATCGAGCCCTCCGTGGCGGTGACCTGGGGGTAAAAGAGCAGAAAAGCAAAGTGAAGCATTTCTGTACTTTAAAGGGACACTTTCAGCCAGCCCCTACCTTCTTCAGTCTTGTAAGGAGAATGTGCCAATTGCCAGATGAACAATTTTATTCCCCATCACCCAAACAGGGAAGGGGTAAAAAGCAACTGAGTGCTATAGGAAGGATTTCCGTAAGATAAGACAATGTCAGTGAGGAAACACAGTGACAAGATTTGGATCAGATTTATAACAGGAGCAGAGGGTGCTCCCTGGGTGGCTCAGTCTGTTAAGCGTCTGCCTTCGGCTCAGGTCATGATCCCAGAGTCCTGTGATGGAGCCCCGCATCAGGCTCCCTGCTCAGCAGGGAGTCTGCTTCTCCCTCTGCCCCCCACCCTGCTCATGTTCTCTCTTTCAAATAAACAAAATCTTTAAAAAATATTTAAAAAAGTACATGACAGGAGCAGAGGCTTTTCTTTGTCATTTTGAGTCTTTTTCAAAATAATTTCCCTGGGACTTTGGAAAAACTCAGTGAGAAGGCATCACTCATTCAGTTATGGGTGGTGATGGCACTTTCTTCTTCTAAGGTAGAAAAAAAAGTATAATAAATCTGACATTACTTAACATGGAAAATATTTGAGGTGATGTTTTCCTAAACATTACTGAGTCTTTCAGAAAGTACTCTTTTCCCAAAATGTCTCAAGTTTTCACCATCTCTCTCAGCCATAATCAGATAAATGCCTACAAATACATTTTAGCCATTATTCTGAACCAAAAGTGGTTTAGGTGTGCCAGAACTGAAATGATGCTCTGATACTGATTGAATTGATAAGTTGGTATTCTTTGTGGGGTCCTCTTTTCATTTTCCCTGGGAGGGGAACACCAAGGGAGGGCCAGCAAGGCCAAGAATTCAGTCATGAAACAAATACTCATTTCTACTACTGGGGACACAAAAGAGTAAAAGTCATGGATTTTGCTCTCAAGAAGAGATGAATTCAGGGGTGCTGTGTTCCCTCTCTCTCTGGCTGTTTCTCTCCCTCTGTCAAATAAATAAATAAAATATTAAAAAGAAAAAGAAGAGATGAATTCAGTTAGTAAAATAAGACCAACCGACACACAAAGGTTGATAGCACTAGAAATTCCCACACTTCACCAAACACAGGCAAGCCAAGTCAGTATTGGCTTTATTATTCAAATCAACACCAGACTGATGGATCACTTTTAGGAGTTTGACATCATGGAGGGAAATCAAACACAGAAACATGCCAAGCACTGGGATGACAATCCCAAGACAGGCCTCAGAGATCATCTGTGTCCTCACTCCATGGTACTGATCCCAGAACTGAGGTGCGTGAAGGTAAGTGACACGTTCAAGGCCACAGAGCTTCTAGGTAACAGAGCTGAGTTCAAACATGCATTTCCTAATTCTTTTTTTTTTATTAAAGATTTTATTTGTTTATTTGACAAAGAGAGAGACAGCGAGAGAGGGAACACAAGCAGGGGGAGTGGGAGAGGAAGCCCAGGCTCCCAGTGGATGAGACTGATGTGAGGCTCGATTCCAGGACTCCGGGACCGTGCTCTGAGCTGAAGGCAGATACTTAATGACTGAGCCACCCAGGCACCCCCATTTCCTAATTCCAATTCCAGATTTCGTAGTCAAGTTCATAATTAAAAGCACTTCTGGGGTTCTTGGGTGGCTCAGTTGTTAAGCGTCTGCCTTCAGCTCAGGTCATGATCCCGGGGTCCTGAGATCAAGCCCCATGTGGGGCTCCCTGCTCAATGGGAGGCCTGCTTCTCCCACTCTCCCTGCTTGTGTTCCCTCTCTCGCTGTGTCTCTCCCTGTCAAATAAATAAATAAATAAATAAATAAATAAATAAATAAAAGCACTTCCCCCCTCAGCTTTCCCTCATGACATTCCTGTATGTGCTAGAAAAGCACTGGGTCATGCATTCTGGTCTCAGCTTTGCTATGTGTGTTTCAGCAAGTTGTGAGACTTCTCTAGATTTCAGATTCCATGTCTGTAAAATTCGGAAACGAGACTTTTTTCAGTGTTCTCCACAGTTTCCCACTGAAGTCCCCCTCATGGCAGACAGAGTGGATGGTAACATGGGGTAGGGGTTTGGAGGTGCAGCAATAAGTGACCCACTGCATGCAAGAAATACACTTGAAGTATTGGGATTTGTCTTAATAATTTATGGAACTTACACAATTTGTTTAACATATATCTGCATTTGCTTTCACATGAAAATAATGTTTGAAATTTCTTGCCATCAATTATAGTTGATTTGCTGGGGGTTACCCTGTTTATCCTGGGGGTACAAGGACAAGGTGGTTTTCCGAGGCCACTTCCCTCCTCATTGATGTCATGTTCTTTGTCTGTATTTCTGATTTTACCACACATTCCTGTTCCTATTTCCAAGAATACAGTAGCTCTCTCATGGTAATATTCAATAGCTCTCAAAAAAGCCTGGTTGTTTAAGAGTTCCTGAAGGAAAAATTAGCAACGTAAGCACAGAGTCTAGAAAGAGAACTAGGGCTTCTCTTCTAGAAAAGTTGAGGAGTGGCTTACCAACATGGCCTCTATCTGAAGGAGACCTGCTTCAGTGTTTAGCCAGATTTTGATCCTTTGCCTCAAAGCTTTTCTGGAAAGAGATGGGTTACAAATAGATATTTGGATTTAGATGAAACATCTTTGAAAAATGCAACTTTACATCTTATTCGGATATGGGTCTTTTGAGTACCTCAGAGTGTTTTGCCTTCTCTCTCAGGCAACACCACAGCTGAGGGCCCGTCTCTAGCTTTGCCTCACTCTACCCAGCTCTCTGATTATGGTTCCCATCACCTTCTGGATGTGTGAGGGTGGCCCGAAGAAAAAAGGACGAAGCTGAGGGTAGGAGCGGGGGACAATTCTCACCCAGTGCCTGGGCAGTTATCAGCAGAGAGAGGGAGGCCAGCCAAATTCCTTGTCGGCTACAGGAGCACAGGCCTTCTCCCCAGTGACTTTTCCAGATGGAAAAGTACTCTGAGCTCCTGACCATTTCCCGGAGGATTAAGTGAGTTGGATAAGGGGAAACTTTTGCTCTTCTGAGCAATCGAGTCTGCATGAACCAAACAGCATGGCGGCATTTCCAAGCACTCTGCGCATAGTGGGCACGCAAGGATGATGTATCAGATACACAAATGAATGTTAATTCTCTACCAAAGAAGAAAAGTGGGCAGGTAATATGAAATAGAACATTCCATGACAAACCAGGATATTATACAACCCAGTACACAACCAGGTTTAGTTATCAATGCTGTAGGTATTGAGACAGTAACAGATTTAGATGAATCTGGGTTATCGAATTATGTCTAACCAAGTGGTTTCAGCTGTGGCCTCGTACTAGAAACACCTGACAGGCTTCCCCAAAATAAGGATGCCTGGGCCCCAGTCCAGAGTCGTCGAATTGGAGGCTTTGGGGAGGGGCCCAGGAATCGGTATTCTGTTTGTAATTCTCAGGTGATTCTGGGGCATGAGAGTGTGAATCTAGTCAGGCAGGTGAAGTGGTTTTCCCAGGATCTCACCAGGCTGGTGGCAGAGCTGGGAGGAGAATCCAGGTCTCCTCATCCAGTCTGTACTCTTTCCCACACACCACATCAATTCTCCTTCAGCCCTGTGGCCCGTGGGATAACTTGCACTTTTCCACTGGGAAAAGGGAGCAGTCGTTGACCCACTAACCCCCGGGAAACAAGTGTTCCAGCACCATGGGAATTTTCCTGGTCCTATTTGTGGAAATGGTCCAACCTTGGATGTTTTTCCAGGAAAGGATATTATGAGCAGGGCCCCCTTGGTAACTCCCTATAAGCAATATTTGTAAGGCATGGGAAGATTCTAGCCCCAAAATATCCCCTTTGCCTTCGGTTACTTATGCTGAAAGGCATCTCAGGAATATCTGGGGGTTAAGATATATTATTCATTAGAATATAAATGAGGCTGTGGGTGACCTCTTCTCTCCCTGCTGGTCTAAATGAAAAATTGGAGATTTGTGTACCTAGCACAGTGCTTGGTCTTTACAGTTTTACAATATGTATATGGTAACTCTCTCTTATTATGTTCTTACTATGTGTAAGGAAACCATGCTGGGCCTTATGTACATTGTCTAATTTAATTATCGTCCTAAACTTAGGAGGTAGTTATTACTATCCTTTTATTAAGGATACACAGTCTGAGGCTCACATTCTAATTCTGATAATTCTGATGCCTACAGGTTTCAATTAAACTGGAATATCTTCTGAGCTTAGACTAACCCCTCTGCTTTACATGTGAGGGAAATGGAACCTAGGGAGGGGACATGGTTTTCTCTGGGAATATATAAGATAATCAATTGTTTATCAAAGATTCAAGCCTCGTAGAAGTTACCACGTCTGCTTCCCTCAAAATTGGAAAAAGAAAGGCCTCTGAGTCTCTCAGTTTGGTGTTCAAAACCCACCCTGACCATTTTCTGTTTGTAAGTAAGTTACTGAATCTGTGAGGGACTGACTTTCAGGAGGAAAGGAGAAAGGAAGACAGCAGGGAAGAAAGAGAGAGAAAAAGGAAAATAGAGAAGAAAGAGGAATGTAAGGAAGAAGAAAAGTACAAGAAAAAAAGAAAGACAATGGAGGGAGCAGGCCACGGAGGGAGCGGGACGTTCAGAGCACAGCGGGGAGAAGGAGAGACAGATGACGGGATGGGGGAGTGTTTGCACTTCACTGAAGGACATTTTGTGTTATTGTAGGATATTTTGGAGTTGTTTTCCAAAGGGCACTCTTTTCTAATCCAGGATCCCAAGCAGAAGACCAGGACCCCATTGCAAGAAGGAGAAGAAGGCTTGGAACAGAGACAAATAGACAGAGGTTGGATGTAAGTCAGAGTTTCTACAGAAAGAGGGCAAAGGAAGAACTGAATTTGCTCCAGAGAAATCCAGTGACAAGAAATGTAGAGAGAAAAAAACAAATGTTGGGTCATTGAAGGCTCTGAAGGGCTCCTCTTGAGGACTGAATTACAGACATTATAGGAGTCAAAGGCGTGAAACAATATTTTCCACCAGAAGAATGTACTTCTTTGAAGTGAACCCCTCCCCCCCTCCCCCCCGAACAAGTGTGTCATGGACTATAGCTTTTAAAGAAAGGAGAAGGAAAAAACTGGTTGGAGCAAATCAAAGGAAGTGATAAATCTGTCTGTGACCCTCTCTGAAACAAAGCACATGGAGCTTAATTAATGCACTTAGCTACCTGACCAGAAGAGCCTCAAATTCAAGCCCACCTTAGGGGCCTCTTCTAATTCGGGAGTTCCTGGAAGATGAAAAGCTCTTTTAAGTGCTGACTCTGACGATGACCATGAGCCCAGGGAATTCCATGGGGAAAGAAACAAAAACCCTTATTCAATGTGTTATAATACTTACGAGTGCCTCGTTGAAGGCAGTGTGCCCTCTAAATGTAGAACAAACCTGTCATGGAGTAAAGAAAGGTGAGCAAGGGATGGAGGGAGGTGGGGGAGGAACACGCGGAACCAACAGGATTGTTCTTGAAGGTCAGAACCTGGACAAGGTGGGGACAGAAGCGTTGAGGAAGAAGGTATGGTGGACGAGGACACATAAGACATGAGATGACCCATGTGAGGCTCTGAGAAGAGAAAACTAAAGCCACTGTGTGGGGGTGGGGGGGAGAATGCGAAAAGAAAGGACTTGTGTCACGCTGAATTAGAAGTCACTAAATCTCTAGAGAAGGGACATTACCCACATGCAAAGGCACTGGGCACCAAGCCCATACTACTGGCCTGGGACAACAGTGAGAGAGCATGCCGAGGAGCAATAATGGAAAATTGGAATGTTCCTCCTGGATCGGTATCCTCTCCTCCTCTCTGTGTCCTCCTGTCTTCTGTCTCTCTTGTGTTGCTGCCATCTGGGGTGGGGGTGGGGGAGGATATCTCTCATCAAGGTTAGCTGAAATGGCAATAGATGATACTCAAAAATTTTAAAAAGCAAAAAGTAACATCATGAGCAAAAGTGGGAACTTGTTGACATGGAACCATATCAACTTATTTTTCTTCACTCAAGGAGATTTCTGAGCTAATACATGAATCATTCAAAGATTTAGAAGATGATGGCCAAATAGATGAATAAATGGCAGGAGCAGTGATGCTCACACTGAAATGTGATTCTTAATTTCCTTCTTCTCAGTATTTGATTTAAGAACAAAAGAGCATTTCTGAGCTTTACTCATAATTTGGGGAAGACTTCAGCAACTCTGCCAACCTTGCAGAGGGGGGTGAACAGAGGCCGTGTGGCATGGCAGAAAGAACCCAGAAGTGGGGGGTCCGGAGCTCTGGCTTTTTTTTTTCTTTGCTCTTTCTGGAATCTTCAGCCTTGGCCTCTCACCAAATCTGGGTTTCAATTTGTTTTCCCATTTGTCTCAGAACGAGGGTGTCCCAAAGATCTGATTATAAAAATCTATTTTTCTAAATTGGCCTATTATCAGGAACTTGCTAATAAAAATGGGGAGATTTGGCATTTTAATGATCTCCTGACATCTGTTTCAAAAAACTGCTTTCCATGAATTGGCTTATGAATCCAGAAAAAAAAAAAAAAAGAATTAGTTGTCCTGAAGTCTTATTTTTGCTGGTCAAGACGTAGTTGAGAATTGTGCTTCTTTCTAGACAGCTCTGATACAGTCTTCTTCGGAAACGTATGCTTCAAGGCATCCCCTCTCCCCTGTCCTAATAAAATAAGTGTCTGGAGTTAGCCTTCAAGTGCTCCTGGCTCCCATCCACTGGGAGCCCAGCAGAGACTGGTGGGCTAAGGGCTGGGCGCCAGTCTATGCTCACTTCCTCACCAGCTGTGTGACTCAACCAGGTTATTTGCACTTCGAGCCTTGGCTTTCTCCTCTTTGAAACCAGGAGAACTGTTCTTCATAGAGTTGAGTTCATTGAATGAATTAATACACAAAAAACCCTTCACGTTATTTCCAGCATAGAATAAAAACAATAGAGGTTAACTCTTCTTATAATGTCTTTGTCATTAATATGATTACCAGGAACTTTTTACATAATGAGTAACCTCAAATTAAATTCTGCTCCCTGCTCTGGTGGCGTATGACTCACATGGCTTTTCTCCCCGCTTTCTGATTCTTATTGCCCGGTGGTTTTTCCATTTAAAATTTACCAAGCCAAATATTGTTTAATAATAATAGTGAAGTCAGGGCAATTACTTTCTATTTTTTAACACTTGAATTCATTCTGCCTACCTTTCTGTTGGGGGCTTCAGGGTGAATTCGGAGCGGCTCTGGACTCGCATAGTTGATTAATCACCAGTAGAACGTTTGGGAGAAAGCTACTCAGATGATTTTCATCTTTGTATCCAATTCCCAGGAAATCCTGGGGGAAAAAACCCCATTTTACTAGTCTAAGGCCACCTACAGTATTAGGTAATTATTAAAGCTGATTGCATATCAGAGCCTAAAAACAGTGTCATGGAACGGTTCTTCATTCACGCTTCCCTCATGGCAAATGAATCAGAGGTACTGCCATGTATTTTTGAAGAGTAAATCTTTGTGCTAATTAATTATATTAATATCAACACATTGATATTGATATAATTAGCACAGTGGATGACACTGATATAATTAGCACAAATATTTACTCTTCAAAACTAAGTGGCAGTGCATATGCATATAATAACCTTAATAATAATACTGAGCAGTTACAGCACCACTTTCTCTGAAGAGCTTATAAAATACATAAATAGCAAATAACTGAAATTCAAACTTCACTGAGAGCTCTGATAGCATCATTGAGCAAGGTTTATGCAGTCAGAGAACACCCCATAAATACATCCCAACAGGGGCATTTTTTCCCAAGTAGAAGCGCATCTCCAAGTTGCTACCAATAGGCCTAAAATTAAGAGGAATTCCAAATTATATCATTGAAATTGGATGGGGCTCCTTCTCTTTCTTTATTCTGATCAAACCACAATCATTTGATTTTAAAACAAAACAGAATTGGGTAAACGCAGGGATACTGGAGAGAAGACAGAAAATATATTTGGACCGACCTATCTCCAATGTCTTTGATGTAGAAAGACCATGGTCCCACTGACCAGGAGATCTGTCCCTCGGTCATCTCTCTTTTGTCTGATGATGCAGATTCCATGTCTCTTCACATAACTGTCACAGGAAGAGAGGGTTTGGGGGAAATGTATGTGGTATCATGAGAGGAGAAGGTGGGCATGGTGCCTAATGGTTCCTCTGGCACTCTGCTGTCAGGGGCCTATGAGAACCAACTGTCCCACTGTGTTTGTGATGGGTGATATTAATCTCAACCAATTTCTTATTTCTTTATTTATGAGTACAGTCTACTCAAATCATATGTTTTTTCTTACCGCAACAACTGCATTTACGGCCCCCATATTTTTGAAGCCACAGTAGCACACATACATAGAAGCACACACATACATAGGCACACGTACAAATATACAAACTATACACACAAAATAATACGTTACCCTTAGTTCAAATTAACCCACTGGGGAGCATGAAAGATATGGGCAAAGAGACTTTAAAATATGTTAAATTTTGTAAAACCCTGACCTACTGGCAAACATCTGAAAAGTAAGTCTGGTTTTATGGACTGACAGAAAGGAACATTTGTTATTTTAACCCTCTTTTGCTCTGAGCACTAACTCTTATAATGGAGCATCCCAGATGTTCAGCTTCTTAGTGCCTCTTTGGATGTGAAGATTGCACAGCAGGAGACAACATCTGGGGGAAAAAGGAAAGATTGGGAAGGAAATGGTGTATTGGTGCGTGCCTAGTTGTGATTCTTGGGTATGTTTTAGGCATTTTTAAAAAAGGCAACCTCTTCTGTAGATTATTATTTACAGTGTCTGGGTATAATAGCAGAAGAAAATGTCAATATTTCTTCACGAGGTTTGAAGTTTTGATTTTCATTGTTTTCTTGTATTTGTGCAGTTTTAGAATTCCAGCTGTAAACTGACCTGCCCCCTTACCATAAGCCATATTGTTTTGCAACTTCTTATTACATAAGACAGCTTTAGTCCTTCAACAAAGGACTTCACTGTTCTCATAGTGAGAAGTAGAAAGTCTCAGCATCTCATGAACACCACGGCACACACAGTGGAGGTTCAAGGAGGTTGGAGTTCAATCCTAATGCTTATGATTGTCTCATTTCATTTTGACATCATAATTGAGACTAATCTCCACCAATTTCTTTCCCACCTCCCCAATATGCTCTTGCTTCCAACTTCAATCTTCCACTGCAATTTGAACATAACAGCACTGGAGTGGGCGCCTTTGCAGAGACACACACTGGAATCATTTTGCATTGTAGCCTCAGTTCACGATGGTTTGCAAAGCAGGTATCCAAAGGCACACACTGAAATCATTTTGCCAACATAATCTTGCCTTTTAATAGCTTCCTAACAGGGTATCCAAAGAAACACTCTGGAAACATTTTGCCCTCCTAATTTCATGTTGTAATGACATCAAAATGTCATAAAGCAATTACCATCCCAAGCACAAAATGATCTTTAAAAGTTACTTTCTCCATAGGCTCATTAACTTCTTTCTAGCTTTAATATCTTGATTGTTTAAAAAAATGTTCAATGCTAATTGAGAGACTTCATTTAAAACTGAATACCATTTATTTAGCAGAACCTCCCCACTTTCTCCATCTTTCTCTCTCTCTCTCTCTGTCTCTCTCTCCTTCTCCCTCTCCTTCCCTCCCTGCCCTGACCAAATTGCACTAGGCTGACAGAACCCTGGATTTATACACACACGCACACACACACTTTTCAATCTCTGCAGTTAAAATTCTGAGTGAAATTGATCTGGGACAAAGAAAAAATTCAGCATAATGCATGGATCACTTTGGGGACAAAGGGAACAGGTGGATACTGGAGGTATCCTTGGCAGCAAGCATGTCCCAAAGTTTCTGCAGTACCCCCAGGACTACTAGTCTGAGTACTCATTATGAGGCCTAGAAGAAATGTGAGATGCTTAACTGGAGAAGTTTTACATGTCAACACACCCATCTGATTTCAATATCCCCATTTTTAATGATTGAGATCTGCCAGGTATATGCCTCTGAATGAAAAATGTAAATCAAAGGAATAGATTATGACAAATTGGATTCAGCCTCATTCTGTGATATAGGCTGGGATTTGCAGCTGTACCCTCCTGAAACATCTATGGGAGGGGTTCAAGCTTATGTTTTCCTGTGAGCTATCTGAAATAAAAAAGGAATGGCAATCAACCTCAACAACGTTTTCTAGCATAAACATAGGAGCCAATTTGCTCATCTCACATGTACCAGGTAATAGTCATAACTCAACTTTTAACTCTCTGAGCACATTCTTATCTGCGTAACGGAAGGTTTAGAAAGGAGCTCAACTAATTTGCACAAAACAATGCCAAGGATGTCATGAACTCACTACTCAAATCAAGAGGTAAGATGGCCTCTGACTTTCTCTATAGACTCCCTGTCCATGACTAAATAACACAGTTATATTTTTGCCAAATATTTTTTTTTTCTGTTTAAAGTCCCTCAAAGGTGACCTATGGAGCTATCAGCAACTAACTTGATCATTTGCTGATCGTGAAGAGGCAGAATGATTGGTTCAGATGCTTGAAAATAAAGCTAAAACGGGGAGGAGCTATTTGGTTAATAATAAATAGCAAGAAAGATATATGAATAAAAATAAGCATCTTAATGATTTACCATTGCTATGAAACCAATAGGTGGTGATCCAATCCGATATCCACAAATTTGTATAATCCTCAGGGTAAAACAATTTAATGGGCTGTCTCTTTTATAGTTACAAAAGGCCTTTCATGTGATCAATTATACATAAGAGTACAATAAATGTAACTTTCTTCATACTAATCACATCTCACTTAAATTCTCTTGCTGGTCTTTGGAGTGTACACAGCATTCCCAATAAAGTTTTAAGTTCTGACTCTTACCAAAAGTTAATCTGCCCAGAACTTCCAAATAAATCTTCAGTACCAGGGACTTTATTTTTCCCCCAAACTAAATAAAAGTGTTCAAACAACACAGTTTGTTAGGAAACCGCCACCTCCTCCTGTTCTGGCCCCTTCCTCAGCACAACAGTCCTGCTGCTTCAGTCAGCCAGTGGGCGGTGGGGGGTTGGTTTGATTGTTTTTCTTCTGTTTGGTTTTGTTTGTGTTTTGTTGAAAAGGCAGCCTAACACTGTGTTAACACCATCACCCGAGGCTAACAAAATTTGGCTAAGAGATGGAGATTTCCAGTCCTCACTCAGTGACAGGTCCCAGGAGGCCCTCGGACCCTCAGATTCCTATAAAGTCCAAATTCCCATCTGTTTTATTATAGGTTTAATTGGTTTGCTCCTCTATGGAACCGGAAAGTAAAATGAAACCCCCCCATCACATGCCACTTAAGTTAGGGGTAAAGGTCACATTGATTCTGAAAGTCGGTGTGAAAAATAAAAAATGACTAAATTTTCCAAACTGCCTCAGCCAACCAGTTGATGCTTGACTCTGAGTTAGTTGATTCAATAAATATTTTTTTAGCCACAACTTAGTACCAGAAGCCGTTCTAGATGTGGCAGGCATGAGTAAGAATTAACTCTGCATTTGCTTCAAAGAGCTGAGGGAACTTTAAACCATCCCCCTGTTCCTACATACACACTATATACAATTCATTTTGCAGTATGAAGCATCTCAGGCCACAAAAGATAGGACTGAAGAATAGGATAAGGAAAGGCAGTGGGTATTTTTCTTCAAGTGTCTAAAAAGAAAATGAAAGATTTCTGAGAAAGGAGATTTCTTAAAGTCCCAATTGGGGGATTAGTTAGTCCCTTGAGGATGAATTGTGGGGCAGCGCATGCTGAGAAAGTTACATGCATGTGAAAATTTAGGAAAATTCAGGCTTACCCTCTAAAATAAAAGATGGAAGAGTTTATGTGTTTGTGTGCATGTGTATATGTGTGTTTAATTAGCCTGAGAGTATCTATGAAAACATATTCTGAAGGCTCACTTGTTGTCCCCTGCTCCATGATTTTGGCCTCTCAAGTGTGGTTTGCTAAAGAAATCAGGCTGCCAGCAAAGTACAGCAAATTGGAAAAATGAACTGGAACATCATAATATGCTTCAGCTATAGCAAAGAAAAAGACATCTGGTAGACCACTTGGAAGCCAGCCAATGATGAAGACTTCAATTAAAATAAAGAACATGTCCTCAGGAGAGCATCTCTGAGCTCAAGAAGTTATAAGTCCAGTGTGCTACTTGAAAGCCAACTACTAGAGAAAAGTCATTTTCAAATAAAGCGAGACAGAGAGAGCAAGGCTTGAATTCTTGCAAGAAATATCTTTCTGCATGTCTTGTCCTAACTGATGACTTAATAGGAGCTGGAGGTGCCACCACCCAATGCTGGAAATAGGCTATCATATAGAAAGTGAAGCTGTAGTTCTGCTCATAATGTTTCTGGGGGAAATTCAGATGTTAGCACAAAGCATAGGGGGTGCCGTCATGTAGCTAAGAGTATGCCGGAGCAGGAATCAGCCAGCCAGGATTCCAGTTCTAACTCTGCCACTTTCGACCTATGAACCTGGGGCAAGAAACTTCATCCTTGCGGGTTTCAGGGTTCTCAGCTGAAAAATGAAGATACTAAAACCTATTTCATAGAAAAAGGAAGGAGTGCGTGAAACATTCTATAGAATGGCATTTAATACAATGCTGAGCATACAGTATGGCTGCAATACGTTAGTTAAATAGAACAGATCAAACAGAAAAGAAAATCATCTTTGCTAAAAATCCAGTATGTATTTTTATATTAAAGAAATAAAGTCTGATATAAACAGCATCTATGAAATATACACCCCGACCCACAAGATAATGCTGCATTTGGTTGGAAAGTGTCACATGGCTATGGAAGAGATAAAGCAATTTTTCAGAACCCCCAAAACAGGCTCAAGGACTGAACATAGAAACAACTGGACATTGAGACATTGAAACTCCATTCAGGGAAAGGAATTGATGGTCAGCGTTTGCAAGGTGATGAAAGTTCTGCAAATAGCAGTGGCATAGAAATTCTCAATAGACACACAGTCTATTTATAGTTTCATGGTATATCAGTAACAAAGTGTTTTTGTTACTATTCTTGATATCAAATTTCTAACAAGATCATTTCTATATTGTAATTATTCCCAGAAACCCTGGATAAGCATGGAATCAAACACCTTGGTGAATTCAAGAGAACTAGCATAGATTATGCCCCTAACCCTTGAAAGGGTAATTCTTAAGTTACCAATTGATACCTTAGAAGGAATTTGTTTATTGGGCCTTTCTTATTTTATTAAGTCCAAACAAAACCCAATGCTACAGAGCCTTTTTGCAATACTTTGTTATAGCATTTATAATTAACCTCTTCGTGTATGTTTTTCTCTTCGGCTAGTCTGGGAGTATCTTGAGAGTAGAGGCTGTCTTTCTCTCTTAAGACCCACAGCTCCTATCACAGAGACTGCACATGGTATGTGTTGTGTGTGTGTGTGTATGTGTATACGTATGTGTATATACACACATATACATATATATATATAAATACACATATACATATGAATGAGTGAAAAAATGTTCCTCAAAGCATTCAGTAGGAACAATTCCAATTGGAATGATATATGCAAGCAGTAGGAGCCCCAGTGGGGCACCCATTAGGACTGGGGAAGGAGGGAAGAAGAGGTTTAACAGAGCGTAAGTTATAGAAATAAGACTTGCCTTATATCTCAGAATTCAGCTAGGAAGAGTTGGTTCTTACACACCTTCCTAATTTCAGTTGATTGCTTTGTTGAGCTAGTGACCTGGGAAAGCTAAAGCTTAGTACTAAACACTAACTTCCTATTTGGAAATTGATGAATGGACTCCAAAATGAAGAAAAACATATGATGATTCCCCCAAATTAATGACTGCAGATTACAATAAAAGTCCCCCCTCCCCTGCTAACAGCGACAGCCTAACACCCTGCAGATGTTATCTCATCCCCCCCGCCCCGAGTCAGAAGGATCTGAAAATCTTTGAGACATTGAGAAGCATGACTTGGTTTTCTGTGGAGTCAAGGACACATGAATTCTGGGAGAAAGTTGAGTCTGTGCCAGAGAACTGGGTCTTTACAAAGAAAATATTCTCAAAAGTGACATTAGAGAAGAAAGTGAAATCCAAACAAGAATAAATACCATAGAAAGAAAATGGAGAAAGAGCTAATTTTGGTAGCACAGCTACTGTACCAAAGATAGCTGTGAAGAAAAGGAAGAGGAGAAGGAAATTCAGAATCCTTATTCTTCAAGGCCTGTTTAAAAATGTTCTTCTTTGCTTACCTCTTTGTTTTGGTTTTTCAATGGAGATGGGCACAGATAATAAGCCAGTCTGCATCACCAGATGAAGTATTATCACACGGGCTGATTTCCTCCTAATGCTCTGCCAGCCACTTTAGTTCAAAGGAGTCTTTTCCACAGGAAGAAAAATCAAAAAAGACAAATAGAGACATCATCCATCTCATTGTCTTGGTCTTTAGCTCGGATCCTTAGCCACGGATCACAAAAATCCACAACCTTTCCTGTATCCACACACTGGTCCCCTATCCTGGGAGTGGGCAGGAATGCCAGGGGGCAGGAGTGATAAGATAGCCCTGAAAGTGGAAACCTAAAGCTGCCTCACCAAACACACACACATTGAAATCATCTTCAGAAAATATCAAGAAAGGCATGAGAAATTTACACTGATGGATTTTCTTTTTCCACGAACATCTCCTTCACTGTATCTGGCCTTATGACCACACCACCTACATCACTGGATAACAGAAAGAAGTATCCTAGTCCTGGGATCTATCCTGGTTTTGCCATTCACCTGACCCACTGTGGACAAGTTAGTCACCTTCTCCAAGACTGCTTCATCTTTTATAAGAATGGAATTATGTTACCTCTCTCAAGGGTCACTGGGAGGATTGAAAGAGACAGCCCATGTGAAAGCACATGGTGAAATCTTAATAGTTTGTTTTGTTCACGTTCTTGTTCCAGAGGACTACTATTTGCCCAAGTGGACTTCTCAGAGCTGTCCTCTTTATTCCTTATTTCTCCCACACCCACAGTAGCTTGGTCAAGGAAATTGCCTGACAGAGGTCACCCAGCCCGTGCCATGTTCCTGACCCTATGTCATTTTCTAACACATCTGTTATGAAGTTTATAGGCCCCCAGATCATCAGCTAAGTAGGATAGAGCTACAAAACCCATTGCCATCCATGATTTTGGAATTCTCCAAGCTCCTGAAGATGATAATAGTAATAGTAATAATGACCTGCTACTTTGAATAGCTTGAAATGCATTTGATACTAAGAATTATATAATAATTATAACTTAAATGAGTTATATTTTTGAGCACTGGGAATTAGTGTTTTACCTAACAATGATCATATAAATAATAGCTAAAATTGAATGCACACTTAAAATCTGCCCACTTTTACTTATATTTATCTCCTTCGGGCTTCCCCCGATACAGGAATTTGGAGTTCAGAGGGGGAAGAGGCCTGCTTAAGGCTGCAAAGCTCTCATGCAAAGGTGGGATCCAATTCAGGTCTAACTCCAAAAGGTTTGCTTTTAAATGCTATACCTACTGCTTAGAAATCCGAGTTTTCAGGGGGGCGGGAGCTTATTTGAGAGCATGGTATATTCCCACAGCTGTAGAATAACTCTAGAGAGAAGGGGCTGTCTCAGGTCAGACAGTTAGCACTTTGGCCCACTTAGAATTTGGGGACTCTGAATTCCACGTATTCTCCAATCTGCACCCCCTGAATAAGCCCCTTAATGGTGAAGTACCTGCAGTTTGAGGGTTTTGTGTTTTGTGTTGCTTGATCCAACCCAGAATTAGAAGCCCTGGGCTGGTTTTGGGCAAACACCCATTCCTAACTCCCAGTCTTAACCAACCAACCTCCTGTGGGCCCAGGTGTATGCCTGGGTGGGACTGGAGTTCAGGAGTCATTCAGTGAGAGCAGAGGCATGGTAATTTCCAGAAGCTGGAGTAGAACTCTCTTTTCCAAAATACCTCCCCACTGAGGTCTGGCACAAACTCTTTAAAAAGGGAAAGTCCTTCATTCCATAAGGCATTGGTCCTGGAAGAGAGGACTTAAAATCATAGCAAGGTGGAAATACCTGGAGAATTTTCTATATTGGACATTTCTATATTGGGAGGGGGAAGGGACCTGCATGCCTAAAGATGGAAAGGAGAAAAGGATGCATTTCCACGGAGGCCCGAATTGTCCTCAACAAATACTCCTGTGATAGTCCAGTGAAGGACAGAGCTTGTCCTAAATACAGTTCGTGTGACCACCTGCAGTGCATGGCTAGGAGCTGTTTGGAGACAGGAATGTGGCTGAGGTGTGGGAGGTGTGAAAAGGAAACCAGTGAAGTGTAGTGGTGAAGAACCTGGGCTCCNTAAATAAATAAAATCTTAAAAAAAAAAAAAAAAAAAGAACCCGGGCTCTGAAATCAGACAGGCTTTGACTCTCACTCTGCTGCTTATGGGCTGTGTCTGAACATGGCGTGAGTGTTCTACCGTCACCACGCCTGTCTCCTTCTCCACAGAATGGAGGTTATGCTAATAGCTCCCTCCCTCTTAGGCTTGCTATGTTGATTAAATGAAAACAAGAACAAAAACAAACAAACCCCCAAACCCAAACATATAAAGCATTTAGTACAATGGCTGGCAAATAGTTGATGCTTAATAAGTGTTATTAATAATTATTAATAAGGATAATATTCATGAATACCATTAACTTTCTTCAACCTCCCAACTTTTCCCAATTCAGAGCAAGTAGGAAGGGAAGTTCATCTTCATGGATTTGGAAATCTGATAAATGTCCTGTGAACTGAGACTATAGAGGAATGAGGGACAGTGGGGAGGACGGGGTATGGATTCCATTAGGCATTGAGCTCTGTGGGCCATGGGGTTTTAGAGGCACATCTGAGAGTAGCCGAGACTCTATAGGCCTTGTTTTCACGAAGGTTCTTAACGGAGAGCACAAAGACTTTACCATTTCCACTGAAAACTCAGTCCTTCTGTCTCCACCTGGTGTGTAAGTATTGTCATCCCCATTTCGATGCCAGAAAGACTCTGGCGAGAGCCTGAGTGTCCGCAGCCCACCCCCGCCTGCCTCGTCCGGGGCCAGCCCAGATTTAGTTGCTCAGACAAGTCAGCTGGCTGTCAGGGTAGCTCCTTCTTGCCTCGTCCCCGAGTCCTGAGAAAACGATCAGATGTGTGAGAGGGTGTGTTACAACTCAGTGTTTTTTTGACTCCAATAACACATCTCTGCAAAAGTTGCTCAACACCAGGATGATCTTTTCACCAAACTCTCTTTCTGCAGGTTGAAGTCTTCCTGTGACACATCCCAAGCAGGCCGGAGTCAAGTGGTGTCTCCCTTACAAATTACCCAGAATGCCAGGGCTGATGTGTAATCCCGTGCCTGAGCCCATTAGCTCTCTTAGCCGCGGTGATGGAAACCAGGTAGCTGTCTGCTTTCAGTCACACAGAGCTCTGTTCGGAAAGAGTGCCAGACAGCTGTGGAGAACCTTTTAGAGAAGGAAAGAAATTGCGTTGAAGGAATGAATAGTACTGCAAGGCTGTGGAGCCTGGAATCACAGGGAGTTTTCTCGTAAAACCAAGAAATACAGCACCATCCTCCAAACAGGGGGGCAGGGCACGACCTACTTTATTGCTGTGCCTTTGAGCCTGGTGAGTCACCATGCAACTTCAGTGGCTCTCCCCAGCTGACCTGTTGCATGTGTTGTTCATCTCCAAGCGGCTTTGCAGTTAACACAGGGAGCTCGTGGTGTGCATCTGGTGAAGAAGCAATATACAACTTGAGGTGCTAGTTTTTTCTTCTTTTTTCCCTCTGTTGTTCCCCCTGTTGCTTATGGACTGTCTACGTATTCTTTCTGCCTGCCACCTGCTGCTTTCGCTAGCATTATTTCCCACAAATCCTACTAATAAGAAAGAGTAGGCATCCAAGAGAGAACCACTTAGATCTAATCTAACGTTTTATGAGGGCGGGATTGTGCTCTAACCTGTTCACCACTGTGTTCGAAGTCTAGAACAGCATCAAAATCAGAATAGGAGCTAAATGCAAATGTGTAGTCAATTAGGGATTCTGGAGACTTGCTACCTGAATGTATGCACTCCCGAAAGTTACTAGGACCACATCCCGCCATTGGATATACAATGCCCTCTGTGGCAGTTAAGCATCACTTCAGTTAACTAGGAGGTAAAGAAGGTTAAAATTGCAGCAAAATAATAGGTACTTAATATTTCGCTGCCCAAATACTGTGCCTAAAATTAGTGCTCCTTATAAACATTTTTGGAAGATAATTACCTTAAGACCAGTAGGTCTCCCCCATCTTCCCTGATTGATCACAAAAACAAACGAACAAACAAAAAAAAACCCCCAACATTCCCTGAGTGTCACAAGCTCCCTTCCTTCACTTGAGAATCAGAGAGCTCTCCATCTCTGCTGACCAGAATGCAATTCTGAGAAGCAGTCTTCGTTTATACTCATGTATGAAAGAAAGTTTGAAATTGTTGAGTAAAAGAATGTGTCAAGGTTGTCCAGTGTCTTAGGTTGGGTTCCCCAGAAGCGGAACCTGAGATGAAGAATTTTGTAAATTCACGTATTAAGGAAACTTCCTCAGGAAACCTGGTGATGAAATGAGGACCAAGTTAGGGACAGGGAAGAAACCAAGCAATATGTGATCTCAGCCAGAGACCCACAGAGGAGGACTTCATCCTGATCTCTCCAGAGACCGAATGATGCCCTAGGGAGGGACTTTCATACTTATGCTCCCATTGGTCATTGGTTAACGGATGCCCGAGGGAGGATGTCGTGAATGTGGGCAAAGCAGGCTCTAGTAGCCTAAGTGTGATGTGTGAGCAAGGAGGGTAGGTGTGTGGTATGCAGAATGGGATCCAAGGGGATCTGTCCCTATATTATTCATGGCACCCAGCTTCTGATTGGTGAGCATGCCTCTCCTATTGTCCCACAACAGGGCTCTGAGTAAATAGCAAAGGCTTTTCAAAATAAAAGTCTGACTCTAGGGTCTTTTTTCCACAACCTTCGCAGAGGCAAAGCCGTTTTGTTTTTCCCATCTGCCTAACTTCTGTGTTCATATCCTAATCAGTCCATAATTTGGAAACGCATCCCATTAAAAGGTATTTTGGTGCCTTCAGACTCCAGGACTGTTTTTGCTGACTGCCAGAGCTAGCTAAACCATTTTGTGAACCTGTTCCTCAGTAGTCTAGACCCCACGTAGTCACTGACAGAGGAATAGAGAGTGAATGTGAGACTTCTTAGGGCAGAGTGCTCCCTGCCCCCACATACAAAGGCTCAAAGTACACACAGTGCTCTCACACAAATAAATATTCTTCCATTCAACGGCTCAAGAAATTTGTCTCCCTGAAAGATGCATGCTTTGCAAGCCTATATATGGAATGGTCGCTTACTTGTGGGTGCACTGCCTTATAATGTTCTGTCCCCTCTACTAGAGGTAAATTCCATAAGAGTGGGTGTTGGTCTACCCTTGTCTGCCGTTGTATATCCAGAGGCTGGAATAGAGCCTGGATCAGAGTAAGTACTCAATAGATTTTTAAAAATATATATTTGCTAAATGAATGAATGAAGTCACCTCAAAGTAAGCTAAATTATTTAGCCAGTCCCTATCTAAGTGGAAACTAATTTTGGATGATTTTCTCTACTTTTCAGTCAACTCAGCACTGTTCTTTAATGACTCAATCTCTTGAAAGTACCTTCTAATGGGTTTAGTTATTTTATTTATTCTCTTTTGCTCAATCACAGATAAATTTGCATTCAATTGGATCTAAATGGTTGGCAAAGACCCATCTTGGCTAAAACTCATCTAAACCATAACAAAACAGGCTGATTTGGGGCATGTTTCCACAGAAGTAAAAATATTTCCCACATATATTCAATTATTCATTTATGAGTGGACTGTTCTGCTTGAATATTATCTATATGTTTTGATTTTCTTCTTTCTTCAGCTTTCCAGCATTTGAGCCTTCTTTTCATTAAACAATTGTAATTGTGCAGGAAAGGAAATGCATTTCAAACGAGTTCATTTTGCCAAGTAAAAGTAGCTCACTTGTCCTCAACTCCTGCCACACTGAACTCTGAATTCTGCTTTCTCCTTCTTCCATGCACGGCCCATGCTGACTGAAATGCTCTTCTCTCACTTATCTAGATGTGCCCACCCTGTCATTCCTGACCCAATTCAAGGGCCATTTTCTTCATGAAAACTTTCTGTAAGAGTGAGGGGCTCCCCCATCTTTCTGCTACCAAGGGCACCAGATATTCAAACCTTAAATCTCTTTGCACTTAGCATTTTTTGATGGAAGTTTATCGTAGTGATAGAGCATAATCTGATCCAGATTCCCTGGATTCAAATCCTGGCTCTACCATTTAATGACTCTGTGATCTGAGGCAAATTACTTTCTCTCTCTCTGCTTCAGTTTCCCATCTGTTTTCTTTTTTAAGGCAATAGTAGTACCTACTTCATAGGGTTGTTAGCAGCCAGTGACTAAATACATGAAAAAAGAACACAGAATAATATCTAGCATGCAATCAGTGATCAATAATTATTAGTTTTTACAAAAATTGTTATTGTTCTTTTACACGTTTGCCTCGCCAACTAGATGGTTATCTCCCACTGGGCTTGAGCTATGAATTGGCATCTTCGTTCTTCCAGATCCTAGACCAGTATCTGGAACATGGTTGAAGTCCTACAGATGCTGAATGAATGAGTAAAAGAGAGCCATTGACTACGTTGATAAAAGTAAGATGTAGGCATTCTCCGAGAATGAGTGGGCTCCCTTGGAAAGTCCTGTGAGGACTGTATTCTATGTAACTGTGTTGACGGCCATGGTGAAACAACCCACTCTAGGCCATCCTTCTAGAAAACACCCACAGTCAGATCCAGGGATCAGGCTTCTGGGGCCCATCAACTCCCACCCTCGCTCATGAGTAATGCAAAACTCTAAAGCCAGTCCATGATAACAACAGGAATGACTTTGTCACGTGGCCTACCATGGTTGACATGGTATTCACTGCAATTGCCAAGGCAGCTAGTACGTACATAGTCCCAGCTGGTGTTCAGAGAGCTTAGGGGTGGGGGGGGCTTGCCTCTGCCTATACTAGTGCTGACCTCATAAGTAAGTGGAAGAGTTGATTGCTAGCAAACTGTATTGCATAGGTTATCCGCACACTCCCAGTGGCAGATCTCCATTCTCTACTTCTTCATTGCTAATAGAGCTGTAACTTCCTTTTCAAGTCAGTGAGCTATTTAACCTAAGACATGGGATGGTGCCAAGACATATGGGTAGAAATGACAGTTGGTCTGTTCTGACTCTTAAGAGCAGTGCTTTCTTTCTCTCGCCTCTCTTGTACTCAGTCCATCTCCATGAGGAGAAATACCCTACTGGCCCCAGAATAGTGAGAGGTATGTAGAACAGACTAGAAACCTACTAAAGCCAAGCTGAGATGAACCTAACCCAGTCAACTCCCTGATCCATACAGGGCCCAGACTTGGAGCCCAGCCAGGCTCAGCTGAGTATCCACTCACACCTAGAACCACTGCCTGAATCAGAGCCACCCAAAATGACTGCAGCCGAGTGAGTGAGAAATCAACAATTGTTGTTGTGGCTGCTGAGATATTGTAGTTGTTTTATAAGGGACTATTAGGCTGATACAGGAGTCATGAAGGGAGAGTGAGAGAAGCTGTAAACAGGCGAATTTTACCTTCTTTCTACTTTTGTGATGGTTGCCCCATGCTAGGCCAGAAAGTTCTGTGGCCCACGGCTTATAGGAAAGGGGAAGATGTCACCTGCCTCTGTTCACATTTGTGGCACCTCTGAGATTCAGAGGAAATGCGTAAATTCTTCCTGGTCCTTTCCCACAGAGGGGATGAGCAAAGTTGGGAGAATCCCTTTTTGATGATAAGTGGCATTTATGTCTTCACCAAATACCGTCCATGCAAGTGAGAAGTGACACACTTTGGGTGGAGCGATCACTTCAAGCATTGTAAGCAAAGCCCAAGTTCTTCTCCGGAGGCGACGTGGTGGAGCGGAGGGTATAATCTGAAGGACTGGGATCAGTTAGATCTGGTTGAAATCCTGCCTCTTACAGAAGTGACCACCGCCAAATTATGTAACTTTATTGAGACTCAATTCCCTCACCGGCAAATTAGGGGAAGAACCACTGACCTTGCACAGTTACTTTGAGGAGTAAATGAGTTAATGCATGCAGATTCCCTGGTCCATAATAGATACCCAATGATAAAAAGTAGTGATTTGTATTATTTTTCGCCGAGTTTCTCATCTTCCCCTTTCTACATCAAAAGAGTATAATTGATCTAATGACCTAGACACATGTACATGTTGTAATTCAATGATTTCTGTTTAAAACTTAGAGGTAATCATGGTAGGATACATCCGGTCTTCCCAACAGTGGACTGACCCCACTCTGTTTCAGATGCTTTTAGCTGGAAAGTGTGAGTGTTGCTTCTTTCTTCTTCACTTTGAGTAGCACGGTGGGAGGGGAGGACCTTGGGGAAGCTGGCAACCCGGTCCTAAGCTTCCCAAGCACACAGAGGATTTTGCCAAGGCAAAGCACACTATTATTAAGATTAACAGTTTTCAGATGGAGTCAGCCTTTTCAACTAACTGACTGACTGGTAATGATGTTCATGAGATGTCATTTCCTGCCAAACAGTAAGATGTGGAATTTGTTAAATTAAGCCATGTGATGGGTCTGAAATGTATTAACTTAATCCATAATGAATGTCATTCCTTTCCTTTTAACATGCTTCCCCAATTAAGTTATTTAGGCCTCAGATATCTAAAGAAATTGAGCTGTCCCACTTGTTGCCAATTGGTTAATTCCTTGATGATGGATAAAAGCTACTAACTGTTTTTGTTTTTAAATCTGTTTTCTTCAGTAATAGTAACCTTTTAATCAGTGGTTACAATGAAAATGCTTAATACTCCAGAAGAAAATGCTCAAGAAAGACAAAAAATTAAGAAGATGAACACAGAAGAGACCCTACCTCCAACAGGACCCAGTGTAGCTGCCATTATAGTCAGCATGCCACGTGAAGGAACTTGGTGGTCAATTTTGGTTTTTTGCCCCATGTTGGACATACCGTAGATGTTCAGTGTTTATCAGGCTGAACTAAACTAAATTCTGGAACTCTCAAAGTTTCTGACAATTGTCTCTCCACAAGACAAGTGTTTCTAGATTTCAGAATACCATTCCCAGGAGGATGTGAAAGAAATTCTCAGTAGGAGTATTATGCCTCTATTATAACCATATCTATGGGGAGTGGGGACAATCCTTATGTAGGCAAGCAATGACCACATATCACAAGTGACTTAGCCACCTTAGGCTGCCCCTGCCTCAGCAGCCAAGGTAGGTACAATGCTCAAAGAATTTCCTGGATAGTCAGTGTGTAATTTGCCCACAAATGCCTGGTGCAATCTTGCACAGTGTGGCCAACTGACAGATAATCAGGTGCAATATTTCAGTTTGTCAACTTTACCTTAAATGGTAGAACATACCAATTCGAAAGAAGCTTTTAGACAAAAAGCTGTTCAGGGTAAAATCAGTTCCTGTGATAAGGAATTAATGTTTGTTTGCTTTTGTTATCTTGGGGCCCACTCAATGTTACAAGACATGATCTATCACCAGAACCTCCTATTACAGGAGAAGGAGGCTGGTGGGGAACCATGGTAGTTTATACCAGGGGTCAGCAAACTACAGGCTGTGGGACAGACTCAGCCCGCTGCCTGTTTTTGTAAAGTGTTATTGTAAAGTTTTATTCATACCTATTCATTTATGTATTGCCTGTGGCTGCTTTTGAGTTACAATGGCAGAAGTAAATAGTTATGACAGAGACCATATATTTCACAAAGCCTACAATATTTACCATCTAGCCCTTAACAGAAAAGGTTTTGATTTTTCAAATATAGTCACTCTTCCTTTGGCAAGACTATAATTTCCCCCACCGATGCTGGCTTGCTGTATTATGGTGAACAGAGTATATATGTCTATGTCCCCTGATTTGGGGTCTGCAGTAGACAAAATTCAAGATTTCTGTCCACTGGCTATTCAAATACACAAATCTGGGCACAGATGTGAAGAGACTTTGCAGATGGAATTAAGGTTACAGATCTGAAATCAAGAAGAGTCTTCTAGCTAATCCAGATGGGCCCAATTTAATCAAAAGAGCCCTTAAAAATGAGATATTTGTCTGGCTGAAGTCAGAGAGGTGTGGCAAACGAGATGCAGCACGACGGGGTGTTGGAGAGACAAGAAGCATGAAAAAGACTTGATGTGCCCTTGTTGACTTTGAAGATGGATGGGGAAAGCAGAAGAAGAAATGGAAGAAATGTGGGCAGGATCTAGGAGCAAAGGTGAATCTCTGCCTAACAGTCCAAGGGAAACAGAGACCTCAGTCCTGCAACCACAGGGAACTGAATTTGGCCAACAGCCTAAATGAACTTGGAAAAGGGATCCCTCCCCAGCACTTCTCTCTAGTAATGAGTATGGCCCTGTTGGCATCTTGATTTTAGCCCTTTGAGACTTGTGTCAGATTTCTGACCTACAGAACTGTGAGATAATAAATTTGTATAGTTTTAAGCCACTAAGTTTGTGGTAATTTGTCATGGCAGTGGTAGAAAGCTAACATAGGGTCTAATATCTTACTTGCTTTGGCCAAAGTGATGTTTGAATCCAAAGGATTTAAGTAAAGACTGCAAACATACCAGGGCTTCTACCAACCCCAGAAGAAATGTGTTTGAGGTTTTCCATCCCCATAAGAAGCATATGACCTGGTTAACCTGCTGATCAGAAGAGGATGAGAGGCACTTAGAGCAGACCTGACCCAACTTGCAGCTTGGAGTTGAGCCCAGCTAAGCAGAGCCTGGATCAGCCAGCCCCCAGGCAACCCATGGATGCATAAACATTAGCATATGATTGTTTTTAAAAGCCATTACATTTTGAGATGGCTTGCTATGGAATATCATGGTGGATAAATGATAAATGCAAAAAAAAATTGTATTGGAAATGGGTTACTCCCATAACAAAAACCTAAAATATGTGGCTGGGAATGAGACAGTGATTGAAATACAAATACAAATTGTGCAACTATAATAAAGTGGCAAAAACAATCAACCTGATAGAGGAGTTGGAAAACTAAGAACCCACGGGACATAATGACAAACACTGGTAAAGAGTTGCCTGCAATAATCTAGTGAATTTGCAGATTTGAGGGAGCAGATCTGTGGCAATATGTTGAAAGCTAAGCTATAGCTACTAGCAGCATTGGAGAAGCTATGAGAAAGAGAACTTGGAAACAAACTGGCTCTTTTTGCAAGCAGCATTTTGAGGGAATATAGAAAGTCCAGAAATCTCAATGTTGGAAATAAAATGGAACTCACTAAATCAAAGGTGTGACCAGTATGATAAATTCTGTCAAAAAAAAAAATCAAATCCACATGCTGATAGAAAGATATATCTCTAATATAAAGACCAAATCAGAGAGATGACTATAACACCCTTTGTTTGACTGACAACAGAAAACACAGGGCTTAATATATTGTCTCAGCTGAACAAAGTGTCTTGTAGAAAGATTAGGGCGTAGTCCTATAGAAGCCTGGTGAGGCTGAAGTATGCACAGTTGATTCTGTATTTGGAGAGGCATGTGTTGGGAATAATTGTATGTTTTGGTACATGGGGTTGACTAGAATCAAATACATAGAAAACCCACATGGCTTTTGAGAGATCTGTATTGTCAAAAACACGGTTGGACATGTAAGAAGACTGAGATTGTTCGAACTGTAAACAGTCCTCCGGGCCCCCCAAGTTGCTAGAGATAGGAAGCAGTTTGAGAAAGCTGCTTAGACTTTAAGACAAATATATTCCCTCTTGACTTCATTGGAAGTGGTCAAAGAGGATGTTGGAAAAGGAAAGAACTTCCAGAGATGGAGTCAAGAGTGGTGAACAATGGACACAAATCAGATGCATAGAGAGGAGAACTGGGGCCAGATTGAGGAAATTTCTTACCTCTGGGGAAAGGGCACCCCACATCGTTTCCTTGAAGAATTTCAGACTTGCTATGATTAGTGGCAGCTATATGCTCTGCCTTCTCCCCTTTTCGAAGAAGAGTAGTCCTACTCCTATTCCACTGTTGGGTGTTAGGTGTGGAGGGAGCATAACAGTTGCTTTTTTACTTCTTTGGTCTTTAAATCAAAAGGACCTGAACCCAGCTTTGACATGGACTATGAAATCATAGCCCTTGAGCCTGATGCCATAATTGGATGACACTTTTGAGGAGCTTGGGATAGGTTCCTTCTGCTAACAACTATATGAATGTTGGGTTTGACCTTGCAATTTGAGTGACAGAAATGACACAAGTGGATATGTGAATTGTCCTTATGTGGTTAATCTTACTATCTTACTTTTGTATGCTTCTGCCCCTGCCATGATAAGAGAGACTGCCCTGACTATCCCACTGGTCCAAGGAAGATGAAGGACACATAAATCAGACCTGAATCCAAGCTGAAGTTTGATGCTAAGCCCAACTGAGACCAGCCTGGATCAGTCACCTTCCAAATGATCCACAGATACCTGAAGGTTGTTTTAATCCACTGGGTTTTGTGGGGATTGCTTAGCCTTACTATTGCAAAAGCTAATGACATGGGGATTTCTCTTATTTCTCTCTTCTCCCAAGAATTTCATCATCATGAATACCAGTGTCAAGTCCTATATTTCCTATTTTTTGTAATATGCTTCCCAATTAGCCATGTAAATGACAGACTTCTACTTTGGGAGCTGGAGAACCTAGTTTCTAAATACCAGCTCCGTCATATACTGAATATATGATCTTGAGCCTGAAAGTTAATACTCTCAAGGTCTTAGTTACCTCATCTATGAAATAATGATAATCATCCTAACTTCATAGGGTTTTGTAAGGATGAAGAGAGACAGCAGATTTGAGGAGACACTGTGTTATCTGACATAAAGCAGGGCCTTAATATAAGGTGAGCCTAAATCATTGGAATGGGTTAATGGATGATTTCCAAGTTTCTTTCTCTGCCAACAATACTTGGTGTTGAGAGATTTTTTATCTCCACCACAATGCCTACTCCTTGATTCTTACTTAATGATGACAAACACTTTTATTTCACTATTTGAGGCAATCCTCACATTGGGAACACCCCTGAAAGAGTTAATTCATTGATTTCAATTTATACTCAGTTGTGAATGACTAACATCAGAGCACATTTTAGTAGAGACCCATGGGAAAAACACAAACTATTTGTATTTATGATTGGGTTCCTGGTATCTATAAGGTCAATATGGGGAAATAACAGAGGATACATCCAGTAAGTTAGCAAACCAAACAACATGTGCATATTTCCACATGTTGAGAAAAACACTCAAAGAGTATGTATATATTACAGAAAAGGCACCATAACTACTTTCAAGAAAACAGTGTACTGTTGGTAGGAATGCAAACTTGTGCAGCCACTGTGGAAAACTGTATGGGGGTTCCTCAAAAAATTAAAAATAGAACTACCATATGATCCAGTAATTCCACTACTGGCATTTACCCCCAAAATATGAAAACACTAATTTGAAAAGATATATGCACCCCTGTATTTATTGCAGCATGATTTGCAATAGCCAAATTGTGGAAGCAACTTAAGTGTCCATTGATAGATGAATGGATAAAGAGGTGGTGTATATACACAATGGAATATTACGTGGCCATAAAAATGAATGAAATCTTGCCATTTGCAACAACAGGGATGGAGCTAGAGTATCATGCTAAGTGAGATAAGTCAGTCAGAGAAAGACAAATACCATACGATTTTACTCATGTATAGAGTTTAAGAAACACAACAAACAAAGAGAAAAAGAGACAAACCAAAAACCAGACTGTTAACGATAGAGAGCAAACAGATGGTCACCAGAGGGAGGTGGGTGGGAGGGATGACGGAAATAGGTGAAGGGGATCAAGAGTACACTTATCATATGAGCAGCGAGTAAGGTATAGAACTGTCACGCCATTATATTGTACACTTGCTGCCAATATAACACTGTATTAACAATACTGAAATAAAAATAAAAATAAAAATAAAAATGTAAATAAACAAAGAAATGAATCTCCGCTCAAAAAATAAAAAATAACAAAAGCAAAAACAGTGCCGTCTATAGCACCCATCCAAAAAACAAAAAAACAAAACAAAAAAACTAACAAAAATTGACCTGACAACTTATTTAAATTTATGTTTGAAATGTAGTGTGTATTTCTAAGTACAGTGAAAATCTTTCCATACCAAAACCAGAGCTTGAGATCCAGAACATTAAATATCTTACTTTTTAATCTTTTAATTTAATCTTTATTGTTCAACAGGGTGTGTATAATACACAAAATTTGCTTTCTTCTTGTCGGAAGTGAAAATCGGTAAGCTTATTTTTAGTTTCACTTGAGAATTCTGGTGCTGCCTGGCCCCTGGTTCAACGTTGTAAATAGGAAAGCTTCCAGTACGGCGCTGAAGCCCTAGCAGGCACCAGAGGTTGAAATAAATGTCTACTAATTACATTAAATCCTGTGCAAATGAACTTTCTGATCAGGCCCCCAACAGCACCTTATTTTGCTATGACTCTTTCCCTCAAAGTGGAACATACATAGAAACAAACAGTAATCAATAAAAACATGGTTCAGGGTATTCGAGGATTCTGTTCAATTGGGTCTGGTTAATTGCAGTTTTGCTGCTTTTCCTCACAACGCCGTTTCCCTTACCATAACTCTGTAGATTACCAGCCTGGACTATTTCATGCACAATTTATTGCAGAGACAGGCCGTATTTATCAGTTCCTTCATGGCAAAGAACAATCATCTGCTTGAAGGCCATCACTCACAACGCTGTCAGCGGAGTGGGGGAAACTGGAATAATAAAAGAAAAGAAAAGATCCCCCGCAAATACGGGATCTGTGATAACTTCATTAACTTGAGAATTAGGAGACTTTTCAAAATGGGGGTGGGGAGGAGGGACTACTCAACCTTTTAGCAGAACATCCTAGATAAGATAGAGTCCAAGCCTTGGCTCATCCATCATTGTTTAGAATTAGCTTTCATGCACTTGACCTTAACCATCACTCTTTTTGTCAAGCCTGGGTGTCAACACAAAAGAAATTGGTTCATGGATGAGAGTGCTGAGTGTGCATCTGATCACGCAGCTTTCAGGCGCTTACCTTCTCACAGTCAGGGATCAATTAAAGCCAAATGGAGCAGATTTCTCTGGATATCTGGGTCGTCGATGTGGAATGCTATGGTTTGGGAAAGAAGCATTTAACTAGAGAAGAGAGAAAGAAGCTCCTGGCCCGAGCACAAACAGGCCAGGCATGTATGTCATAAGCTGCGGGATGTAAACACATTCAGCACTGGCCACAAAAGGACAAGGACACAAGAGACCGTCTGTCATGTCATTACCTGACTCTCTAGCTGTATTATTTATAAACCAACTTGCGGCAGATGTCGTCTTTTTTAACACAAATCCTCCTTCCAGGGCATTATGCATGAGGCCTAATTGTAAATGCCTATATTGTTTCTTTCCCCCACTGATTTATTGTTCTATAGACATCTACATGGGAACGCAGTGTGGAACTGTGCTGTTTTCTCTATTAATTATTTTCACTCTTTGATTACTAATTTCAGAAGACAAACTTTTCACTGTTGACCTCCTCGGGAGTGGATTGTTTTACAACGAGACTGTATTAGGGAAATGAGTCCCCAGTGAAAGCAGAAGGGCATGAAAACCTTGTGTCTTATTTACATGAACCCAAACACAAGCTTCTCAGTCATTTCCCTCTTAAATCTTTATCCACTCGTACAAGGAAAAAATCAGAGGTCCGTGCACAGTGATTCCACTGGAGTTATGGCACAATATTGACACTATGACGTTAAAAATCAAAGTCTTCCCGACCCCTCCCCTCCCCTTCCCCCAATTCATTACTGTTAGACACTAAGGCGGTTATCCACATCTCTGCACCGAGGATACAAAACCGTAAGCCACCACACGGGGCACACAGTAGGTGCTCAGAGATTACGAGTGACCTTCAAATTTAGAATTTGACATGATTTCCAAAGTAAGATAGAATGAGTTACAATCTGGAGGAGAAGTAGGAATTCTTTTCCTGAGAACATTTTGAAAGCTTGTGTTATGCCATGGAATTTGGTGGGTTCCTTTGCCCAAATGCTGATCTGTGTGTGTGATTTCCCACCTGCCTGCCCCCTGGGAAAGAATCCAAATTCCTGGGGAGCACACAGGGAGACTGGCCTGTCTCTCACTCTCACTCATCGTCACTTCTTCCCTCTCACCTCTGCTCCAGGAAAGGCCGCACACCCTATAAACCAGGGCTGATAAGCAGAAGCCGGCGGCTGTGGCACAGTTGTCCTGAGCCCTACTGGGGAGATTGGGGTGGACGTGATGGGAAGCATTTGTTACTTTGGCTGCTGGGCTCTGCTTGGGCCCCACATGTTCCTCGGGAGTCCCTGCTGAAGTTGGCATAAGCGTATGAACTTGGACTTGGAAAAGACAGGACGGACCATCTACCTCAAGTCTCCATCCTGTACGGCAAATCCTTCTACCCCAGGTCACTTAAATGACCATCCGGCTTCTTTGGGGATACCCCAGAATGGAAACACATTAGTTCTTGAATTAGCCACTCGTTCTGTTTTATGAGAGATTAGCTAGGGAATCCTGCATTGTACCAAGTCTCTGTCCAGAAGAGGCTTTATAACTTTCACCATTCTATCCCTATTGGCTTCCCAGAGCCGCACAGAGGAAGATTAACCACTCTTCCATGTGTCAGATCTCTTGAATTATTTGATGCAGGGCTACAGGACCAGATTTCATTCTAGAACACAGGGGAGTTAGTCACTTTGTGCCCACCATGCCTTGTTCCTCTCCACTTTGTCAAGGGTGGTCAGAAGTCCACCCATTCTGGGGGAGACTGAGCAGGTGAGTCTGGTTGGGGCAGGCAGGTCTGTCCACCCTCCGGAGAGAGGATGAAGGAGCAGGTAGGAAGTATGGAACTCACATTCCTTAAAGAGCTCAAGAGCTGGATCATCTTGATGCTTGGTTTTCCCCAAACTGATGTTCTTTATTTTACTCCAGTGAAATTATTCCATTTCAGGTACTAACGAACTGGCCTTGTAGGCCTGCTTTGGTTCTCAGGGACAGACACATGCTTATAAAGGTCCAAAGGCTTTTTGTGTGGAGAAGATCTGGTGGCCTCACTCCCTTCATTGTCAAACTTCCTACCTGACCTTCAGAGTGGGACTATAAAAATGAAAAATACTGACTCTCGGGGCCACAACAAGGAAAGACAGCCATTGTCATTATAATTGTGGCTGATGTATCATTAAAAGGCCTGTTTTATGATCAAATGTACCCATTGCCCTACATGTTTTGGGTTCCACATTCCATTCCAAACCATGAAGCCATTTTGTAGTAAGAATAAAGGGCTGTAATTCCCCCGCCATCCAGTTGGTGTGATGGGGTCTTCCTTCCTTCTCACCTTCATGTAATCACTCATCCAGCATCTCTTCTCTGTCATTTAGGTGAAGCCATGCTAAAAACATGTCCTTGGCACCTGCCGTCTCAGTGCACCCTCAATGAAATGTTTATTGAGAAAATCTTGGTTGTTACTGTCTTATTGGAGCCAAAGAGTGGATAGGCTCTATAAGGAGGCCCTGAATTTCAAACTACTTTTCTGGAAATAGAATGTTGGCTTATTCTCCCCACACAACATTTAAAACTACTTCTTTAGAAGTAATTGTAAATTCACAGGAAGTTGTAAGGAGGATCCAGAAAGGTCCTATGGACCCTTCCCCAAATTTCCCCCATTGGTAACACCCTCCGTGACTATCGTCTGACATCAAAAGCCGGAAACGGACATTTGTAGGATATGCAGACCTTATTTAAAAGCTCCGCAGTTTTGCATGTACTCATTTGTGTCACCACACCATTTCTGAGTGTCTGGCATTCCATACATGGCAGAAGACTTCCATCTGGCGTCTTAGAAGAGCTTACTTAAAACCGAGAGCTGAGCACCTTTCTCCTAACGGCCCATTCACAGTAGCTTCCTCATTGGGCTAGCTTCCTCCAGTTCTCAGAGTCAGTGTGTTCTCTCTCTCTCCACAGTCTCTTGGCCTCGCCTCTACGAACACAAACATGGACGAACAATACACTGACTGATGTGGGGCAGCGATGACAGGAGGGAAGAGGATCGAGGAATTACTATGGATGATTAGCATCTATGGCTGGATCAGCGGGACGGGTGGCCATGGGGGGTGGGGTTATGCCAAACAGCAGACTTCAAGCCAGAGGCTGAGGAGATCCTGGGTCCCTAACCAGGAGAGCAAGACAGGAACACGAGGGTAGGTGCGAGCTGTGACTAACACATGCTCAGTATTTCTCGCCAAGATTACATGTGCTGGGAGCTGGGGCAGAGGCCTGCTTCCCGCACACACGGGCCACCCCCACCTCACTTCTCAGAACTTTGAGTTTGAGCTCTGTGCTTGCCAAGTTCCCGGGATGAGGAGGACCTCAGGAAGATCCAGGCCCTGGGGAGGAAAAGCGGAGAGATGGAAGTCTTCCCAGCCAAAACCTACTTCAATTGATCAGCCAGTCTCTGAATAGCAGCTTTTGACATCTCAGTGGGTTGTGAGGGAGGTGTGGTCATCACAAATGAAACAGACCACAGGGTGTGGAGGAGACCTCTGCAGGGCCCCTAATCAATTACTAAAAACACAGAGAGGGTCCAAGAAAAATGAGTGAAGGAGACAGATGCATGCTGACACTCAGTGGTATGGCTGGGCACCAAAGGAGAAGTTGGGGGATTTTTAACTTCACAGAGGAAGAGGTGATTGTTTTCTTTCATCAGACGTTGCCCTCAGAAAACAAAACAGAAACCAGAAGAGAAACATTGCCTATGGAAAAAAAAATACATATAGAGGCTGAAAAGGATGAAATAGGAGGAATGGAATTCTGCTTTTATGAAATAATTTAAATAGTCAAATGCCCAGAGGGCCCAGGCACTATATTATGTGTTACAGAGAGGTTGGCATCTCCCAAAGGGGATATGAAATGGGAGAAGAATATTATTAATCATCCCTATTTGCTACATGTTAGGAAACCAAGGTAAAGTGAAAATGAGTGATTTTACCTCCTGACTCCCATGCTGTGGCAGCCACAGAGCTGGGATTGACAGACAAAAGCTTGATGCCCTGCAAAGCGACTGGTGGAGCGCTTGCTGTTGAATGTAGCAATGTCCGGGACCCCGACGTGCCACATGGCGGAGGCTCGCCATATTCGACCCAAAGAACCCTGTGGCTGTGGCCGGGGACTCCCATTTTGGGTCACATCCACAGGCAGTTTACCTGCTTGGCCCAGGCTGCTTCCAGTTCACTCGCAGTGACTCCAAAGGATTGGGCTGGTATTGAACCCTCATCGGTCAAACGGAGCTTGTGAAGAATAGCCTAGAATAGCAGATTCGTTTGGACAGGAATGGTCTGTTTAGGTCACTTCTGTAGCCCCGGGACCTAGACCAATGCCTGGGGCTGAATCCATATTTGTGGGATCATACTGGCTGCTTTCTCATTGCTGGGCAGTGAGAGGCACCAGGAACAGAGAGATGCCTAAGGCAGCCATTCCCAAAGTGGTCCTGTGAGGTATTTAGTTAGGTGCTCTGAAGGGTGGGGAGTAGGAAGTCCTTGGACCAAATAAATATGGCAACTGCTACGTTTAGCTTTACATTGGAAAGATTTCTCCTTGCCTTTAACGAGTGAATATGGTTTGTGAATTTCCAAGAGGGGGATAGGTTTGCATCATTTCCCAGGGATAATTGATGGTAAAAACTCCTTCCCCTTCCCTCACACACCTTCAGAGTATATATTGCTACAGGCGTTTCTTCCTTGGAAAAATTGTCTTCACACAGTTAATAATCTCTTGTCCAAGCTCTTCGAAGAGTCTCCCATGCTTATTGGTCTTGGCGATGATTGGGATCACAAAAACTATGGCTGCCAGTTATTGTACCCGGATGCCTTCTGCCCACTCTGGAGCCTGCATAAGTGCCTCCCTGGTACCTCACTGGCCTCTAGCAGGAGCGTGCAGCTGTTGGATCCCTCCGTGGGGCAGCCTGGGACATACTGGCAGAAGTCTCATCTCCGACCCCGGGTCAGTTCTACCCTAAAGCACAAGCTTACGGCCTGGTATCTAAATTGAGAAGGTCAGAAACCTGTTCAGTAATTCTGGCCCAGGCACACGAAGTCGAAATCCTTCCACCATCATAGACGCAGAGATGAATAACAAAGAAAACTGCTCTCTCAACCCCCTGCCCAGAACGTGCCTTCATAAGATGGAGCCCAGAATCGTCAACGTGTGGCGTTCAGAGTCCTCACATGTCAGCCTCCGTGTCACACATGACGGGGCGTGCATTGTCTCAGGCAGCGGACTCTACCCTCGCTGCAGTCCGAATAAATCACCACTGCCCTCACTGAAGGGAGTTAATTGCATTTGGAAATACTCCAGGTAAGGGGGTTTGTTTGGTCAAAGATGTGGGCAAGGGTAGGGTAAGATATGCACCCACTTTCACGAAATACACGTTAAGAATAACGGGGCCCGTGTTACCTAATTTATAATGGATACCACACACACTCCTGCCTGCGTTCCCTTCCAGGCGAAGAATGTGAGAGGAGCCATGGCAGTATTTTTCTTTTAGGTATAACAGTCTGTCAGTATCAAATTCTCTCAGTCAGTGGGGAGCAAATAGTGTTGATTTACTGAAAATCTGGGATTATGTCTGCTCTGTGGTGAGTGTAGATTTAAGAGAGGAGAGGTAAGGGGTCTCCAAAAGGTGAAGAAAAACACAAATGAAAGCTAGCAAGGAAAAAATAGCTTGACAGTTAAGATACAGTGCAGCCACCGTCAACATCTTCTGGAAAGAAAAGCCCAGGAAGGAGCACAACACATACACAGGAACGCGTGCGGACCCTCGCGTCAAGCCCCGTATACTGGAAGGTTTGAAACCTTTTCCATTAACCCCTTTCTCTTTGGGGCATTACAGATGTGTCAATGAAGGCTTAAATACTGTCATGCTTCACGCTGGAGAGAAATTGTGACAACAGACACAAAGTTTTGTTTGAGTTTTTAAGAACTGGCTTTAAAAACAGACTTGCAAGGAGTAAACAGGGAATTCTTTCCTTCAAGGGCCTTCTGACACTTGACCACTTCCCTGGACCTTTTTGTCACCAACATTTCATTATCCCGATCATGTCCCCGGTCTCCCGCTCCTTCTCTCCTTTGCCTCAAAATAACTGTCATCCTGTGTTATTTTACCCTAGGAATATTCCCCAGCAGCACCTCAGACTTCCTGTTGCCCCTCCTTCTTGAATTCTCCTTCTTCTCAATCTCATTTGAGATGGAATATGATAATTAAATGGAATTAAATGTGGAGAGGGAAAGACCCAACCCTGTGACAGTGCCTAAGAGCTTTTGAGAAGGCATTTTGGCACCTTTCCCTTCTCCGGGCCAGAGCTGCAGGGAAAGGCGGTAAGGCGGGGGTAACGTAGCTGGTGGCACGTGGCCAAGGTGTCCTCCCCCTCCCCTTCCTGACCCCCACCAGCCCCAGGAGGGGCTTTGGGTCTTCAGGATGGTTAGCAGGTGAGCAGTGACTTTTACCATCATGGGTCCTAACAGTCACTATGGGTCAGCAGTTCTAGAAGAATCTGATGAGAAGGCAGGGGCTAAAACTCTTACCCAGCAGCAGGAAGGGGCTACATGGGGTATTTGGGAAGTTCCCTGGAAGCTACAGAGGAGCGAGTTGTAGGGGCCGGTAACCCCGTCACTGTGGCCGAGAGACATGTGCCTGCTATGTGTCTGAGTTAGGGAAGAGAGGCTGGGAAGAGAAAGAAGAGGAAAGAGGGGCAGATAATAGCAAAGAAGTGCCACTAGTGCAGTGCCTGGGTGGCTCAGTGGATTAAGCGTCCGACTCTTGGTTAAGGCTTGGGTCGTGATCTCAGGGTCCTGGGATCAAGCCCTGGGTCAGTCTCCACGCTCGGCACACATTCTGCTTGAGATTCTCTCCCTCGGCCCCTCTCCCCTCATGCACACTTTCTCTCTCTCTCTCAAATGAATAAATCTTAAAAGAAAAAAAAAAAGAAGTGCTACTAGTGTTTGGTAACTCTGGAAAAGAAGGCAGAGATCTCTAGTTGTGAAGGAAATGCCAATGCGTCTCTTTATTTTCTCACCGTAAACCCTTAATCTCCATAGCTGGGATTCCTATGTGATTTTGCTAAAGTGGACTCTCTTAGCTGAGGATTCTCCAAGACTGGCATCTGAGGTTAGGACAGAGGCTGTGCGTGAGGATGTGTGGGCTCTGCTGCTGGGGCCTGTGAACCAGCCAGGGGGTTGGGGGTGCTGTGTCCTAGCTTGCCTGTGATGGTCCTGGCTTCTGCCTCTTGGCCTCAGGAGATTATTAATAACACCCCCATTCGCTCTTAACATCCTGATCTTAACCATCAATGATGTGGCTAGCCTACATGTAGGCGAATGAAGGGTCTCTTCTAATTGGGCCATCAACCACCCACCTCTGTGGGGGACAAAAATTGTTTGAAAAGAGTTAAGAGAAAAGTGAAACTCCAAGGCAAGGAATAGCTTCTCATTCTCAGAGACAAGAGCAAGTAGACCTCAGAAGAGGCCCCATTCATGTGTGCTGGGCTGTGGACAGTGTTTCTTCCTTCCTTCCTTCCTTCCTTCCTTCCTTCCTTCCTTCCTTCCTTCCTTCTTTCGTTCCACTCTTCCTCCCTTCCTCCCTCCCCCCCTTCTGTTTCTTTTTCTTTTTTTCTTGTTTCTTTCCCCCTCTCTGTCTCTCTGTCTCTCTCTCCTTCCTGGCACATGCATTCAGCTGCTCCCTGACACAAGACTCCTGTGGTGACCAGTGTGGTTCACAAAGCATCCCGACAATGACAGGGCTAATACGGAGACCCACCTAACCCTGGGCCCAGCAGAGGGACCCACAAGAAAGAGCAGGCTGTGGCCTCGAGGAGGATCCTTTAAAAATGTAGCCTAAAGGGCGTCTTTCACCTTATTATCAAAATCCAGGAAAAATGCTGAAGACCACGGGAGAAAACAAACCGCAACTCCTCTCAGATTCTGGGGTCCCTTGCGGTGCAACAAAGCCTGCCTTTTTTTACATTTCAAAAGAGGCTGCTTTCTCTTTAAAAAGTAGGAGCTACTTGGTCTGATGCGGCTGCCTTTATCAACCATGAAGTTCCCAGCAAGGTGCTGTTAGTGCCTGATTAAACCTCATACCAGCCCGCGTCCCCCATGGTAACCCAGAGGACATCCGCTGAGACCCGAGCGCTGATTCAGTTTAATTGCCCCGGCTCTCTGTGATGGCCGCGTTTCTTGTCTCTCAAGGCCTGGAATGGAAATCCATGTGATCAGATGAACTATCCGGGTGTCCTGACAGATCTGAAATATGAATATGGAGATGGCATTGTGCTCTGCAGCGACTTCCGAAACCCCAGCGGTAAAATAGGATCTGCCGCTGAAACGATTGCAGCACTGCGATTCACGTAAAGCTCATTTTCTAATGGAACACTAATTATTAATAAATCAGACCGAAAAGGGGGCAAAAGTACGTGTGTCTATGTGTGTGTATACAAGTATGTGTAAGACGTACATGGGCTCACCTGCGTGTGAGACATGCATATGTAGGTGTAGATATGTGTATAAATATATATGCATATGTATATATGTATAAATATATATACAGGACTCCTTTCGGACAATATCTCCTTAGAGGTATCTGTCTTTGGGTTCTTGCTTTTGGGGGGATTTATAGGATAATAATAACTTGTATTTTACAAAGCATCATAAGCCAAGGAATTCAAACATTGAACATACCTGGGTTCTTCCCCCTTTTCCACAACGACTGAAGGGATGGATGATGCCACGTTCTTTTAATTCCTAGGGAGGAAAAGCCGGTGGAGGCAGCAGGGAGCGAGATTAGAACCAGCCAACCCCTGGGATCTCCAGCACATTCCTGCCCTATCGGATGGAGGAACGCAAGGAAGGTATCAGACGAGATACTCTAACAGATTCCAGGCTCGCTGGATCCCTCCCACAACTTCCCTTTCTTCTGGAAAGGCCTCAGAAGCAAAGGTGCTGGCCTTGAGAACTGAGTGGTCACTAAAGGAACACTGGACAGTGATGATTCTTGACTTTCTCCTCCTCGAACCCCCTTTTAGAAATTCCTCCTCCCCCTCCTCCCACCTCAGACAGTTCACCCCAAAAATTGCAATCTACCCAACAGAGCAGTGGGGCTGGAATAACAGCTTGCGTTCTACTACCCACAAATCCCTCTGATGACGACACTTTTCCCATCCACACAAATTGTCCAGCCTTAACACACAGACTTGCTATATTTCTAGTCTCTTTCTAACCAAATCAAAGATATTTTACTGATTTCTTCTGCAGCCTTATTCTGAGTAAATATGTGATTTCCATTAGGCTTTCTGAAATACGTAAAATATATAGCCTCCCATTACTACCTTCAGGACCCCTAGGTGTTTGGGGATCCCTTACTGGGAATCACTCCGACGCCCAAAATGAGTTTGAAGATGAAAATTATTGCTAAGGGGAAAAGAACTGTTGGTGTAACAAGATATTTAAAAGCAAAATTTTTTCCCACCTGGGTTGGTCAGGGCCAAGCAACGGCGAAAGGGATGTTTTCAAAATGAGAGTAACTGCTAAAGAAAAACGTGTAAAACTAAGACATGAAGCAGAAAAAAAAAAAAAAAAAGGAAGAGTATTAACTTCTAGAAGAAGAGGATTTTACTGCGTTAAACTGTTTCCTCTGAAATGGGATTTCCACTCGGCTGGACAATTTTCTGGGCTCCCCCAACTTTTTTAGGTTTTTGGCAATTACTCCAAGGAGACCCAAAGAAAGGCAAGTTATAATTATACAACTGACATGAGTAGCGTGATAGAAATAAAAGAAGCTGCAGGAACATTTTCATTAATTAACGTATTTTTCCTCAGTGCAAGAAGGAAGGAAATGGTACATTTGTAATCAGGCAGGTCTCCAAGTTTTCCAAGAACGTTTCACTCTGTCGAAACCGTAACTTGGTTCCTACATTATTCAAGTGCGGCTTCGGACTTAGTCACAAATCTCTTTTTGTATTTACTATTCATTCATTTGAAAACATCTTCTTTATTCTAAAACTCCAGGATCGGTTTGAAAGTTTCCTGAATCTGAAGTTTCATGGAGAAAGGCTGACTGGGAACCAGATTCCACCAGGGGTGTGGCAGTGTCTGAGAGCAGGTCACCACCCAGAACATTCTCCCATGCTGGGGATCCGTTCTGCTGAGGAGGCTTCTGGACACCCCTCCCCCAACATATAAGGACTAGTTTCTGGAAAACAGACAACAGCACCTAGTCACCTGTGATAAAGCCAATCACTCTGTTAAAAAGCAGAAAGGAGGACCATCAGTAAGACTTATTTCCCATTAACTATTTAATGCAAATAAAGACAGCAAAGAGGCACAATTTTGACTTTTGTTCATTTATGGAGTTTTTCTATCCCAAATATAAATGTATAAGTGCCTACGTTGAGTACTTATAATTTTGGTCCATGGATGATCCAGGATCAGATTTGCATTTCCCCCCAAAGAGAAACCACTTAAAAATAGCCATTTCTCCTGCAGAGGGTGCAGTGGACGCAGGAACCCAAATCCACAGCCAGGGGAGGAGGCCTTGAGGATCTGCGTGAAAGGAGAGAAAGGAAATTTGACGGCTGGGTGTTCGGAAAGTATTCCTTACAGTCAAGTCCATGAGGCCAAGGCGGGTGTCTCCCAAGGGAAAGTGGTGGGAACCCCATGAGTAGAGATGCTCCTTCTAGGAGGCCTGGCTGGAGTTTTGGAAAATTAACCATAGGAAACAATCGTGCCCTGGCAAGGGATGGAGGAGACAAGTTTAAGAGGTCTTTCCAGCTCTAATTTCTAAGAATCTGATTAGACTACAGAGAAAACAAGGAAATTTGAAACCAGGAGGGGGGACGGGGGGCGGGTGGTTTGCGGGGAGAAAGAAACAAAAACCAGAAGAGAGAATAATGCAATCAAGTGAAATCCCACAGTTAAAAACACAGCAGGAAGGCCCTGACTGTGAGCCCACCGCTGTCCCGGCTGGGCTCCCGGCTGGGCTGCCACCCAAGGGGGTGTCCTAAGGGAACCCGGACAGGGAGCTGAAGACCCCAGGGTCTGACGGAACACCCTTCTGGACTGCCTTTGAATGACATGGAAAACTTGGGGGTTGTCTGAACGAAGTGCTGAAAGAACGGAAGCACGTGGTACAGCAGCCAAGCCTCCTTGGCTGGTGGGGTTTGGCTCTTCCTTTTGGCTCTTCACCAGTGCAGTCCCATCTGAACAGCCTCCTCCCCTATGCAGGTGCACGTGCACTTGAGCTCCGGGCTCCCCTTTTTTCTAAAGGACATCAGAGGCATCGCAAGGGCACCCGATTTCCCTGATTTTCAGCAGGATAGGTTGCAGATAATCTGAATATCCAGGCTGCTAGCTCCTTCACTCCTCTGCCTTATTACACTTAATTTCAATCAACCCAGATTAAGTACTTAAAATGGTATTCCAGTATCAATCCACAAGGCCCCCATATTTGTAACTGAGTGTGGGTGTGTCAAGAACAGTAGACATTTCCAGATCGTGATATATATATTTTTAAACTGGTCAAAAGAACTGTGACCTGAATTAAGAGTGAACCAGGTTCCAAAAAGGCAGTTTTCCTGAACATGTACAGACAAAGGAAATAGTTTCCTTACGGAAAGGAATCACTTTTAGGCCAGACCCCGCTCCGGCTCAGATTTCCTTTCTTTTAGCCCTTTGATGAGCAACTCATATGGAGATTCAAGTGCCTTGTGCCTGGTTTGAATTTACGCTGTTGCTGACTTTAGTGGAAAACTTTCATAAACTCAGCTGAGGCTTTGTTCCTCTCCTCCACCACCTTCAACCCATTTCTGATAGGTGCTTGGATATTCATTTTGGGTCATCTGTGTCAACAACACAACAGAAAATAAGATTTTCCCAGAGAGACAGGGATTCCATTCCACCCCTTTCTTCTGGGGCTCTGAGCGCTGCCAGTCTCCTGGAGCAGGTGGAGGGTGGGGGAGATGTGAAGGGCAGCCGGAATCGGGCAGGCGAGACGGCAGATCTCCATGGCAGAGCTGTCAGCAGAGCAAGGCCACATGGATTGGATCCAGCACGCGAGCGAGAAGCCTTTCGTAGGAAGGAGCTGAGCAGCGTACAGTTTTAGAAGAAAGGCTTTGCCTTCAAAACAGGACTCTTTCTTCTGGTCACTTGAGAATAGCATGCTGAATGGATTTCCCCTTCTCTTTGCTGGGCTCTTTGGAGAGAGCCGAGAGGCCAGGATGCCCGGAACATTCTGTTCAGGAACCTGCGCTGCCTTCAGGATTGTGTGGGGAAAAACAAGAGCCTTGGAATCCGGCCAGTGTGGATTTGGAGCCCAGCTCCATCACTTGAGTGGGTAACTCTGAGCAAGTAACTTCAGTCTTCCCGGTCCTCGGCTTATCTGTGAACATGACATCGTATCCTTAATTTATGGGTAATCATGAGGATTAAATGAGATTTCATTTCTAAAGTTCCCTGTCTTGGCTTCATGCTTTCTCTCTGACCCCATGCTCTTGTTGATAACTCTGCAAATTCTCCTGGTCCTACGTAACTAAAACAATTTGTGTTCACTCCAAGAATGGAGGGTCCAAGAATATCCCTAGGGCACGTGGGCTGAGGCAAATCACACTGTTGACAAAGACTCAATCAGAACTCGGTGAATTTCAAGGGCAGTTTTGAATTGAAGCTGAGTATATCACCTGAGGAAAAAGTCAAAGGAATATGTGTGAAAGCAGGAAAAGGTGGCATCCTGTTCAGCCTCGAGTTGGCAGCATGGGGGACTGGGACATGCCTGTCATGGATGTTCCGTCTTCACCGGTGTCCCCACCCCAGCAGCACTCACCCCCAGATGGCTCAGGTATTATGTTCAGTGCTTGCTCACTATCGCAGGACACCAGTGCCCCTTGGCACAGCATGACCACCCCAACTGGTGGAAACCTCCAGGAGTGACTGATAGAAACGCTTCTCTCTTGCACAGTGCTTTCGGGACTTCAGGAGGCTTGTTTGCCACGGATCCTTTAAAATATTTGCTTATAAACAAGCCAAGGAGATTTAGGATGAGGCAAATCTGACAGATCGTTACCACATCCCTATTTCAATTTTAAAAAATAGGTAATCCATTAAAAAAAACATGAAAGATGTAATTGCAAAGCTGAGGCTTCACTTTTGAAAGTAAGCCTTCGGTGTAAAATAGTGTATCGGTTTCTCACGGCTGCTATAACAAACAGCCACAATAGCAGCGGCTTGAAACAATACAAATTTACTCCCTTACAGCCCTGGAGGCCAGAAATTCAAAATCAGCTTCACTAGTGTCAACCTTGACAGCAGGGTTGATGCCTTCCAGAGGTTCTAGAGGGAGAATCTGTTTCTTGTCTCTTCGAGCTCCTTCTGGCCCTGGGTGTTCTTTGGCTTGTGGTGGCATCATCCCAAATATGCCTCTGTGGTCACACCGTCTTCTCTTCTGGAGTCAAATCTCCCTCTGCCTTCTTTCTACTGAGACATTTGTGATGTCATTCAGGACCCATCCACATAATCCAGGATAATCCCCTCCTCTCAAGATTCTTATTTCAATCACATCTGCCAAGTCCCTCTTGCCATATGAGGTAACATTCGTCGCTTCCAGGGATTAGGATGTGGATATCTTTGGAGGCCATTACTCAGCCTACCACAAATGCTAATCCCCTTTCGTTAACAACCGCCAACAACTGCCTTGTTAAAATGTGTTCTTTGCCCAGCTGAACAGAAAAACAACAATTCTTTGGCACCCTAATTTTATTTTATTTTATTTTTTTTTAAAGATTTTATTTATTTATTTGACAGAGATAGAGACAGCCAGTGAGAGAGGGAACACAAGCAGGGGGAGTGGGAGAGGAAGAAGCAGGCCCACAGCAGAGGAGCCTGATGTGGGGCTCGATCCCATAACGCCGGGATCACGCCCTGAGCCGAAGGCAGACGCTTAACCGCTGTGCCACCCAGGCGCCCCTGGCACCCTAATTTTAAATCTGCAACACAGCTGCAAGACCAGTATGTCACAGGGACATCATTTCCTGCAACTGCCATTGTCTTCACCGTCTCCAGAAAGGAGTTGAGACATGGCTTCTAAAGACATCCACGGTCTAAGGTCTAAGACCTTGTTTCCCTCTGTGCCGAATTACTATATGCAAACATCTCAGTCATTTGCCATCTTATCAGAATTGATGAAGTACTCCAGATCTGGTGAGAAAGCATAGGCTTTTTCCAGACACATAGAAACCTAAATATACATCCCCTTAAGGGACAGAGAGTAGCATTTAAGCCAGGAAGGTTGCCCAGTTGAAAAACAGGAGGTCAAAAGGGGACAGCTATTTAAAAGTCAGTCTGATATGACCTGTTCCCCAAACAATTCATCTCAGGGTCACAGCCATTGTTGTTAGGTGGCATAACATTTATTACTATAGTGTCCTGGGCTCGCTGGATTGGTAACAGACACATCTATTCCTCAGAGCATGAGCAAAGTTGATAATGTCCTCTTACCCTAGGAGAGCTGAACTTCCACTGCCAAAATACTGGTTGACATTAAAACTTTGCAACACCTATCATTGTCTGTCACCTCCTGAGATATACTCTCTTGTGACCGGTTTCTCCCGTCTCCAGCTACTGATGCCATTTTACTCAACCTCTTTTGTAGACTCACTCTTGGGTCCCTGACACTGCTTGGCTCGCTGAGTTTGGTCACATGCTGTAAGCTAAATTCACAGACCTCCAGAACTCATAGTGTGATGAGATAGGAAATAATCAGAGGACCTGGACAAAATAAGACTGTCAGAGAAACTGCAAATCAGCAAAAGAATGAGAGCCCCCTTGACCCTGAGCACATCTGCCATGTATTTAATTCCACATTCTTGCCAAGCCCTGAAAGCCCAGGCTGGGGAGACTTGGGAGCGGCATGGGGTTACACCGTCTAGGAGAGCAAAGAGGTGAAAAGCCTGGCGGGTTGCCACTCCGGCAGTCCACTCTCCCGGAAGGAACCAGGTGCATGGGTGGCTGGGGGAGGGGGTGCTGTAAGCCATGAGGATAGTCTTGGACACAAACGTAAGGGGTTGCAGGAATGTCTGGGTGACCAGTTGCCGGCTGTAATGTATTGATTTTATTTGCTTGTCACTTTGCCAGCTGGCTTCAGACTAGAGGAAGCAAATGAGGTTTTAGCTGTTCTTTGGGGTTCTGATCATAAGGCTACATTAAGGAGATCCTGACATTTGGGAGGAAATGGGCCAATGAGATCCTTTGTGGATCTTCACTTCTGCATTCTAAGGTCAAGTTGAAAATGGGCCACGTACAAAAAGGTTTCATTTTGGGAAATGCCATAAGGACGTTTATGATCGAGCTCCACCTACTTGTCCAGCCTCATTTCCACTCCTCCCCCCACCCTTATCCCTGGCCCAAAACACACTTTCAGCTCCAGGAATTGGGAAGATCTCCTTTCAGTTTCTCTTTGCTCTTCCCATCTTTTCAAATTCAAATGCCACTCTCTCTTGGATTCTTTTCTGGATTTCTTAATCTGAATTAGCTTACCCTTTCCACATGTTCTTTAGTATTCCTTATATAGTTTCTTGCATGAGGTGTTAGAATAATTAACTGATTTTTCTTATGAGACCAAAAGTGTTTGAAGGTAGTTGTCCATTATCTGCCCAGCCTGGTACTTGGTCATAATCCCATCAATACTTAGTGAGGAGATGGCATTCTTGTATTAGACTTTTGTTTTAAGACGTGAGCCATGACCATTGGGCATGGTGCCAAGAGTGTGTGGTGGAAGCACTAGAAGGAAATGTATGAAGCCTCAGTTGCTTTGTTGTTGTTGTTGTTGTTGTTGTTGTTGTTTGTTTTTTAAAGAAAAGGGGCCTTGATTGATTTTTAAAAATTTTAGTTGCTATGGTATTTTCTCTTGGGGAGGTGAAACCAGGATGCAGGACAAGCAGCAAGATAACCACATCTGTTCTGAGCAAAGGAAACTTGAGATGCCAATAGCAATTCTGCCTGCTACAAGTGCTCCATTTCAACTCCTCCATATTGATATCTATGCCAACCCAATTAAATCTTTCCTTGGGAAGAACAAAAGAAAGTCAAACAAAGATCAGAGATGATAATGCTCTGAAATATCCCCAAGTCCTTGCCCACATTTCTTACACCTCCATTAGTTGGGTTTGGGCATATGATTGCTCTGATCAGTGGACTGTAATTGTTAGTGATACATCACTTCTGGGCCAGATCATAGAAAAATAGGCATGAGTTCTCCAAACACTCGCTTCCTGGCTTTGGCGGTCACAGAAGACTCATGTTGAGATGGCAGAGCAAGGGAATCAAAGCATCCTGGATAGCTGAGTCACTGCATGTGGAAGAGCCGCCTTGGAGCATTGCCTGAACCCACAGCAGAGTCTGCGTGAGGGAAATATAAATGTTTGTGTCGGGAGCCACTGAGCTTGGGGTGGCAAATGGCCTATCCCAACCAGAGCAGGCAGCGTGTTCCAAAACACTTCTTGACTACTTCTGGAGTAGACCGCTACTCAGCGCCCGAGCATTGAAATAATTGTGACACCCGTCTGCTGACTGTCTCTTGTCCTTCATGGGCATAGGTATGCACCTTTCCTTGAGAGCTCAAGGAACCTGGCAGGCTGATAGGCTCAGGGTGAACACAGTGAGTGTGTTGTAGAAAATTCAGAGGAGAAGCACTGACATATGGGCTATAAACATGTGAGCACCTTCCTTCCACAAATTCCTGAATGATAGCCTCACAAATCAGTCATCAGATGGCAGGGGTGGAGATGGTGGAAGGTAGTGGTGGGTCAGAGAGTTGACACTATTGAGTCTCCTGTCAGAGGCCTTTAAAAGTCCCCTACCTCGCACACCTCTATATGACCAGTTACACGTGTTCATTACTTAATACTTATTAAATACCTAATAATTACAAATTTTTCTTTGGTGCAGAGACTTTTCCTTGGCCATGCTCCTAGATATATCCATCCCATGTGGATATTGGTTAACACTCATGGGTCACTATTTACTGATTCAAATGCCAGACCTGCAAACAGAGCAAGTGTTCAACACGCTTTGAATGAGCAAATTCATTGCATTCCTATCTTACCCCACCTTAGATCTTACAAACACAGAATTCACTAGGCTGAGCTAGAGAAAGCAATTACCTCTTAAGTAAACAACTACCTGGTTGTCTACATTGGGCTCCATGAGAAATAGTCTAGAATTTCTTTTCCTCCGGAAATAAGGAAGTATTATAGTGACCTAGCAGGGAAAAGGAGTTTGATTTGCAAACACCCTTAAAGTACACAGTCCTCTGTCTCTTCTCTTCCTCTCTGTAAGCACCATAAGGCATTTTCTATTAAAAATTTCAGCTCTGTTTCTTATCACCTTTGCCCTCTTCTCTGCTCTGACTTTAAATTCAGGAGATGGGTTCCCTAGGGAATATAGATCCTGGTGCGATGTGATCTGGCCTAAAGGGTAGTACGACAGAGCGAAACAAAAGGGGACGCTAACCTTGCTTTCTCCCACCGCCGTGCACACCTCCCCACTGGCTGCTAGGGCCATGCGGTGATGAAGGCTCAACAATTTCAGGCACACCCGGCAGTTTGTATGATTAGGTCCCTGGCAAGGCTGATTTGGGGCTGGAGAGGGGACGTGGAGCTTCTAAAATTTCTGACATCTGAAAGTAACTAGTGAAAAATATATATTTTTTAAAATGGCTTTTATAGTTTTTATTCTTTCTCAATAAAGATTTAATACTTGCTCACTGTAGAAAAAGTAAAAAAAAATACAGAAAATCGAAAAGGGAAAAATCATTTTTCATTTTAACAGCACAGATACTGCCACTAATAAGTTGGCTTGAAACCTCTCTCTCTCTCTTTCTCAGTGTGTGTGTGTGTGTGTGTCTGTGTGTGTGTGTGTGTGTATGTGTGTATTTAGGTATAAATACTTATCTATAACTATATAAACTTAACATTATTTCATAACTTAATTATCTCAAGAAATCAGAATTTCTCTTCTGGAGGCAACAGTGTAAGTAAATACAGTACAGTTAGGAAAACATCCTGATATACTGTTCAAAGACAATGGTGTGACATACAAGCCATGGTTGACAAGAGACAAGTAGACCCAATACATGGCTAAAAGGCGGGGACTCAGAGGCTAGAGAAGGGGTTGTAAAATTGGCAGACGGACATTTGAGACATGCTAGGAAAATCGAACTTTATTTTGGATTTTCCTTTTGCATGGACCTGAAATGTAATCCTTTTTGCTGTTTCCCCAAATCTCCATTGTCTAAGAGTGATGGTTTCTGGAAGATATCAAGGAAAGATGTTTGTGCCATTTCTGGGGTAAAGCGCTGGGATATGAACCCAGAATAACTCAGAGAAGGACAAGATGACCACTGACCTACTTCAGCAGCAGCGTGAGCTTCAAGCCCGAAGAAATGAAGAAAACAATAAGTTACCACCCCTATTCCGTGAATGCCTGGATCTCAGGCGGAGAAGTGCCCAGAGAGAACAAGAGAAAGGGAGAATGTGGAATGGGGTTGGAGTGGGTTCCAAAGGGGCGCAGTGGGTTGGCCTTGCATATAGTTGCAAGAGGCAGTATCGTGCTGTTGCTCATACTGTACACTCTACAGATTTTTGCAAAACACGTATTTTTAGGGCCATCCATGAAAACAAATATGCATAAACATCATCATATCAACATAGCTGTGATGGAGATTGGCTGGCTCGTTATGTGACATATTCCTAACGTTTATCAACACCGGGTCCTCTCTCCTTCTAAGTATGTGGAAGATTCCACGTCTCACCTCCTGCCAGTAGGCATGGCCATGGGCCTCATTGTCAGCAGAAGCAACAAGTGCTGCTTTGTGGCTTGAAGGAGTGAAAAGATCGGACAATTCTCCAGTTTCCCATGTTGCCTTCTTAGCAATCACGGAAGAGGCCTTGTGTCAAGAGGAGGGTGCCAAGAGATGAGAGTGGCTTGGATTGCTGAGTCATCACATGGAGGAGAGCTGCCAGGTAATGTCATCCAGACTTTGTGTGGGCCAGAAATACATTTTGTTGGTTAAGCCCCTTGAGATGTTTAGAGTTGTCACTGCAACATTAGTCAGCCTACCCTGACTAATACATCGGTCACAGAATCTGTTTCCTCCTTTTCTGGGTTACTCAGCTAGATTACCTTTTCCCAGCCTTCCTGGCCTTTGTGACTGAGTTTTAGCTAATGGAGTATGAGCAGAAGCAATGTGTGTTATCTTTGGAATGAGGTAAGTAAGAAGTGGGTATACCTTCTCTCCTCTTTTCGTCTTTCTGCTGGTGATCACAAAGTCCAGGGAGTGAAGGAACCCCAAGTTTTAAAGGATTATGGATCCTCTGAGATACTGTTTGGTGGAGAGCACCCACCATTCAGAAACACTTGTATCAGACTTTAAGTGAGTGAGAATAAATTTCTATCACATTTGATCCGCTATACATATTTTATGTTGCTTACAACAGCAGCTAGCATTACCTTAACTTTTAAAGAAATTGGTGCTTTGAAGTGGAATGCTTCCATGACCCAAACCTAAAACACATGTCATCTGGCTTAGTGGTGGAATGGCAAATGGCAAAGAAAGTAGCAGAAGGCTGCATGCTCCGTCATGCACTGGGCAGACATTTGGTAAAACTGTTGCCTGCAATAACTTGGAAGGCTGACCGTGCCCATACCGAGGCTGTTGACTCAGGGAAATTGTTGGAAAGAATCAGCATGAGTACATGATGGCTACTGTTATCTGATTTCAACAAGGTTTTATGAGAAAAAGATAGGCTGATGCAAGAACTGGCTGTTTTCTGAGCAGAGATGAAAGAGAAAGGAAAGAGTTTCTTTCAGATTTAATGTGAGAGAGAATTAAGCTTCTATCATATGGGGGGTTTGATTTTTACAACAGCTATCATTACTTTAATACGGCTTTATAGTATATAGTATTTTATGTATGAAGATATCACAATTTGTTAAACAAACCCTGTCGATGAACATTTGGGATGTTTCCAGTCATTTGGCCGTTGTGAAAAGCCCTACCCTGAACATCCTGGCACTATAGCTTTATCTATTTGTCTGATTACTTTCTTAGAATTTATTCGTGTAATTAGAAGTGTAGGGTTAAAGAATATGGACTTTGAAAATTTCGTGTACTTTGCCCAAGTGCCCGTAACTAAATTGACACCATTTTGAGATCCCACCGGGATAGTCTCATCAGAAACTTTATCAGTATTTTCATCTTTAAAATAGATGAACCAGGGGCGCCTGGGTGGCTCAGTCGTTAACGTCTGTCTTTGGCTCAGGGTGTGATCCCGGCATTCTGGGATCGAGCCCCGCATCAGGCTCCTCAGTTGGGAGCCTGCTTCTTCCTCTCCCACTCCCCCTGCTTATGTTCCCTCTCTCACTGGCTGTCTCTCTGTCAGTCAAATAAATAAATAAAATCTTTTAAAAAATAAATAAATAAAATAAAATAGATGAACCAAAAATATCATGTCCCATTGTTGCTTTATTTTTCCTTTTCTATTAGTGAGGTCTAACACAATTTCATGTTACTGCCACTTGCATTTTGTCATTTATGCGCCTTCCTCTCTTGAGATTTCTGTCTTATTTACAAGGACTCCGTTTAGTCCATCTGAGACGGTTCTACTTTCTGCCTCTTCTTCTGACAGGAATATAAAGAGTACTCCTTTTACTCCCAAACTATCTGGGTTTGGACAATAAATTGTATGGACACCCTAGATATAAACCCCTAGTGTGACAGTATGTTGCTATTTCTACCCCAGATTGTCATTAGTTTTAAGTTCGTTTACATTTTTTTTTGTAAAATTTGTCCTTTTTTTCTTTTTCTGCTTTCCAGTTTCAGTGTCATGCTTTCAAAAAATTTCCCCACTCCAAGGTTATACAAACAGCCACCTAAGTTTTCTTGTATTCATTCTATGATTTCGTTATTAAATGGCAGTACAACTTCTCTCTCCTCACCGTCTTTGGGGCTTCACTCAAACGTCACTTTTTCCATTTAGATTGTGTCCCATCCCCACCTCTTGCAGAAACACTAACTCTCTTCTTTGCTTTATTTTCCTCTACAGCACTTGTCACTGTGTAAACTACTACATATTTCACTTCTTTAATTGTCTTACCATCTCCCTTTCCACCAATAGAATGTAAGCTCCACGGTGATGGGAAGTTTTGTCTTTTTTGTTAACTGTTATCTCTAGGAGCTGGAACAGAGTTTGGCATACAGTAAGTTTCAACAAATACATTATTGTTGAATGAATGAAAGTAAATCTTCAATTCAACTGAAATTTATTTTGTTGTAAGTAATAAAGTAAGTGATCAGGGCCACCCGGGTGGCTCAGTCGTTAAGCGTCTGCCTTCAGCTCAGGGCGTGATCCTGGCGTTCTGGGATCGAGCCCCATGTCAGGCTCTTCCGCTGGGGGCCTGCTTCTTCCTCTCCTACTCCCCCTGCTTGTGTTCCCTCTCTCACTGGCAGTCTCTCTGTGTCAAATAAATAAATAAAATATTAAAAAAAAAGTAAGTAATCAGCTTACTTTAATCCACCTTTTCCCTTTTTGAATTAAAATTTCCTTTAGCATATACTGACTATATTTCAGTGCTGTGTTCTGTTCTGTTAATCAGTCTTTATTCCTTCAACAGCATCACATTTAATATACACACATAAATATATATATAAACATATATATATGTATATATAACTTTTATGTATTTATATATAATAGCATTCACTTATTTCACAATGTCTTGTGAGGACAAATTCTTCAATAACCTTTTTAATTGTTTAGTTTTTATCTTTGTTCTCAAATATTTACTGTTATAGATAAAACTTAGAAGAATTTGTCGTGCTCCTATAGTTACTCTATTGGGGACTGTAACTGGGATAGTGCTCAAATTATACATTGATATAAGGAAATTTTACATCTCTATAATGTTGAGATCTCTTGCCTATGAGAAGGTATGAATCTCCAGTTTTCAAGTTTCTTTGTATTAGTTATGCTAACACTAGCTGCTGGAACAGATGACATCTAAATGCAGTGGCTTAACACAAAAAGTCTGATCAAGGGTTCGCAGGGCTGCGTTCTATTTGCAGGGAATTTCAGAGATGAAAGCTTCTTTTTAAATGTTTTTTTTGCCCTGTCTTTCCCCTCTCATTCCAAAATCCTTTGCCAGAAAATGGGGAAAAACAAAGGACATACCTGTTTCTTAACCACTTTGGCCCGAATAATGTATTATTTCTACATTAGGTCCTTACCAATGTTCAAAAGAAGTTAAAGGAAAACAATCAAGGGAGTAAGAACTGGAAAAGAAAAAAAAAAAACATATATTATTTGTATGTGATAGGCTTTCCTATAAAAAAAAAAAAGAATCCATAGACTTAACAAGTATAGGTTGCCTGATTTGAGATCAATTTATCAGATAGTAGCACTTTTTCTATACCATTAATAACCAAATACAAAATAGAGCAAAAAATTATCTTTCATAATAACAACAATTATTGCAGACATTCTAGAAAATTATCTGTTGACACTTAATCAAATATGAATATGTATATACCCCATGAGCCAGCAATCTCACCACTGGGATAGATCTCAAAGAACTTCTCACAGTTCTACTTCTCTTGTTCTCGCCTTACTGCAGTGGCTAGGATCTCAACATCATGTTTAATAGAAGTGGTGAGAACAGATATTTTGCTGTATTCCTAATATTAGGGGAAAACATTTAATCTTCATTAAATATATTGTCTGTAGGTGTTCATAGTTGCTCATGATCAGGTTTAGAATTTCCCTTCTATTTTTAATTTGCCACAGTTTCTATCATGAACAGGCATTGAATTTTGTCAAAATTTTTTGCATTTATTGAGAAGGGCCAATGCCTATTCTTTTTTATTCGTTTAAGATGATTAATTTTCAAATATTAAACCATCTTTGCATTCCTAGGATAAACTTTACTTTGTTGACAATCTTTGAATATATTGTTGGATTCAACTTGATAATATTTTGTTGAGGATTTTTACACATATACTTATGAGAAAAATTTGCTTGTAAATTTTTTATTATTGTAATGTCTTTGTTTAGTTTTTATATTAAAGTGATATTGATACAAAATGAATCAGAAATGTTTTTTATAAAGTTGGTAGTACTTACTCTCTAAATATTCAATAAAATTCACCAATGAAGTTATCTGAGCCTGGAATTTTCCTTTGAGGAAGATTTTTAATTAAAGATTCAAATTCCTTGATAAATAGGGGCTCTTCAGATTTTTTATTTTTTTCTTGAACCAGTTTTGGTACAATACCTATCTTTTAAAGATTGTCAAATTTATCTAAGTTGCCTCATTTGTTGGCATAAACTTGTTCATAACATTCCTTTATTATTATTTTTTATGTCTGCAGTATCTGTGGTAATATCCCTTTTCACATTACTGATATTGATCCTTTGTGTTTTCTTCTTTTTTTTCCTTGATCAGTTTAGCTAGAGGTTAATCAATATTATTGATGTTGCCAACAAATTAGTTTTCTGATTCATTGATTTTTTTTATTGTTTGTCCTTTTTCTATTTCATTGCCTTCTGCTCTTTATCATCTTCTTCCTTGTACTTACCTTGGGATTAATTTCTTCTTCTTTTCCTAGATTCTTAAGGTGAAAGCCTCGGTCAATGACTTCAAATATTCTTTCTTTTCTAATACAAAAATTTTAACTCTAAATTTCTTTTCCTGTAAGCCCTGTTTATCTATATTGCTTAAATTATGATGTGCTTTGTCACATTCTGTTAAAAACATTTTCGAAATTCCCTTGTGATTTCTACCTTGATTATGAATTCTTTAGAAATGTGTTATTTAATTTCCAAATATTTGGGTAATTTCTAGATATCTTTTTCTTATTTTCTCTACTTTAATTCCACTCTAGTCAGAGAATATAATATGTATGAGTTCAATCCTTCTCGTGTTTGTTAGAACGTTAATTTCTCAAAATATGATCTGCCTTAGTGAATGTTCCATGTATATTTAGAAGAAATATATATTCTGTTGTTGGGTGCAGTGTTCTATAAATATTAATTACATCAGGTTGGTTGATAACATTTTTTAGATCTTTTTAAAAGTTACTGATTTTCTGTCCATTCTATCAGGATTGAAAGAAAGTGTTGATGCAATCAAATATAACTATAAGTTTGTTTATTTTGCCTTTCATTTCTATCAGTTTTTACTTTATATATTTTGAGGCTTGGCTATTTGGTACATACACGTTTAAGACTGTTATATCTTCTTGCTGAATTGGCTCTTTTATCATTATGAGATATCCCTCTTTCTTTCTTATGGCATTCATTTTTATGAAGTCTACTTTATCTGATATTAGTATAGACCATCCAGCTTTCTCTTAATTGGTGCTTCATTGTATGTCATTTTCCAACCCTTTGCTTTTATGTTATTCATGGCTTTATATTTAAGATCTGTTTTTTAGACAACTTATAGTTTGGATTTCCCTTTTTGCTTAAATGAAAATATTGACTTTTAATTGCAGTGTTTAGTTCATTTACATTTATGAAATAATTAGTATATTGTTTTTTATTTGTCATTGGTTCATTGTTGCTTTCCTTTCCTACTTTTCCTGCCTTCTTTGGATTAATTGATCATTCATTTTTTCATGTTTGATCTCAGTTTTCCAATATGCATCTTTACCTTCTCCATTCTATCTTTAAATAATATTATATTTTCAGGGTTACTTTTATTTTCTTCTTCCCATCCTTTCACCATTTTTTTCATATACTTTACTTCCGTATATGTTATAAGCTTCACGATTCATTGGGATTATTATTTTTTATTTGAGAAGTCAATTATCTTTTGAAGAAAATTAAAAAAAAGAAAAAAGGATTCTATATTTCCCACTTGGAGATTATCTCTTCATTTCTTTATTCCCTAATGTAGATCCAAATTTCTATTTGGTATCTTATTTTAGCATAAAGAAATTTCTTTGGCATTTCTCATAGTGTAGAGCAGAGCTCCAATGAATAATTCTCTCAGTTTATGATTATCTGAAAATGTATTCACTTCAACTTCATTTTCAAAGGATAATCGTGTTGGATAAAGAATTCTAGGTTGGTGAAATTTATCTTTAGCTCTTTAAATACGTCATTTCACTGTCATCTATTTGCATTGTTTTTAACCGAAAGTTTGTGGTGTTTCTTATGTGTGTTTCTGTCTATGTATCTTTTTTTTCTTTTGTATATTTTTCAAATATTTTGCAACTTTTCTTTTTATTACTGAGTGTTCAGAAATTTGTTTATGATGTTTATGTAGTTTTTTACTTGTATGTCACTTAATAACATCCCACAGGTCACTGAGGCTCTATTTAAGTTTTTCAGTCTTTTTTCTCTATATTTAATTTTGCATAGTTTCCTTTGCTATGCTTTCAAGTTCACCAATCTGTGATTACGTAGTGTCTATAAATTTTACCCAGTGAAATTTTCCTTTCACATGTGGTATTTTTTAATCTCTAGAATTTTTATTTTTTTCCCATATGTTCCATTTCTTTCATCTTTATGTAATGCTCTTTTTAAAAAAGTCCTCAAACATATTTAAGATTGTGGTTTTAAAAGCTGTTCTTGATAATTCCATCAACACTGCCATTTCTAGGTTTATTCCTATAATTGATTTTTTTCTCCTTATTATGGGTCACAATTTCCTGCTTCATGTCATATCTTGTAATTTTTAATTGGAAGACGTATCATTAATATTGTTGAGTTGTTGAGAATTTTTTGTTCTATTTTAAAGAGGATTTAAAACTGAGGACTTCAGAATGGAGGGGGGTGGGGGATTGGGATAGGCCAGTGATGGGTATTAAGGAGGCACATATTGCATGGTGCACTGGGTGTTATACGCAAATAATGAATCATGGAACACGACATCAAAAACTAAGGATGTACTGTATGGTGACTAACATAACATGAAAAATTATTATTAAAAAATAATAATAAAAAGGAAAAAAACTAAGGACATACTGTATGGTGACTAACATAACATAATAAAAAATTATTATTAAAAATAAATAAATAAATTTTGTAGAAGAATCAGTTAAATCACTTGAGTTCATCATTTTGAGATTTGTTTTTAAGTTTTATTAGAGCAAGTCCACAATAGCTTTTATGATTTGTTTTATTTTTTCTTCTTTAGCTTTTACTATATATTTTGTTTATTCTTCTCTTTATTCATGGTTTTATTGTGAAAAATTTTAAATGCATATGAAAGTTGAGAGAATAGTACAGTGAACTACCATATAGTCATGACTCAATATGCCAATATTAAAATGTTACCCTGTTTGATTAATCTATCTGTAATATTCTGTATCTAATTTGTTATCTCCATTTAGTATGTGGGTATTTTGTGTTCAATTTTTTAATTGTTACTTTTAGGTCTTATTATACTTGTTCAAGCCTATCAAAATCTGCCATATCTTTTCATCTATTCCCTGAGAAAAATGAAAAAAAAAGCATATATTTACACACTTATGTATTTTTCTTTCTACCACTCAACTTCTTCATTTCCTGATGTCTGTGTGTGCATGTGTGTGTGTGTTTTTCTTGCTGTGAAGTTTTTGTCCATATCTGTTATATTTAAATTATTATTTTATACTGCATATATAGATATATTTACATAAATATAGGTATTTCATCACAAACTTAACATCTAATTCTTGTTTTGTAATCACAACAATCACATTTACTAAAACTTTGATTTTTTTTAAGCTTTTTTAAAAAGATTTATTTATTTGAGAGAGAGAGGGAGTAGGGAGGGGAAGAGGGAGAGGGAGAGAGAGAATCTTAAGCAGAGTCCCCACTGAGCATGGAGGTTGATGCAGGGCTCGATCTCATAACCCTGAGATCATGGCCTGAGCTGAAACCAAGAGTTGGATGCTAAGCCAGCTGAGCAACCCAGGCACGCCAAACTTAGATTGATTTTTTAAAACGAGGTCTGTCACCTATGGATTCCAAAGGAGACCATGGGTTAATTCCCATAGATTTCTGAGCAACTTAAAATACTACTTACATTTCTACATATATATACGCAGAATATATATATTTGTTCTCCTGAGAAGGTCCATGCCTTTCTCAGAATCTCCTACGGGTTAAGAACAAAGGAATTAATTGATCCATATTCACTATTGGCCCTTTAATACCATAATTTTCCCTATTACTTTTGGTTCATCTTTTCCATTGATGGAATATTTCAGCAAATGACCTTTTCCATGAATTGTTTATTGGTGATTTACTTCCCAAATTCTTGTTCTTTTGAGTATGCTTTTCTTTTGCCTTTGTAATAGCTACTTGACTATTTAAGGAATACTTGGCCAAAGGCTTTCCTCCTAAAATTCTCTGATACTGCTAATGTGAATTCTGGATTAGCTTGATGATTTCTATGGTTGGTTACGTATTTCCTCTGGCTGAATGTTTGTAATAATAGATGGCATTTACCAAGTGTTAATTATATGCCAGACAATAGGTTAAATATTTTGCAAGTATTTTCACATTTCATCTTATGATTTTTTATAAGTTATATATTGCATGTCTAACATCAGAGCCACGCAATTTGAGCCCAGGTTAGTGTGACTGCAGTCTTAAGCAATGTTATACTGATTTGATGGATTATGTTTCTTTCTGCTCATAAGGTTCTGTATCTTTGCTCACAGAGACCCTGGAGTGGTTGACAAAGTTTTACTCATTTGCCTGTTACGGTGAGCCTTTGCAAACTGCATATTTTCCTTTTCGTGTTTTTTATTGATCATATCTTACTACTTCAAGCACACAAACTATATTCCAAACCTCCACTGTTTGATTTCCATACCTATAACCTTCAGTCTGATCATTTTCTTCCCTTTGTCCTTCCCTCTCCATTCTGAGCGATTTTCTCAAGATAGTTCTCTACTGATTCAGTTTTTTTAACATCAGTTCTGTGTTTTGGTTCTCTTACTGTAGTTTAATTCCGTAATAGCATTCTTCTGCTTTATTTTTACTTACCTGTGGAAGTGTCCTTTTTATTTTGTTATCTTCTCCCATTTCTTGCTTAATAAGGTCATTTAACCCCTCCTTTTCTTAGGAGTGTGACAGAGTTGTATATTTTTCATTATGTTATGCTTTTTATCTCTGTTATCTCACTTTCTCTCTCGCTCTCTTTTTGCATGTTAGACTCATTTTCTCCCTTTTCATCGTATCATTTTTCTAGGTCTCAAGCTTCTGTTTTTATTCTGCATTCTCACCTTTGGAGAGAGGACCTTGTAGCTCTGAAGGTATCATCAGTATAGAGGGAGCCAAATCTCCTTCCATAGGATTTAATCTGATAGACTGAATGGTGTAGATTACATCACTTCATTATTTTCTCAAGGAAGTTAGGGAGCTTAAACCATGGACAACTTTGTCCACCGGATTTTGATAGACGTAAATAGAAACCCCTTCATTGGGCGAGCACTGGCCGAGGAGTAAGGACAGAGGTCCCTCAGGGTTCTGTTGTTCGTCTGTTACAGTGTGAGTAGAAACTCTGACTCTTCTGATACCTGGCACCCAGGCATCTCATCTGGTCGGTCAGATATTTTCTCAACTCAATAACTGTCATTAGTTGCCACCAATCTAGGGTTGCGATGTTGTTTCATAGGAGATTATCTCAAAATTTTCATCGGTATTAACCTTGCTTCCAGATCATTCTCTTGAGCTTGAGAAAACAATGTGGAGCCCGTGAACACTGAGGCATTCTGCCAGCTTGGTGCATTCTGCTCATCTACAGGAAGGGAATGGACTCCCAGGAACGTGGTCCCACCTTTTCTGTGGCCTACCCACATCTCTCTTCCCATCTCTCTAAGCTGGGAAACAGTATCAGGAACTGACAGAATTGTCTCAACCCACTTCCCTTCATTCTTTGCCACTCTCCCAGGTACAGGAATTACATGTCAACTCCTGGAATCCTCTTTTAATTTGGTATGAAATTTTCCTTTGAATTGTAGTATATCTGGCAGGTATCTCTTAAATCTTAGCAAATACTTATATTTTAGAGGCAAATGGATGTGATTAAGAGAGATTAATCAGAAAGACTGGAGAGTGAGACCAGAGAAGACAAGCAAAGCAAGTATTTTAAGAAGGATAGTGTGGTTATTAATATTAAATGCTGCAGAGGCAGCGTATGGAATGAGAGCTAAGAGGAGTCCATAGGGTTACACAACAGGGAGGCCAGTGGTGTGGGTGGAGTACAGGAGCAAGTTTCAGTGGAATGTCCAGGGCAGGGAAGAGATGGTGTGAGGTTATTAAATATACAAAAAAATGTGAAATAAATGTGAGCAGAGAATGTGACAGGAGAGATGGCCAGTGATCTCTCTGGTCATCAATTCCCTTTCCCATAAAAGAAGCTGGACTAGAAATCTCCAAGATGCTTCTGGTGTGAGGAACGGCCAAGCTGAAGTAAGGGCTCACGTTTCTTGACACAAACCACCTAGGAACTTCCCGATCAAATCTTTAGAAAAAACACCAACTAGGAAGTATTTTTTCAAAAACAAATTGAAATGGACTCTAATCAAATCTTTATTTATTTATTTTTAAAGATTTTATTTATTTGAGAGAGAGAGAGCGTGCACACGGGCATGTGCACAGTGGGGAGTCTGCTTCTTCCTCTCCCTCTGACCCTCCCCCCTTCGCTCATGCTTGCTCGTTCTCGCTCTCTCAAATAAGGGAGCCCGGCGTGGGGCTCCATCCAGGACCCTGAGATCATGACCTAAGCCAAGGCAGACGCTTAACCCACTGAGCCACCCAGGCGCCCCTCTAATCAATCTTTAGGTCTAACTTCCAATGCACAGGAAATATGTGGGACAGAGGAACAAGCTTAAGATGCCAATGAGGAAATAATAAGTCAAGACCAGAATGTGGGATGTTTTACAGGGCAAGAAGTCAATAGCACTAAAAGAAATAATAAAAACTAAAAATAAAATTTAAAAGAAGTTTAGAAAGAAAGAATGGAAGAAAGGAAGGAAGGGAGGAAGGAAGGAAGGGAGAGGGAGAAAGAAAGAGAGAAAGAGAAGAAAGAAAGAAGGAAAGAGAAAGAAAGAAAGAAAGAAAGAAAGAAAGAAGGAAAGAAGAAAGAAAAAAGAAAGAAAGAAAGAAAGAAAGAAAGAAAGAAAGAAAGAAAGAAAGAAAGAAAGAAAGAAAAAGGGGAGATATAGCTGATTCTTACCCCACCCCATCTAAGTTCCCAGCAGCCACAGTGGACCAGTCCCGTTCATGTTGGCAGTGTCCACCTAGTATCCCAGGAGCTCACTCAGTCCGTGAGCAGGGCAGCCAGAAGTGACCAACGAGGAGTGAGGTCAGGGGATAAAGGTCCCACTTTCCCCACCTTGTGGTGGGACAACTCTGAGATGCATGACCCACAGCTCCTCAGAGTACCCCCTGCGGAATTAAGTCCCACTTGCCCACACTGATAATCTGCCCATCAATACATCTTTTCTTGGTCTTTCCTGTCTCACTTCTCTTGTTCTTTCATTTTTGCTTCTTCGCATTACCTCTCAAATACAATAACTGCACCCAAATCCTTATCCCAAAGTCTGCTTTAGGGGAAACCCCAACAAAGACAAGGGGACCCTCTGAAAATAAAGAGACTTAGGAGAGAAAACACCCAAATCCCTCATGTGGGCATCAATTAGAGCCAGGTTTGAACAAACCGACTAAAAAATGATGTATTTGAGGTAATCCAGGAGATTTGAATGCAGACTTAGCATTTGAGGATATTAAGGAATTTGTGTTAATTTTTTGGTTGCAATACCACCATATTTGTAAGAAAATGGCTTTATTGAGGGATGCATAAAGGTAAAATCCCTTATGCATAAGGATCAGAAATAATCTTATATAATATACAATTTTTTAAGTACTTCAAAGAAACAAAAAAAGAAAAAAGAAAAGAGAATCCATGAAGGAAGGGTAGCAAAATGTTAATCATTGAAGCTGAGTGATAAGTACACGAGGGTTCATCATGAGACTCTAGTATATTCCCGATTTTGTGCATTTTCAAAATCTTGCATAATCAAAAGTTTAGTCCTTCTTTTGGAAGAGAAAGATTTAAATTCTCCGAAAATACGGCCTTCCGTGGAGGTAAAATTCCTCAAGGACAGATGAGTTTCTGAGATCTAAGTACAGAGAAGACTTTTCTACGACTCTTTCACACAAGACAAAAAACAAAGAACCCTCCTATCTCTCCGCAAAATGACATCCACTAATTACTCAACTTCTGTAGTCCCCGCCTGTGGCCTTGCCAAGTGCCATGTGGTTCTCTCTGAAGTATCAGAAACCAAACAAACTCTCCTGAAATCAGCATATTCCAAGCAAGAGGCCAGCCACCGAGCCGTCACATGAGCGGCAGTCTGCACACCAGAGCGGGTTTTCAAATATCCTGGCCAAGAAGAGCTCCAAGGGCAGAGCCCGGGCATGCCATGCGGCTCACGTAAAGAAAATTCCATACATTTTCCACGGGCTGATTCAAGATACCCACAGAAACAGACCAAGGCATTGCTGAATCAATTTCTCAAGACAGGAAGGAACCTTCTGAAAAGAAATAGCGCTTGGTCTCCTGCAAGGTAAAATGTGAGCCTCAGACCCGCAAAAGGGAGAGTGTCACAAACATATGGTTAATGACTCATCCCAAATGGAAAACAGAGTTTGTTATATTTTATGGAGATTTTACATGTTGAAGGTACATCTGTTGCTATTTATGCTGACATGTATGTAGAGATTGGCAGACCAAGTTCTCTGTAGGGATGAGCGAAATCCAAACCAAACCACAGAACTTTCTAACTTGGAGGCTGGCTCCTGGGATGGAAAACGGTTTCCTGATCCCTTGAAACGCTGCCCGGCGGAGCAGGGTGACTTGGAGAGGCCCACATCACAGGACTGCAGGGTTGGACGAAGCAACACAAGTCCTGCTTTGTGCAGGGGCCTCCAGAGAGAACAGAACAAAGACAGGAAGCGCGAGGTGTGGGAAAGCTCGGGGCGCATTCAAACAGCCCTGTCATTACCGAGCGCCTTTTATGGGTGACTGTTTCAGGCAAAACAGAGCGTATCTATTCCGACACAAGCACACCACCCACAATCAGACGAAGGCTGCCCCCTTTGGATCCATTAATAACATGCGCCGAGAGGGTCTCCCTGTGCTCTGGCCGACATCTTTTCTCCAGGTGTGGAGCTCAGATAAGCTTGAGGACTTTTCCTCTGTTGCATGCATTTCTACAACCTCTTACTTTATAGTTCACGGGTCCTTATGTTCGTTCAGTTGCGTGATTGTTTAACCTCTGAATAGTGTGTCGTGCTTCTTTGCTCTAACCCGTCTTCCTCCCTCTTTCCCTTCTTCCCTCCCTCCTTCTTTGCTTGTTGTCTAATAGAGGGGAAACCACAGGCAAATAAGCAACCCCACGACAAGGCTGAAAGAGAGATGTTCTATGAGGGTCCCCGGGTGTACTCACCCTGCGATTCCTATGTCGACGTCCTAACCTCTACTATTTCAGAATGTGACTGTATTTGGAGACAGGGTCTTCAAAGAAGTAGTTAGCTTAAAGTGAGGTCATTAGGGCAGGCCCGAATCCAATATGACTGGGGCCTTCATAGAAAGAGAAAATTGGGACACAAAGAGGTATGAAGGGAGGACCATGTGAGGACATAGGGAGGAGGCCACCAGCCACAAGCCATGGAGAGAGGCCTCGGAAGGAACCAACCGTGCTGACAACTTATCTTAGATTTCAAACCTCCAAAACGGTGAGAAAGTAGATTTCTGGTTTGTTTGTTGTTTTTTTTTTTAAGTCACCAGTGTTGTACTCTGTTAGGACAGCCTGAGCAAACAAATGCAGAAGGTCAAGCAGATAACGTGCGATAAGCATCCAGAAAAAACAGAGTTTGGTGGGATCAAAAACATCTTCGGAAGAGGTGGACTAGTAATCATGGCTGAAAGCGGATTGAATTAGCCCAGGCCGTAATGGGCGAGGCTGAAAACCGGAATCAAGAGCTTAACTTGCCTATGCAGACGCACCCAAGGCTCCTACCATCCCGGGGGGTCTCCTGCCTCATCCACGGAGAGGCTGTCTGCACCTCCTATGTCCTGGGAGCCTCCACGGCCGTCCACACTGCCCCGGCGTGTCTGACCCTTTTCACCAGGCAGCTCTACTTTTGATGTAGGTCAACATATACGAAAATTAAAAGTGCTTGTTAACCCCTTGTTAACCCCTTTCTTTCCTTCACACACCTACCACTTAACACTGCTGCGAGCCATCTGTGGGCCGAGCACCAGCTCACCCACCCCATGGTGAGCGTCCTGAAAGAAACTAAAAAGCAGAGAGGCCGAAACGTAGGAGACCATACTCCAGTACCACGGAGGCCACTTCAGCAAACGCACTCACTATCTGTTTCTAATCATCCTTGGGACAATGGCTGCTGCTGAGTACCATATTACTCGTGTACTAAATAAAACTCAGGTTACTCTTAATACTGTCTAAAGTATTCTTAACTAAATCCACTCCTTCAAGGTCTGCATTATGAAAGTCCAAGGATGTATTACTGACAGTCATGGAAAATGTATTTAACATTCCTACAAATATTGTAACTCCCTTTTTGGCAGAGGGCAAAATTGCTCCTCCTGCATTGATTTAAGTGAGGCCTGCCTCCTTAGCGAAGCTCAGGGAGTGGGACCGAGAAAGTTCCACAGCATCAGAGGGCACATTCAGTCTCCGGCCTCTCCTCGTTTCAAACCCTTGACTTTAGGCAGAAGATCATAGATGTCATTCCATCAGAGTTCTAAAGGGAAGAGGCTGTTTCTGAACTTTAGAGGGGATCAGCAGGAAGAGACCCTCTGGGTCATTAATGAAAAACTTGAGCCCAAGCATCACTTGATAAATATGGGTAGAAACACACATGCATTTGCTCTAATGAAGGCCCAGGACCAAACCATCCCCATTTAAGGACCTCAAAACTTTGTTTTAATTGTAGTTACAAACTTTATAGGTTAGGTCCAGCTTCTTCTCCCTTTCAGTCATCATAACATCCATAAACGGACACTGGGAAAACTCCAGCAACTCAGGCCATGAGGTTTTGTCTGAAAGAATCAAACAATATTGTAAAGGGGAAAGATTCCCTTCTGGGGAAGTCAACAGATCTCATTTCTACCCGTCTCTGGGTGTGTGTCGAGATCTCATTTCTACCAGTGTGTGTGTGTGTGTGTGTGTGTGTGTGTGTGTGTGTGTGTTGCAGAAGTGGGGGCAGGGAGTATCATCCAGGGATTAAGGGCTTTGGACTTAGAGCTGGGTTTGTGTTTGTCCCTGTGCAGCAGGAAGAATAATGCCCACTCCCCACCCAAAGACAGACACGTCCTAATGTCTAAAAGCAGTGAGTATATTACCCTTACATGGTAGAAGGAATTTTGCAGATATGCTTCAGGTAAAAATCTCGAGATGGAGAGATTATTCTGAATTATCCGAGTGGGCCTTATCTAATGACTAGGGTCCTCATAAGGGAAAGAAGGGGCAGGAAAGCCACTCAGAGAAGATGTGATGACAGAGACAGGAGTCAGAGAGAGGTGAGAGATTTGAAAACGCTGTGCTACTGGCTTTGAAAGTGGAGGACAGCACCACGAGCCAAGGAATATGGGCAGCCTCTAGAAGCTGGAAAAGTCGGGGAAATAAACTCCTCCCTACAGCCTATGAAAGGAATCAGCCCTGCCAACCCACTTTGGACTTCTCACCTTCCTGGACTGTAATCCAGTGCATCTGTGTTGTCTTAAGCCGTGAAATTTGTGGTAATGTTACAGCAGCTGTAGGAAACCCGTACACCCTGCTTTAGCACTTGATGGATTGTGACTTGCTCTTAGGCAAGTCATTGAATGAGACTGAGCCTCAGCTGGTGTATCTGTAAAAGGGATAAAAACCCCTGCCTTACAGGGTTGTGCAGTGAGAACTGAAGGAGGCCTTGTGATATGAAGCACCTAGCTGTCGCCTGTTGGGGGTAGTACTGTCTCCACCTCTGACACTGATTATGGGCCAGATCCTCAGGACCTTTCTATTTTCACATCCTCATCTGTCAGATGTGACTTCGGCCTGTGTCAGCTTCGGCTACTATACCGAAATACAACAGACTGGGTGGCTTCACCGACAGATACTTCTCACAGGTCTGGAGGCTGAAAGTCCAAGACCAGGGTGCCAGCATGGTGGGGCTCTGGCTAGGGCCCTCCTCTTGGCTTGCAGATGGCTGTGTCCCCACATGACAGAGAATGAGCTCTAGTTCCTTCCTCTTCTTACAAGGACTCCTAAGACATTTCCATCATAGGGACTCTACTCTCATGACTCCATCTAAACCTAATTACCTCCCAAAGGTCCTACCTCCTAATACCACTCCCCCGCGGATTTGGGGGGAACACAAACATACAATCCACAAGTCTGTACCTATTTTTCAGAATGCAGATCAAATGAACAATCAATGTAAACCAGAGTATTTAAGGTGAGATTCAGTTAAGTAAGACTAATTCTTTTAGCTTTTGTTTGGATAATACCCAGTATTCCCTCTCACTTCTGGACAAAGCCTTGCTTGCATCCCTTCCCACCCCTGCTTGGATGGCATCTACCCACCCTCTGCTATAATCATGAGCTTGTGAGTCTTCCTCCATCTCGCTCCATGAGCCCCTCAGGGCAGAGCCCTGTCTAATTCATGTTTGCACCTCCAGAAACCCCATTGTGGGTGTTTGCCAGAGTTACAGAAGCCATGCAAAACTCCCTGTTCTTTGCCGCACTCCGTTCCAGACTCCTTTTTGCTACTGCTGTATGGCTCAAACTGTTTTGCTGTAAACCAGTAGTTTTCAACCCTGGTACACATTAAGATCACCTGGGAGCTTTTAAAAAATTACTGGTACCCAAGCTCCACCCTGGACCAATTAAATGAGTTCTCTGGGGGTGGGGCCTGGACATCAGTAATTTTTTAAAAGCTCCCCAGGTGCTTCCAACATATAGGCAGGGTCGAGAAGCAATCCAGTGCTCAGCCAGTCACATCAAACCACTAACTGAACTCAGAGTTCAACACCAGATGTGAGAGGTCATTTATCTATTCTTCTCACCAAATCCTAACACTCCTCATTCTTAAGGACAGATTCCAACTCTCTTTGAGACAAAGGTGAATGTTAGAAACTGTATAAACAAGGCCAGTGGATGCTCTGTAATCAGGGAAAAGGACTGATGGCCCCTGTTTCTTCCCGTTGTTTAAAACGGGGGTCTGCAACTCTGACTACCTCGCAGTTCAGAGCACCAGAAGCATATGCTCGAACAAAATATTTCAGACTGTGGTGAGAATGTTATTCAATCTATGCTTTCATTTTATTTAAAGAAATATTCATCTCTGAATGACCCTGTCTAATCAGCTAATCAGTGAGCCCATTATGGTCCTAGCACCACAACAGTCCTAGGCTGAGATCATGGGGCCCTGAGAAGTCCAGAGCCTGGGGGAGTGGACACAGGACCCCAAGAAGTTGCCCTGGGCCCAGCACAGAGTTCTTCCTTACCACTCCCCAGCTGCGCTGAAACAAGCCAAATCACACCCTACTTTGCTCTTAACATGAGATTTCATGCAAAAGCAGCTTTTGGTGGTTCTGTTTAGCAGAGCCCATCACTGTGAACTAGAGACACAGCCATCAGACTGCAAGTTGGCTGACAATCATCATATTGGAACTGAAACTCGTCTGAGAATTCCAAGAAACGTGCGCACAACTATTGTAGGCAAAGCGGTGACGTGGGAGCTGAATGGGTTCATAACTCTTCCCATTTTTATTTTCAAGTCTATTACAATTTGGCCAGTATTCTAGAAAAATATGTATTCTTAAAAGCTCAAAAGCTAACTAGTTTATGGAATAAACTTCACCATAGATCGGCATTTGCTATGCTTACAATTTTTTTTTTTTTTTGGTAAGGGCTTTAAAAAATCCATTAAAACAATGCGTTTTATGTGCTACTATACATGACTGTAAAAGAAGTTTAAAATAAAATTCTAATTCTAATAACCTGCAGAAAATGTTCAGGCTTTAATACCAAGTCATTGAATGACAGCCCCAAGGCTGTCATCTCTCCTGATAGATGGCTCTTTGCTGGCTGGCGGGGGGATATTTATGATCCCCATTAAACATATATGAGCAAATGATACAGATGGCTTGAATGCCAATTAATACATATGAAAATAACTAATAATATATCTTCTTTTCATAAATGATTATAATTTGACATTCTTAAAATAATTTCATCTAGTTCTTCAAATTATGCTAATTGTGTTTCCCCTCTTTGCTGCTGCTTTTATTTATCTGTGTTGCTTGCTACACACGCCACACGCACGCGCAACCTCACGTACAAAGGCAGTTACACTCACTTAAATATCTACGGAAACAAAGTCGGCTAGAGACGTAGATAAGTAAAAACTCAAGTGTGTTCTCTGTCGTTATGACGGTCCCCAGGTTTCCTTAGCTGTTAAGGTAAATATTTAAGGAGAAGCACATTTTTTTCCATTGTATTCCATTTCTGTAATAAAACTTTCTTCCCACAGGTTTGATCACAGGAAGAAAAACATTCTGAATTTGAACTTCCAAGTCATGTCTTATATTAGTTGTGAAAAATTAGTGCAGTTCACATAAGAGGAAATGTTAGGAATGGTTTTGGTAGATTTCGTTTTAAAAATTACATTGGTGCTTTTATTCTGTAATCAATTTGTACCTTTTGCATATTTCCCTTTATGTTTTTAAGATATAATTTATATACATAAAATGCGCAAGCAGTAAATGTACCATTTTCTGAGTTCGATGATCGCGTACAGCTGTATAACAAACACGCCGACTAAGATTCAGCATATTTCCATCACCCATGAAGCTTCCTCGTGCTCCTTTGCATTAATCTTCCTGCCCCCAGACTATAGATAAAAACGTTGTTCGGATTTCTATCACTCTAACTTATTTTTGCCTCTTCTGTAGCTTCACATACATGCCATCAAGTAGTATGTGCCCTTTTTATCTGTCTTCTTTTGTTTGGCGTAATCCTATAACAGTTTAAGATTCATCTGTGTTGTTCGTTCCTATTTCTTCCTGAGTGTTATTCTACTCCATTAACCTGCTGCTAGACATTGTTTCTCTGGTAGTTTAGGGTCATTGCACATAAAACTACTCTGAAAATTCTTGTATAAATCTTTCATAGGTTAGATGAAAATATCTGAGGATTACGTATCTAAAGTAACATACTTTATAAGGAGAAATCAAATCAAGAAATTTATGTCTCCCTGATGCCTACCAGGATGTAAAGGAGATAGATAAACACATTAATATGTGGTAGGAGGCTGACCAAAATAATGCCCTAGGGCCTCCCAGGATTACCTATATCTCTTCCTTAGCACCTTAGTATAAACAGAGTTGACTCAGTTTTCCTACTGCCTAGAAGAGTGCTTGGTACTTAGATAAAACTCCATGAATTCTTACTGACTTTTTAAAATGTATGCATAATTGACCTAAATAGATGGACAAATGAATGAATGAGTGAATGATTCCTGAAGTTCCACATACCTGCGTCCAACTTCCAAGAGGGTCATCGCCACTGAGATGGAAATCTGGAATGAAACTTTTTTTCCTCTCACCCAGATAAGCATGATTCTGTTCTCCAAAAGTCAGAAAAGAATAATAACTTTGGATATATCGCAAGAAATAAAAATTCAAGAATAACACTGGGGTCCGTTGGTTGAATGCCTTCTCCTGATGCTGTTATAAAATCCCAGGATAGGGGCGCCTGGGTGGCTCAGTCGGTTAAGCGTCTGCCCTCGGCTCAGGTCATGATCCCCGAGTCCCAGGATCGAGCCCCACGTCGAGCTCCCTGCTCAGCTGGGAGTCTGCTTCTGCCTCTGCCCCTCCCCCTGCTCGTGCTCTCTCTCTTTCTCTCTCTCTCAAATAAATAAATAAAATTTTTCAAAAAAATGAAAATAAAATCCCAGGTTAGACAGATAGTTTACCAAAGCCGACGTAGCAAAATCCCTTGGAACCAGGCATCCAGGGCCACCTGCTAAATGTGGCTAACCATTTGGAATCATTGTGTCCTCTGGAGAAGGTAGGCATGGAAGAGGTCTTCCTGAAATACTTAGCTACCTTCCAGGACCATCTGCTGTTAGGGGGAAATGCATCTTTCCCATTCTTAAGGTTTCCTTCCACGTGGAGGGCAACGTAGTACTCCTGGCCTCTTTCAACCCTGCCCTCCTCTCCTCTCCTGGGACAAGGGTAAAATCAATGACCTGGGAATGAGTTGGGAAGAAGAAACTGATCTTGTTTTTCAGACTTTTCCTCTCTTCCTGCTGTCGAGAGCTGAGAGTTCATAGGAAGCCCACACGTTGTCCTGCTTCTTCATGCCCCAAGTTTTATGAGGCAAGCTTCCAGTTCTGGGGACTAGTGGTGACCCAGCCAAAGGAATCCATTCAGAAAGTCTGGCTCTTTCTGGGGCTCTGTATTACAAAGCTTTCTTGCCTGAAGGTGTACCACATGTTCTCCAATATCAGAATAGAAAAGTGGTCTCTTTTCTATATTTGATCTCCTGTGTGTCTGTCATAGATTTTGTCTTATTTCTCAAGTTATTTAGAACTCAGCTGAGAAAGAGGGTGTTATGTTTTGGCCTCTTCATACCCCATTGAATCTTGAACCCTCTTCTTGTCCCCATCCCTGTACAACCTCAGAAAGCCATCTGCTACATTTTCTGATTCCTGAAGGACTCATACAGAATTACTCCAGAAGCATTATTTAGCCTAAATATATAAAGTAGCAGTTGCACTGCATGGTAGAAAAGATGAAAATTAAACAGTCCCATAGATTCATGGCCCAGATTAAATATTGTTCCTATGGTCATCCCACATACAGAACAAAGAGCCTGAGTGTAATCTGTTTACAGATTGAAAAGACAAAGACTCAGAGACGATTATCCAATGAATCTGTGGCAGAAAGGAGCTCACGATGATAGCTGCATCCTCACGAATGTATTTATACAAGGACTTTTGGTAGAGAAGCAACCCAAAAGAGAATTTATCTCCTCCCAGAGATATCTTGAAATTAGCCAGGGTTTTCTAGATCTGTAAGGTCGGCAGAGTTCGGCCATGTCTTTATGCTCATCTAAAGAGCAAAACAGTGAAAGGGCTCATCTATTTAGGGGTTTCTTATAGTATGTTTTCCGCGAGTTACGGTGTTGCTAAGTGACGTTGATGAAAAGAGATAGAGGAAGGGCTGTGCTCCCCTCCTTCCGTGTGGTCATTTATATGTGCTGATGTCATTTATACGTGCTGATGTCCCACTTTTTTAAAAAAAGATTTTATTTATTTATTTGACAGAGACAGCCAGCGAGAGAGGGAACACAAGCAGGGGCAGTGGGAGAGGAAGAAGCAGGCTCCCAGCGAAGGACCCTGATGTGGGACTCGATCCCAGGACTCTGGGATCATGCCCTGAGCCGAAGGCAGACGCTTAACGACTGCGCCACCCAGGCTCCCCTGATGTCCCACTTTTTATATCTGTGGCACTGCCACATTGAGCACTGTTTTCAGAATGTTAGCTCTGGAAAGGCACCATTGCCCCAAGACCACGTCTTTGAAATCATTAGGGTGAAGGACTGGCTTTGGTCGGCAGTCACTTTTTTGTCGTAGTCTGGCCCATCCTTGGGTTGTAAAATCTCTCTAATGCTGGATACCCACTCAAGCTTCCCTGTGATCCCAGGGAGATGTGCCCAGAATCTCTATGATGTCTCTCCAAATACCAAGGGGAGTGCAGAGGTGAGTCACCGTGCCAAATGCTGCCACCCTATTAATCCCGGTGTCAATCTCTCTCTCCCCAATTCTCCACACTACCACCATCCTTTTAATTCTCTTCACCAGAAGGAGTACATTTTAAAATTCCCTCTCTTCAATGAACTTGATCTCCGCATTCGCGGTCGAGCATTCCCGTCACTTTCTTGGATACTCTAAATAACACAAATTCAAGCAAAGAGTGAAAAAACAACATTGACATTAAAAACCCGGGAACAGCTAGTCATGTTGGTTTTGATCTGTGAGTGAAATGAGGCGGAGTGGTCACGTGGTTTTACCTCCCTCTCTTTCCTTCACACTCCATCACCAGAGCTGCCGACCCCGCTCAGGCAAACATGTTTGGTCATCTCTGACCCTTTCTCATTTCCACCTAACAAGCTCTGCTTTGTGACTGCAGTCCTCTGCCTGTGCGCAAATGTATTCCTTTGGACTCACTCCGGAAAGAGTAGCCCGTGTGTGTTAAAAACCACAAAATGGGGCTCATAATGATTTTGCTGCTGCCTTATCCATACCTCTAGCTGCAGGCAAGGCATTGAAAACCAATGAAATCAGGCAGCTTTCCGCAACACAGAAATGAAGATGTCGGAATGTTAACAGAAACCCACAGAGGGGAGAACCACACTTGTTCATTGTTGGAAAGAGAACACTGCCTTTATGCGTCTTTGATAGATGAAAACTGCACATCTGTCAGGTGGTGATGGCCTAGGACATAGTCAGCGCACCATCAAGCATAATCTACCAGCAAATTTTTTAACACAGAGCCTGCGAGGAAATGTTCAGTGTTCCCCTTTTATCGTTCACAGACTCCTTAGCACTGACCGCCCTTTTGCCTTTCTGGTGCTGTTTACAAGCTGAAGACATTTCTAGAAGCCGAGACCCCAACTTTCAAGTAAGGTGTGAAATGCTGTTTTTTTGCTTGAGGCCTTTTTTTCAACTGCCTTTCTCTTGGAGGAATAATAATGACTCCCTTCAAGAAGTCTCTGGCAGAGAGGGTGATGAAGAGAAGTAGAGCCTTTTCCCTCACAGAGGAAGTTGAAATTAGCCTAATTAGATTTTCTGAGCACTGAGATAGCACAGTGATAGACGCCATCTAAATACAGAGACAGATAGGAGGAGAGCACAGATGTTGTGCGAGACCACTGATTTAGTTCCAAGTCAATACTCTTAATTAACTGCAAACTGTTTAAATATATAACATTCCCAACACGCAGCCAGTAACACCTATATAAAACTCTTCATGTGAGTACCTTAAAGTAGAAAGCAAAATAGCAATCACATCCAAAAGTACAAAACTGTAATAATAATTACTTATATTTAACGTAGATACACTGCTTCTAATGACAGGCTCCCTAATGGTATGACATACTTGGTAGATAATCGTCTCTTGTCCAAAATGGGAATACAGCCATCGATGAGGAGCAGAGCAAGCCAGCTGCAATCTCAAAGATACCAACTATCTTGTAGAGGGGGAGGCTTTGGGTTTTCTTTTTGGTTTTTGGTTGGTTCGTTTAATGAGCCCCTGACCCAAGTAAAATGCACCTGATTCCCAAGTTTATTGGGGCCTCGATCTCGCGGTATTGGTTGCTAGCCAAACTCCTTGGCTAAAGTGGAGGATGGAGGGGAGGCTTCCTCCTTCCTCAAGGAAGTGACAGTATGCAGAGGCTGAGATAAAGCAAACTTTAAGGGAGAAGCAAAATGTCTGCGGTTGTTAAGGCACTTCCACGCATATTCTAGAGCCCCTTGTCTCTGAGAATCTCCAGGGCCACTAGAAATACCCACAGGTGGTATATATATATATACGTGTGTATTACATGTATATAGATAGATAGATAGATAGATAGATAGATAGATAGATTTTTTTCCCCAGAAGTTGAAATAGATCGATTTCCTTATAGTTTGTTCTTTTCTTGCTCATACAAGAAAACTCCACTTAACAAACATGGTCCCCTCACTTGCTGTTCAGAAAGTAAGCAGAAATCCATTTAAAACCAAAAACCAAAACCAGAGGACTAGTTCCTCAAAAGACAGAGCCTGTGATTAGGACTATGGACAGTTAAACAAAAGCAGCAGCAAATACTTGTGAATGCACAACTGAGGGACCAACTGTACTGCAGTAGCAGTTAATTTTTACTTAATCATATAACGAATGTTTATTAAGTATCTTATTCTGTGTTAAATCTTGGATATACAGCAGTAAATAAAGGATTTACCTGCCCTCATGGAGCTTACATACCACAAAGAAGGGAAAGATTAAAGACATAAACACAAGCATTTCTAGTAATGACAGTGAAGTGACGCCATGAGCCTTCCCACAAATGATAGTCATGAAGTTTGTACAAAAAAATTGTAAAAAGTATTTATAGGAATGGGAAAACATCCAAAAGCAGACAGAAGCCAGAGGAGAGTTTAATTTTAAAAAACTGCAACTGGAAGGAGTAAGAATTGGGAATTTGTAGTTATCTTGCCTGAAGATGTCTCCCAACATTCCTGGCTCACACAAAGGAAAGTATCAATCACATTATAGGCTCAGGGTTCTAGAGAACAAAGTTCAGGGGGAATTTAAGAGGGAAATCTGTGAGCAAGAGAATGGCAAAAGAATTGAAGCCCAAAAACTTGAGTGTAAATTTGGCCCAAATCACTGGTTGACCACTAAATTATGCATCTGTGGGGGAGAATCACGTCCACCTTGACAAAGACATCAAAAACACAGGCAACGGTCAGAAAAGGATTTAGTCCTTAAAGATAGAGCTGCACCATGTGAGTTCTCTGAACGTACCAGGGGTAAATCTAAATATTCAGCAGCCAGAAGCCATAAGAACTGAATAGAGATATCAAGAACTACACACCATCAGGGAGATAGAATTATCAGTCTGATTCCAAGCAAATTAACTGCTTGATAAAACAACAACAACAACAGAAACACTCAGAATAATATGACAGAATTCAGAGTAGTTACATTGTATTTTCTACAATGTCCACTTTTCAAGCAAAAATTACTAAACATGCAAACAGAAAACTGTGACCTATACTCCAAAAAAAAAAAAAAAGTCAATAGAAACTGACTCTAATTTGGCCCAGATGTTGGCCCCATTAGACTTCCAGCTAGCTATTATAAAGTGGTCAAAGAATTTTTTTAAAAATGGTCTTAATGAATGAACAGTTAGGAAATCTCAACAGAGAAATGACAACTATAAAAAATGGAAATTCTAGAGCTCAAAAGCACAATAACTGAAGTGAAAAACTCACTGGATTTAAAGGCAGAATGCAGTGTCAGGAGAAGGAATCAATGAATTAAAAGAGATTAATAGGAATCACCCAATCTGAAGAACAAAAAGGAAAAGAGCTGACGTAATGAACAGAGCACCAGAGATTTATGGGACACTATCAAGAGATACAAAATAGGTGTAATTGAAATGATAGGAGAATGGAAAGGACAATTTTTTAAAGAAAAAAGCTTCTAAAAAAAGCTTCCTAAATTTTGTGGAAAATGTTAACTTACAACTTTAGGAAATTCATCAAACCCCAAGAAGGATAAAACATCAAAATCAAAGGGCTGAAAGTAAAAATAAAGAGAAAATCTTCAAAACAGCCAGAGAGAGATGACATGTTACATGTAGGGGAATAATGACATGATTAATGGCTAACCTCACATCAAAATAATGGAAGCCAAAAAACTTTAGGTTGGCATATTTCAACCACTGGAGAGAGAGAGAAAAAAAAAACAACAACTGGCAACCGAGAATTATGTGTCCAAAGAATTTATCATTCACAAATGAAAGAGAAATTAAAGTGTTGTCAGATAAACAAAACTAAGATGATTTATTGCTAGCAGAACTATGTTATTAGAAATACTAAAGGCAGGGTGCCTGGTTGGCTCAGTCGGAAGAGCATGAAACTCTTAACCTCGGGGTCGTGAGTTTAAGCCCTATGTTGGCTGTAGAGATTACTTTAAATAAATAAAACGTAATAAAAAAAGAAAGAAAGAAAGAAAGAAAGAAAGAAAGAAAGAAAGACCAAAGAAAGATTTTGAGGCTGAAGAAAAATGGCATCATTTAGCTACTCAGATTTATGGGAAGAAACAGTGAGCACCAGAAATGGAAAATGTGTGGGGAAATAACAAGAACTAAATACATGCACACAGGCACACACACACCTTTTCTTTGCAACTCTTAATTTCATTGAAAGACACATAGCAATTTAAGTAAAATTGAAAAAAACAATATTGGGTTGTTTTTTGGGGGGTTTTGGGGGGGTTTTGTTGTTTTTCAAATACTTTATTTATTTATTTGACAGAGAGAGAGCACAAATAGGCAGAGTGACAGGCAGAGAGAGAGGGAGAAGTAGGCTCCCCACGGAGCAGGGATCCCTGTGTGGGACTCCATCCCAGGACCCTGGGATCATGACCTGAGCCAAAGGCAGATGCTCAACCGGCTGAGCCACTCAGGTGTCCCATGGGTTGTTTTTGTTTTTGTTTTTTAAAGATTTTAATTATTTGAGGGAGAGAAAGAGCACAAGCAGGGTGGGGAAGTGGCAGAGGGAGAGGGAGAAGCAGACTCCCCACTGAGCAGAGAGCTGACGTGGGGCTCGATCTCAGGACCCTAAGTCATGACCTGAGCCAAAGGCAAATGCTTAACTGACTGAGTCATCCAGGTGCCCCAATAAAACTATACTGTTGAGTTGATAACATGTCTTAATGTCATATTTGTATGACAAAAATAACACTAAAAATGGTGGGGGGGCAGGGAAATTAAAATATACTGTTGCAAGATTACTATACTTTAGTTGAAATAACTCAAATAAAGTAACTCTAAATAAATTGTGATAAGTTAAAGATTTATGTTGTAACCTCTAGAGCAACCACTGTAAAAAAATGCAAGAATTAACCTGATAGCCAGAAAGCCAGATACCAGAGGAATTTAAACAAAATATTTAAAAATGTTTGATGAAAAAATATTTGATGAACACAGAAAAAAGTAGGCAAGGAGGAACAAACAAACATATGAGATGAGACAAAATACATAGCAAAATGGCAGACCTAAAGCCAACTATCTCAATAACTGCACCAAATTTAAAATCATTAAACATTCCAATCAAAAGATATGATTGTCAGGTTGAATAAGAAAGCAAAAACCAGTTATATGCTGTCTATAAGAGATACTCTTTAAATATATAGGAACAAACAAGTTAACAGTAGATGGATTGAAAACGATATAGCATGTAACAGTAAGCACAAGAAAATGTGAGTGGCTATACTGATTGCAGACAAAATAGACTTCCATAAGGTATATTCTTAGAAATAAAGAGGGAAACTTCATAATGGCAAAATATGAAGAAAATAGAACAATTTATCAATCTAATAACAGAGCTTCAATTTAGTGAAGCAAAAATTGACAGAGAAATAGACATATCCATAATCACAGTTAGAGATAACGCTCTTCTCAGTGATTGACAGACTAGCTAGACAAAATTTTAAAAAATCATTGAAGATCTAGAAGAACTAAATGAAAGTATCAACCACTTTTCCCCAATTATGATTTATAGAATACTATACCCAACAAATGCAGATTATACATTCTTTTAAATTAATATAGCACACATTCACAAAGGTAGAGCATGCTGACTAAAATAAATGTTAATATATTTCAAAAGATTTCTGTCTTACAGAGTGGTTTTTTTTTTTTTTTGACTACAAGGAACTATAACCCAACAACAATAAAATTTCAAGAAAACTCCAACATTTTGAAATTAAGCAATTTGCCTTGAAATAACCCATGGGGCAGAGTAGAAATCATGAGGAAGTTTTTTTAAATGTTTCACTCTTAATAATAATGAAGCACAACATACTGATATTTGCAGAATGCAGCAAAAGCATTGCTCAGACCAAAGTTTGTAGCTTTAGATGCTTATAGTAGAAAAGAAGAAAAGTGTGAAACTAACTAGCTTCCAGTTAGGACACTGGAAAAGGAAGAGCAAGTTACATGCAAAGTAAGTAGAAGGAGGAAATAATGAAGATCAGAGTGAAAAAAAAAATTGAAGAAATAGCAGCAAACAACAGAAAAAACAAAACAAAAATCCAGTTCATTGAAATACTTAATAAATTAAGAATATTTTAAAAAATGAGAGAACACAAATTATCAGTATCAATAGTGAAAGAGGAGATAGCACTACAGGTCTTACAAACATTAAAATGATTATAAGGAAATATCAGGAAGAACTTTATGCCAATAATTACAACCATGTAGCTGAAATAGATGAATTCCTTTAAAGACACAAATTTCCAGAACAGAGACAAGAAGAAGTCAAAAATCTGAACAGCCTCAGATCTAAAAAAAAAAAAAAAAAAAAAAAAAAGTTTTAATTAATTATAAAAACTTTCCCACAAGGAAAACTCCAGGTCCAAATGAATGACTCACCAGGTCAGTTGAGTTACAAAAAAAAAAAAAAAATACAAATTTTACATAAACTCTCTCAAAATATACTTTCCAACTTTTTTTTTTCTTGCCAATATTACTCCAGCACTAAAACAAGACTGGAAATCTTTATAAGAAAAAGAAACTACAAATCAATATTCTTCAAGACTATACACACAAAATTTCCTTAACAAAATGTACCAAGTTAAGTGCAACAAAACGTAAAAAAAGAATACCTCTTGAGCAAATGGGATTTACAGCCTAGTTTAACTTCAATAATCAATCAATGTGATTCATGTATTAAAAAAATAATAAAAACAAAAAAATGATTTTTCTCAGTAAATGCGGAGAAGGCATTTGACAACTTCCAAAATCTATTCATAATAATAACTAATAAACTAGTAATAGCAGAACCCTTCCTCACACTGATTTTAAAAATCCATGAAAAAACCCCACAAATAACATCATCAACATACTACATGATAAAAAACTGAATGCTTTCCACTAAGATCAGAAATGAGCAGGGATGTCTACTCTCACCACTTCAACATAGCATTGTACTTGAGCTCTAAGACATTGCAATATGGAATGAAAAGATATAAAAGTGATTGTAACATTTTCTATTCCCACCAACAGCATTTGAGAATTTCAATTATTCCATATCCTCACCAACATTTGCTATTGTCAATTTTTAAAAAGATTTTGGCCATTCTAAAGATTGTATAGTGGCATCTCATTGTGGTAAGTGGTGATTTTGAGCATCTTCTCATGTACTCATTAGCCATTCATACATATACATATTGGAAAGGAGGAAAAATGTCTTTATTTGATGATTCTATGATCATACATATAGAAAGTCCTAAAGACTTAACCAAAAAAATGTTCCTAAGTCTAATAAGTGAATTTATCAAGGTCGAAGAATTCAAGGTCATTATACAAAACCAATTGCATCTGTATACGCTAGCAGTGAATAACTGGAAAATTAAATAAAAATTACCATTCCATTTTACCATAGCATCCCAAACATGAAATTCTTGGAGATCAACCTAACAAGACACATGCAGAGCTCTTACATCTTTTTATTTCTGGAACTCCCATAAGCATTTCACACATTAGTTCTAGTCCTTTGTTATAGCGAATTGTTTATTTGTAAAAATTCTAGGGCAAAAATCCTGTGTTGTCATCATTTTGTCATCAGTGCCTAGCATGGAGCCCAACTAAATAAATTAATAAATATCTTTTTATGTATTATCCTAAAACCACAACATACATACATGAAAAAAAGCTCTGAAAATGGAAAAATGTAGAGAATATATCATCCCTTGTCCCTTCACTGCTAATATTTTGGATTATTTCCTTTTAATCTTTCTTTTCCCTATCTGTAGGGTTTTAGACTTCTTCACATGCTGTTCATACAATAGCATATACAGTTGTATAATAATGGTCAAATTTTTACCTTATTCATGTTGAAACTTCGTCTAGTTACAATTTGAGTTACTGAAACAAAATAAAATGTAGTCAGCTACCAGAAACTCAAAGGCAGCTGTCCACATCATAAAAGTCGTGAGTCAGTGTTTTAGCACAATGCCTGCCCTGCCTCGTCCACATCAACCCCTGGCCCCACACTGACGTGTGTTGTATTAACTATGAGGGGATCTGTCCCAGGTGTTCTTTTGTAAGCCTATAGCATAGCTGCTTTTTAAACTTGCTCATCCAAGGGCATGTTAAAACCAGAAAGGAGGAGACAGACTGTATGCCCATTATAGGAAAATTTGGGCCATGATCTGAATATCTCCAATATACCATATTGAGACTGCCTTTGGAAAACAATGCTGTCCAAAAGAAGTACTTAAATACTAAGTAAAATGAGTTCCTGTCCCAATTCCTTGTGCTTCAAGAAGCAATTTAGGTCACAGCAGAAGCATGGCGTTCAAAAACAATAAACCCTGTACACTGAGAAAAATAAGATTCAAACAGGGAAGTACTTTTCCAGATAGACCAATACAAGCATTTGTCAGCCACCATAAAAACACTCAGATAACAGTATCAAACATCCAAGAAATGTCCAAAAGCAGGAACAACAGAAATAAAACTCTGGTCATTAGACACAACAGACCAATGGGATCACTGTCTTGGAGCCAAAAACCAAAATAAAACCTAGATTGATTGAAATTTCCTAATATAAACTCCAAGCTACCCGGGCTTTCTAAAGTCATGCCACAGACAAACACTCATTAGTTGTTGTAAGAAGCAATCCTCCCTAAGCTCTTTCCTTGGAAATTAGATATAATTCCAAATTCTGCTCCTTCACTTCTAACAGAGTAGAGGTACACCTGGGGAACACGAAAGGCAGCGGGGTAAGAGATGATCACAAAATCGCCAACAACTCTTCGCCGAACTCAATCATCCAGACACCTGAGAGCAGTGGGCTAGCGGGGCAGAAATCACCTCTAGATGACATTTTGTGTGTCTTCCCTGGACGCAGGGAGCAATCAGGAAAGGGAAAGAAAGACTCATTGAATGAAAAGGATCAGCCAAAATGAGAGAGAAACCACTCTTCAGGAAACCAAGGTACTTGGCCAGCCACACACTAGGGTCCCTCCTCTCAACGTGGAGCCCTTATGGACCAGCTTCCGCAACACCCTTCATGCTCACCACTCCAGGGCAGTCTCCCCCGGTAGCCATCAATGTTCTCCTGCATTTATAAGCTACTGGAGTTCGAGTTGTTACTCCTTGTCTCCCCACCAGATCAGGACGATTTGTTGCGGTGAATTGTCTGTAATGATCACAGGGAAAAGACTCTAGTGCCTTCCCTGCATTGCGTCAGTAGTGGATCCATTAGCCAGTGCAGAGCCCAGCTAAGTGAATTAACAAATACATACAAATATATTAACTGAAACTTCCTGAGAACTGCGCCTTTTATCTCTTGTTCTCTAGAGCTTTGTGAGATGCCTGGCACGTAGCAATCACTCAATACCTTCTAAATGAAATCACACTTTGAATCACACTAAGGATGACTTTAGACACCGCAAATGACACTCTCTTGATTTTATAAAACGGGCCATCCTCCAAATGAAAAATTGTACTGTACATTGTTCCTCGGACAAGGTCATCTGTCGGGAGTTTTGAAAATCAGAATATCTCTTCAGAATGAAGGCAGCTGGATTCAGTCTTGGTGGTACTCCTTCGGACTCAGTGTCCCCATTATCTGCAGCAAGGTCCAAAGGAACCTGCTCGTGACCCAACACTTTCCCTGTTAGATACACGCAAGACATCTCTCAGAGTCAATCCGGAAGTAGCCACCCCTAGGGGCAGACTTCAAGAAAGGGTAGGTGGCAATATGTCCCAACCATAGAAACTGTCCTTGATTTCACGTTCTCTCCAACTAAAAAAGGAAAATTAAAGTTTTTCACGATCGCTGACTCCACAGAATAGAGACCTGTTTGAAAAACAGGAAAGAAAATCTAGTGCCATATTTTTGGAACAAGAAAGAAACAAGGAAAGAGGTGATCTGTCCCATGGAAATTTTGGTAAGAGAAGAATACAAGATGATGAAAGGCTTTGCGAGTGAGATAGATTCTTTCCCAGGAGAAACTGAAGCGGCATGAACACAGAAGCTTGAACAAATGGAGAAGAGTGGAATTGTCAATACAAGAGACTTGGCTGGCTCTGAAGTTCTGGTTTCTCCAGCCTCCACAGTGGCTTTGGGGGTCACTCAAAGACACACAGGTAACAGCTCCAGATCTCACCTCCATTTCACCTCCTAGCTTCACTAGACCTCTTTTGATGGCCTGTTCAACTCTTTCCTGGGGTCAGGGGGGTAGTGCATCCATTAGGCTGGGAACCGTCAGAATCATCGCCTGGCACCTGGCTTCAACCACTCCCACCATCACGGGCTCCACCCCCGTCAATGGCAGTGCCACTGCTAAGATGGCCCCATGTCTGTTGAGCTCCTATAATTCCACTGGAACCCCTACTTTGGTGCCTCTAGTGGAAGGACATTTTCCTCTAGATTGACAGTCCTTTCAACAGACCTTAAGTTCTGTGGTCCAAGGTGAACAAGGCTTTTTTTAACTTCCTAAATTAAGTCCTTCTCCAATGCCTTTGTTGAGGAACTTATTTCATACATTGAGCCAGGGGCTGCTTGGGAATCCTGCTCCAAGTTCTATTACCAGCCTGCTTCCTAGGCCTCTGTCTCCTGTCACCACCTCTCATACGTGTCCTTGGATTTCCCTCTGCTTTAGGATGCTCCTTTCTTTAGCAGCCTAATGATTTAATTAACTGAAACATCACATGAGATGGAGTTTGTCTTTTCTTGAATGGAAAGGGAATGAAACTCCGGAAGGTAACCTCTTCAGATCAAAGAAGATAGGATACAAGAAACATAAGAGCCGTGAAAATAGGGTACAAGAATGATTAGATTCATGAAAACCACCAACCGGCACCATATCTGTTCACACAGAACGTGAGACCAAGAGATTGGGCTCCCTTCCCTCACACTTGGGCCCCTTGAGGCAAGACTGGGCATCCCATGAGGGAAGGCACAAACAGGGGACAATACAGTAATCCCAAGCCAACCTTACTACTCTTACTCCATCTGCTTCAAAGGAACTTTCTACTTGGTTACTTTGGGGATACAATTACAGTGGGACACGTGGCTATGCTATAATCAGTGTTTATCAACATTGCTCATATTTAAATAAGACTTTCTCTCGCCCGCGATCTCCTTTCTTGGTTGAAACCACAACACAAACACAAATGTTTCTTGCCGGTTCTTCCCTTCCTGGGGTAGAAGAGAGATCTTGAAGAACAGGACCTCAATAATTCAGCTCAGAGTAGCCCTCTCTTTAGCTTTGCATGGGAGATTTGTGGTGAAGTATTTATTTTGTTCCCCTTGAAAGAGCTAGACAATTTATTGACTTTTCTAATGAAGATTTAATGCCAAAAGCCCACCTCAGAACTCCTTCCCTGGATCACTACATCCTTCCTGAATGCCCTGGGGCACCAGCATTTCCAGAGGTGGTTACGCTGCCCTCCACTTTACCTGTCCTCTACAGTTCTGGCTCGTGCCCTATGGCATTTAGTCTTAGGAACACATACACACGCACACACATACACACATGCACACGTGCACACAGATATATGCATGCATACGCACATATGCACACACACGTACACACATGCAGACGCACCTATGCGTGCACACACATGCACACAATGTTCACATGCACACACACCCGTGCACTTCTGCACCTGCCACCACCTTCAAGGTCTTCCAGGATCTCCCGCAGACTATCCCAAGCCCCTCACTGGCTTTCAAAGCCCTGGCAAAGCACCTTTCACCACAAATTCCCGTTTCTCGGGGCTTTCAGGCATCCTGTGAACGTCATGATATGCACTTTGTTTCCGAAATAATAAGACTTGATACACACAGTAGCCTTTCATCCATGAGTGCTTTAACAGTGACATATGCTACGAGCGCAGAGCAAAGCCCCTCGCCTCTCCCGCCTGTGACCCTGTCCTTACATAGGAGACAACACGGATGTCTCATTCCTCATGGCAACACCTCATAACCATTTTAGGCAGGAAGTAAGGAAATCTGTCCAGTCAGAACGGCAGAAAGGAATTAGGTAATATAACACTTTTCTGAGAAATGTACTGATTCTCAGAATGATCGGCCCCCAGACAGTCCCCCTGAATTGTTGCTTTTTGCCTGGGGATTACATATTTCCTGGAGCAGTGAATTTTCTTCTTTCCTTGTCTTATTTCCATCAGTACTATATTTATTTAGAGCATAAGATAAAAATATCTATATGGCTAGGCTATCAGCCTTTCACATGCCAAGTGTGACTATTCTAGATTTGTTTGTCTATGATGTAAAGATAGCCCTAACAGACATATGCTTCCTCCATTAAAGGCAGAATGTCCAGTAAGCCCAAAATTAAAAAAGAAGGAGAAAAAAAGAAAGAGGCAGAAGAGAAGGAGGAGGGGGCCCCTAGTTTTCTCAAGAAACTAGCCTCATGGAGAGGGGGAAGCAAAGCTGGGAGAAGATCTGATCTCAAGTCCTACTCTTACGAAACTTTGATCAGACTCTGCTTCGGTTTCCTCGTTGGCACACGACGGTAAGAATTCTTACAACATACGGTTATCGTGAGGATGAAATAGTAACTGAGAAAGGTCTGGCACAGAGAAGGTACTCTTACTTCCTGTAAATTCTGAAAACCGAGATGCTTTGTCCTAGTGGAGAAGCTACTGGATGGTAGACACTTTGCATTGACAGTCTCTGAGATATTTGAAACTCGCTGCTGAACTTGGGCTATTGTGTTTAATTCTCCATTGATCTGTGGCTCCACCATTCCTGGCTTTCTGCGATCTCGAGCCAAGCATGGTGCTAGTCACCAAAGAGCCCCTCGTGGGAAAGCACCTCCTGACCTTGGAGCTGTAGGCTGGGGGTACAGCGAACAGCAGGCAGCTCCCAGGGCTCGTTAACATAAGAAAGCACGTGCTATGGCCATATGGAGGGGATACCTAGCTCCGTCTTGGGCGTTTGGGAGAAGGGGGTCTAACTTCACCTTGATTCTCTTTCCATACCCTTAAATCTGCACCCAAGGCAGTTTCTTCACATTCCCAGGTTTTAAAAATTTATTATTTATATGGGGCGCCTGGGTGGCTCAGCCATTAAGTGTCTGCCTTCGGCTCAGGTCATGATCCCAGGGTCCCGGGATCGAGCCCCGCATCAGGCTCTCTGCTTGGCGGGAAGCCTGCTTCTCCCTCTCCCGCTCCCCCTGCTTGTGTTGCCTCTCTCGCTGTCTCTCTCTGTCAAATAAATAAATAAAATCTTTTTAAAAATTCATTATTTATAAAAGGTAGAAGGTCTTAAAGAGTAATAGCAGTAGTTCAGAGTTTAGCTAACATAAAAATGGCTTGCATAAAAAATAACCAAATAGCCAATGCCAGTAGCCAATCCATCTTCCCACCATACACGGATCTTGATGAGACTCCCAAGAAGATCTAGAAAGATCCAAGTCCTAATTAAACCCAACCATTATACACCTGTGAGAGTCATGAACTTTGGGGGAAGCCAGCTGAGAGACATTCATCTTTTAAGACCAGGGTTAGCACCCGCGTGATTGGTGTGACCATGAAGCAATGGGGAATTTTGGTGGCACACTGCCCCAGCCCAGCAGATACTGCTGCCTCGGTCTCTTTATTTCCCTGTCTGGTCCCTTGACTTTCTTCTCCGCCCCCGCCCCACCCCCCTCTCTTCCTCTCTCCCTCGTCTATGCCTAGAGTCTGCAAATGGTACCAAGGGGTATCAACCATTCCGTTAGCGCTCATATCCAAATAGGTTGTTGACTTCTGTCTTAAGATATCCTCATAGCCTTTCTCCGTAAAGATGACACGGAGGAACTGTAGGTGAAATGCCAGCGAATAGAACAATGAGCTCAGTGCAAACCTGGGAGTCTTCCTTTAATGTAAAGAAAATGCACATGGCCTGAGATCTGGTCCTATTGAACTTAAGAGCAAGCACATTAACGTTCACCATTCATTCAACAAACATCTCATTGAGCATTTGTTGGCCCAGTCTTCCCACCCTTGGGATGCAGAGAAATCAAACATAGCCCCCAGTCTGGTGGGCAGAAAGACATAAAAATAAATAATTAAAATGCGATATATTGATAACTAAATCCGATTTGGCTGAATCCTGACAGGAAACGGGAGTAGATCAAGTGGGATTCTGGAATCATTTCTTCAAAGTCACTTGCTCCGATTTCTTAGGTGGGCCTGGATAATTCCCTGAAAATTGTGCTGCTATGACATGTGGCCAATAATAACCAGTTGGAGCCGGGCTATGGGAGTCACCACACTAATCATATGAAACTACATTGTCTGGAGGAAAATGCCCTATAAATCCGAGGTATTATTATGATGGCTAGGATGTCAATTTGTAAACACTAACGTATTCATAAAGGTCAGGAGTGCACTTCAGCTAGCTTTAGCAGACAGGTAGCTTCTCTTTTCCATCTGCTGTCCTTCATGTCAGCTAAGAGAACCCTCCCATCCACAGATGGGACATGAGGGTGGCTGGTGTGCCCCCACATTCTGGTAGGCCCTGGGAACAAAGCAAGGAATGAGATAGTTTTTATAAAACAACTGTCTCTTTTTCAACCATGAACTGTAGACTTCCCGGTGTGTATAGGTTGTGTTTTCTTTGGGTGTATTGTGTTTTTCTTTGAAAAAGTCTTTTTGGGGCTGCAGTGAAGAGGAGAGGAAAGCCCCGGGACACCCGGGCCTGGGACTTGCCCCCCTTTGGGTAGGAGACTGAAAGGGACCTGAGCTGAGCCGAGCTTGGGAAATGTACTCATGACAGAGAGTTGGTTGTATCTTGAGGGGTGGGTGTCCTGCCCCCGCAGGCTGTGGTGGGATGTCCCCTAAAAGAAATGACCAGTCCCCTGGGAACCACTCTGGGATGTATCCCGGGACAGTTAATGAAGGCTCAGGAGGTAGGGCTCAGAGAAGGATATGGGGAAAAATATCCCCCTTGTTCTACACGCTGAGGGTCATGGGGGAGGGGCCTGGGGACCGCAAGGCCCACTGGCTGCAGGGCCTGCCGTTGCAACACCGGGAGGGCCATTAGGGGTCCCGGAAGGTGGGTCACTGCCTACGCAGTGGCTCCAGTGCCCTCCCTGTCCCCAGAGCTCCAGGGAAATCGCATTCCCTGCTCATAACCCATGGGGAATTCTGGGCAAGAGCTAGTGTGGGAAACTAAGGGACAGGTGTGTTGGCCACTGGACATAGACTGGCCGAGGGGAGGGCAGGGGTCACCTGTGGAGAATGACGGTGCCGATGATGACCTGATGCCAGGTGCACCCCTAGCTGCACCCTGAAATAGATGGGGTGCTTTGACAAGGGGAAGGCAAGCAGAAGCTCCTGCCATCGGGATTGAAATTACACAGATAATATCTAACAAGTTATGGTAAAAATGATCAGCAAACCAACGTAATGTACCAAAAAAAAAAAAAAAGAAAGAAAGAGACTCCTTTAGCTCTTCATCGAAGGAGGTTCCTAGGAGGAGCTGGACCTAAGGAGAAGCTGTGAGGGAAGGGAAGAGGCGGACGGGACTAAGGGCAGGAGGGAGCAGGAAGGACTCGGGATGGGAAAAGAAGAGCAGTGTGGGGGTAGGCAGGATCTGATCTGAAAGCTGGCCCCTGGGCTACAGAGAGGGAGGCGAAGGGACACCCAGCTCCCTGACTAGGGAGACATGGCCTTGAACATGCGACAGGGGTCAGCCTTTCAAGCTGAGGTGACTGTCCGGGTGCCCTCGCTCCCTTAGGCTGTCTGCTTAGGGACAGGGCAGTGCAAGAAGGACTCAGTCTCCAGGGAATTTGATTCATGAAGAAAGCCAATCAGAAAAATTCAGTCTCTTCAGAAACCCCACTTATAGTTCCTTAACAGGGGTTTGGGTTTGAATTATGTAGATAATTGCCTTAACACTTCGCTTCGTTTTGCCTGTAGACACTCACCCTCAGAGGGGTATTTTGAGGATAAATGAGATACAGGCAACGCGCTTTGAACTCCATCCATGCAAGGTAGCCTATCAATACAGGCCCCATATAATTAAGATGCTTAAAATTGCCAATACATGTATATTTATAACACCCACTATAATCACGGGATATAGCTTTTCTTTCCTTTTTTTATTTTTTTATAAGAAGGCAGGAAAGTCTAACTGCTTTTGTGCGCTTAACATTAACCTTTCCTTCCAAATGTCATTAGCTGCTAATTAAGATGTTGATTTACAGATTGTCTATCTTGCAATAGAAGTGATTTGTGCCTGAGCACAAATGTGTACTGAGCAGCTCCCCAATTCTCCACTTATTTCTGCGTGTGCATAATGAGAGGAAAAATGATAAGAGAGGAAAAATGGGGAATACCGCAAATAGTTGCTGAAGAAAAATATCATAGGAAAGAGTTATGGCTCTAAGAGGTGTTAAAAGACCGAACAGATTGAATCATTTTCTCTCTTGAGTGGGGTGTTTTAAGAGAGGGAGTTTGCCTGTCGGGGAGCCGAGCAGGTGTCTACACATACCTGTTTGGACGCGTGCCCATTCGCGGGTCATGGAGAGCTGGCTAACGGAAAATGGTGAGTGGACTGTCTTCATTTCCTGGACTAGACCTGCTCGTCTTCAAGGCCAGCCTGCTCCTTTGCCAGGCTCATGCCTTTAAGTTTCCCAAAGAACCTTCTTGCTTCGAAAACCACCCTTAAATCAAAGAAATAAGAGGATTGTTCAGTTACTGTGAAGGATTCTGCAACATAGGGGACATTTCCACAGGACTTTTTAATATAATTTATGAATATTTGCTAGCAACATAATTGTCTTTTCTGCTGACATTTTCAAAGCAACACTGTGATTTGTTGGGTCTCTGGAGAGTCCAAGTACAAAACTGATAATTATATGAAATATACATAGACAATAAAGAGTGTGTTTACATAACTGTGCCCATAAATATCTGATTGAACAGTCATTGTTCTCAAACCCCTTTTAGGCAGCTCTCCAAGGATTCCAGTTCTAATGACATGATGGTTTAAAAGATGTTGCTCAGTCTTGTTCCATATTTAATTAACTTTCCTTTTTTAAACTTGTGATGGCAGAGACAATAACAAACAGCCCTGAAAAGAGGGAGCGCTCTGACACAGGAGGAAGACCTTGTCGGGCTTTGTGCACCACGGACAGGAGGCGCGGGCAGACGAGCGGGGCGGGCCTGGGACCTCCGGCCCTCCCCTGGGATTCTATTAGGAGGCTGTTCCAGCGCTCCGGTTCCGCACACCTTCTCTCGCACACGCACATCTGTGGAGCTGGCCTCGTGCACAGGCTCTTGGATGCAAGCAGCTGTATCTCTAATGATTTCTTCCTCTGAAAAACAAGACGAGAGCAGATTGGAAAACCGACTAAGCCTTGGGAGGCAGAAGCAGGGGAGTGTCATGGAAAGAATGGGGGGGGTGCTGCTGGGAGGTCTGGATGCTCAGATTCTGGTCTGGGCTCGGCCGTGGTCGTTCGGACCGTGGGTAAGTGTATTAATTTCCTATGGCTGCTGAAACAAATTACAGAGTCGGTGGCTTAAGACACAACAAGCTAATTATCTTATAGTTCTGGAGGTCAGCAGTCGGAAGCGGGTCTCCCAGGGCTACAGTCGAGGGGTCGGCAGGGCTGGTTCCTTCTGGAGGTGCTAGCGGAGAATCAGCTCCTTGCGCCCTCCAGCTTCTGGTGGACATCCATGCTCCTTGGGTCATGGCCCCTTCCTGCACCTGCAAAGCCAGCGATGGCCGGGGAAGTCTTTCTTGTGCTGCACCACTCTGACCCGGACTCCGGACATCCTTTTATAAGGACCTGTGATTACATTGGATCCATGCAGATAGTCCAGGCTAATCTCCATTTCGAGACTTTTTTTTTTTTTGTTTAAGATTTTATTCATTTATTTGAGAGAGTGAGAGTGCACGAGTTGGGGGAGAGTCAGGGGGGAGAGGGAGAAACAAATTCCACGCTGAGCAGGGCACCCTATTCAGGGCTTGATCCCAGGACCCTGAGATAAGTAACCTGAGCCTAAGTCACATGCTTAATCGACTGAGCCACCCAGGCGCCCTTCCATCTCAACACTCTTAACTTCATCACATCATCACATTGTCTTCTAAATGAACATACTCACAGGTCCCAGGGATTTGGATGTAGACATCTTTGGGAGCCATTCTTCTGAAACTGTGCCCCATGGGGTTAATGAGGTTAAAACTAGCAGAAAGTTTAAAGCTTGTTTTTCAGTGAACTGTTTCTCCCTTATCGGCTATTGTGTCTTTTCTGACCCCATGAACAAATCTGCTAGCTGGGTCTGCAGAAGCCTGGACTCAAGGTCAACTGATATGATTCCAGCCTATGAACAAGTGATGTCCTGCATTTCTTTCCCAAGATAATGAGCCCAAGACCCTGTCCAATTTATATTTGCTCTCAGAGCATATGCCCATAGCCTCTTCTTCTTCTTAAGATAACCTCCTGATATCAGGGGCTAAATTCCGCCTCATTCTGATGTTAAGTCTGCACCCCAAAATGAACTTGGGATGTATGTTACATGTTCCTTTACTCAATGTGCATGCTCTGCCTTTCCCCATGAATAGCCATTAATTCCCCTGCCTTTTTCATCAATACATATGTAATCTCAACCCTAATGATTATAAAAAACTTCTTCTCTCCCCCTTTGGGGAGACGGATTTGAGGCTTGCCCTCCTGTCTCCTTACTTGGTTTGCTTCTAGAATACACTCTTCCCTTGCTGCAAACCTGATGTCTCCGTGACTGGCTTTGCTGAGCAAGGGGCAGACAGACTTGGGTTCAGTAGTAGATCTGCCTACCACAGAAAGTCAACTAACATTATCTGTTAACGAGGGAGCGGGTGTGAATTAGATTCATTCATCCAACAAATTAAGGTCCAGATGACACAATAATAAATACCTTAGGCTCAATCTCCATCATCTTAGACTCAATGTTCATCGTCTTCTACAGAGCTTTCAGTATTGAGGGAAAGGTAAGCATTCAGCAGAAAAATAGAACACAATTTTTCAGGTACGTTAAGGGCTACCAAAGGAAGTATACAGTGTAAGGAGACTGCTTTACAAAGCAATCCTGCCCCGGCTGTAGGGAAGGGGGTGGAATAGTCAAGGTAGTCAAGGGTACACCCTGAGGAGGTGATAGTAAAGCAGAGACCAAACAAATGACTAGGAGTTCCCCAGCAGCATGTGTAGGAGGGTAGGACTAGGGTACGGACTGATGGTGATTCCCAGTCAGAGGGAACAGCTAGTCCCCCTGTGAAGGCCCTGGGGCATGGGGTGGGGGGACTGAGAAGCAGCCCTTGGGGCTAAGAGCAGAAGGTCTGCATCGAGAGAGCTTGCTGGGGGCTAAAAGAGGCATGAGAAGAGCACTTCTGGTTCAGCAAGGGATAAGAAACTAACAAGTAAATACTAAGTAACCGATGAGTAACTAGTGTTCATACGGTAGATACTATTATGATCTTCCTTTTGTAGATGATGAAACTGAAGGCCAGAGAAGCTAAATGACCTCCCCAAGGTCACCCATCTGGTAGAAGGAAGGCTTGCACTGGAGTCTGCTCTCATCACTACACAAAGTGCTTTCTCTTAGGCAGGACTATAGGAACTCGATATCGAACCCTTTTGCTAAGAGCAATTGGGAGCCATAGAGGAATCTTAAGCACTTTAGAAAAATTACTCTGGGTGATCGACTGGGGGCATGGGGCCACGGAGGAAGCAATAGCTCTGAGGTGAAACAATATCGGCTCCGTCTGAAGTGAGACCAGTACGGGGGGTGAGAAACGGAGAGAGTCAGTAAATCTTGTGGAAGTAACATTGAGGAGTCTTGCTGGTTGATGTGGTGTGAAAGAGAGAGGCAGGTGTCAAAGATGATGACTGTGCTTCTGGCCAGTGTCTAGAAGGACCCATTGGGTCTTTCCTTCTAAAATAAGGAGCTCATGTGGAGCTGTGGGCCAGAAAATAGACATATGCCAAAGCCCTAAAACCATGAAGGCCCTGCATGCATTAATAAGAAAGCAAGCTCTGAATGAATAGGTTTGAATGGATTTGAAGTTCTCAATAAAAATTCAGCGGAAGTTCTCCACGGCAATCCTTCCCTCGCAAGAGATGAATTCTGCTCGCCATCACTGCTATGATTCTGTTTGTGCTGAGCTCCTTCTAATTGTCATCAATTATGATTCATTTACTTTTAGGTGTCTTGCCTGTCATAATATTATCATTTGTAACTCTTTCCCTTTGCAGACTGTGAGAATCTGTTGTGACATCTCAATAAAGGAGGATTCAATCAAGGTGTGAATGAATTGTTAATCTTGTTATAAATAGAAGGTACCATATGTCAGTATGTAAGGGATGTCTCCCTCTTTTTTGAAAACAATGTTAGTGAAACAAAACAAAAGAAGTTTCAGAAAGGGCTGGTTCAGCTCACCAGGCTTCCAATTATATTTATAGCCAACAATTCTCTGCAGCTGACTCAGATTTCTGCGACTAGCATTCACACATATTTATTTACAATTATCACTTGAAAGAAAATCGGTGGCAAGTTTGGACACCGGCGCCCCAGGTGTACCCATTCTTCCTGACTTTGACATGGGGATTGCCTAACAACCCTGACTGGGTCTTCGAGAGGCACGTCGTAGGAACCATTTGATCAAAACATCTTTTTCCTTCTTCTTTGCATTTTCTACATGGCATGCAGATTTTTAAAAAAATATGGCCAAATTGGCCTAGCTCCAGCTCAAACTAGTTCATGAAAAATACACCCTGAATCTCTTCCTACCCGTGCACGCTCTGAGCAGCGAGGGCTCTGGCCCGTTCCACCCTTGATAACACATCCTACACACGGCGCCGAGACACCTGCGGCAGTGTTTTCTGAGGAAAGCCTGCGTGTGCTCAGAGGTCCAGCAAACGCCAGAACCAATAAAGCTTAAATTAGCATCCCATAATCTGGAGCTATTTCCCCTCTGCTCTTCCAAAGCCCTCCCCACCCTTCCCCCTCCCCCATCTCCTAAGCCAATCAAAATGCGCTGCTACCTTGTTCCATTTCTTCAGGGCCTTGCTAAGTGACTAGCTTGTTAGTTCGAAATAAAGTTAATGGCTAATAATGGCTCTCCCCCCAGTGCCCGGTGGCATGGCCACAGAGAATCAATGCAGAAGAGTGGAAAGAGCTTGGATTTTTGGAATCAGCCACTTTCGGGTTCAAGTTCTGGTCTTGCCGTTCCCTTGCTGAATTGTCCTGGGCAAGTTGTGTTTATGGTTTTTGAGATTATAGCCTCACCTGTAACATAGCGATTCATCCATCGTGAGGTTGCTGGGAGGACTGAAGAAAGGGGGTCGATGTTCTGTGGTGAGTACGGAAGCCGGCGTATTGACTGACAACTGGGTGGAGACCAGAGGCAGCCCCCTGGAGCTCCCCACTGATGATCGGTCCCCACTAATTATCTGGACACCATGATTTTCCTTTCTTACCTGTCTCCAGCCCTCTTTCCCTCCTTCCCTTCCTCCATTTTCTCCTTTCTTCCCCAGTAATGTGGTGGGGTTTTGAGCCCTTGCTGGGTTCAAAACCCTTTGTCTCTTTATTTTTCACTCTTTCCAACGCCGGGTACAAAGGGCCTTGGCGGTGGCACGTGATGCGAGAAAAGTAGGTGGGGAAGCGCCAAACCTGATAAAGAGCCATTTAGAACAATGACCCTCCTGCCCTGTCCCTCCAAAATCCATTGTTAACTTGTTTCACAATAGTCATTAGAGATACAAAGGAAGTGTTGATAAGCTCCATGATTCATTCAAGGACCAAGGTTAATTTTTATTTATTCCCAGGTCATCGCAAACAGAGGCAGATGGTGGTGGCATTTCCTTCTTGCCGGGAGCTCAGATATGATCTGGATAGATGTCAGCATGCTTTGTCCATTGCCTCTCAGCGCGGGCAGCTTTCCTGGATGGAGCCCCAGCCACCCGAACTGCGCATGGATTTGATTTAGCTCTGATGACTTGTGCTAAATAATTGAGGTCACTTGGGCCTGGCTGGAGGCAAGCCAGCATCGCCAAGGAGAAAGGTTGACATCGTTTATCCTTTAGCGGCTTTTTCTTTGGAGGATTTATTTTTTGGTGACCCATTTAGGTGGTAGCTTACGAAACCGTGGCTATCAGTTTATTGAAAAGTCGCTTTCTCTCAATTTTACTAGTATCGGTGCCTTTGGGGTGGCTTAAACTAACGGCCAATGGAATCTACATAGCGCTCTAAGAATGATCTCAAAGGGTCACATGTAGGCTCTCTGTTCCCCGGATGTTCAGTTTGCTAATTGGGTGAAGATGGTATCTAGTCAATTCTGCAATGCTAGTATCTTGTGTGGCACCTGATAAGAAAATTTGATGGTGAGGAACCACTGTTCCTCCAACTCTTGGTAGCTCCTAGGCTAAGAGAATACTCTGCTAATGATGGATAGGAACTCCGGTTTATTTAGCACCAACTAGCTGGCCGACATCGTGCTGGGTGTTTTATATCTGTGTGCAATTTATTTATTTTATTTTTATTTTTTATTTATGTATGAACTTGTCAGAGAGAGAGAGAACAAGTGGGGGGAGCTGCAGGCAGAGAGAGAAACAGGAGCTCCTGAGCAGGGAGCCCGATGTGGGGCTCGATCCCAGGACCCCGGGATCCTGACCTGAGCCGAAGGCAGACTCTTAACCGACTGAGCCACCCAGGCATCCGTCGGTGTCCAATTTAATCTTCACAGTAGTCTTACTACTCATTTTCCCTCATTTTAGAGATAGAGCAACTAAAGTCCAGAGAGCTTGCACCGTCTCTGAGACCATGTAGCAGGACGGGAGCCCAGGACTCCACCACACGGCCTTCCACGACCCTCACCGACTATCGCCCCTCTTGGCTTCCCTCAGAGCTCCCAAGGCCCTAAACTGCCTTTCTCAGAGGAAGAGTCCCCCAAAGATCTCCTACATCGGCCGGACGCACGGGGCGAAGTCCATTGAGGTGTACTTAGGAAAAGAACCGCCAGGTGAATTATGCAGTGGGCACCGTTAGGTCTCCACACCGACTGATAACTGAAGCATATGGCGGCTTAAACGGAGGTATTCCCTTTGGCTTATTACACTCATTACTTCCTGTCAGTTAGAGTTCACCTGCTTCAATTTTACCGGAATGTGCGAATTGCATATTTCACATATTACTTAGTAGGGGCCCACAGTGAGTCCATTTTTTTTTTTTTCTCACAGAATGATACTGTAGGGCAGTCAAGAGGTCTTATTTGGTCTTATAAATGATCATCTTTCTCAATGGAATGCCAAATAGGATGCTAATTAATAAATGTTCATAGTTATTCCGCATTTAGGACAGAACTAGGTTTGGTCTTCAGCTGATGTGTAAATACGTATCATACAAATACGTACTTGTGCTTTCTTTTCCTTTTATTCTCACATATATTCCTCAATTTTGAATCATGCCTCTACTTGGCTGTGAGGCCCTGGGTAAGTTGCCTTACCTTTCTGAGCCTTCTTTCCTCACTCATAAAATGGGGATAGGACATTTTCCATGGTTGTATGGATTTAGGAAGACACATAGGCAGTTTGGATGTAAAATTTGTTATTTTAACCCCTAGCACTGGAACTTCTCGCAGGGAGAGACTTCGTATGAGAATGCTTTTTAAGCCTCATGGGGGAGAGACTCAGAGGGCAGACACATCTGCAAAAGGCAAAGCTACGCACAAGCTGTCCGTGAGCAAATTGGGAGAACTTGCTTTTGCTCAAATGAGGGGAAGAGAAGGAGGTTGGAAAAGATGGAGGAGAGAGAAGGTGGGGGATGGTGTGAGGTGGGGCATTCTGTGAGGAGCAGCTGTGAACCTCACAGGCAGCTGGCTGAGGACACCTTGGCAGCTGGTGTCATGTGGAATGTCCACTGGAAACTAAACCACTGCCGTGTCAGCCACACCGCGGTCATCCAGCCCAGCCTTTGAGTCTATTCTTCTCAGGAGTGCTTTCCTGAAGATGCTGCTTGGTGTGGTCAATGCTGATGGCAGATGCCGGCCATCCTCTCTTTTCTGCCTCCTGCCTGTGTGTCTGTTGTTACCGTGCGTGAGGCAGAGAATGGACCCGCCTCTGGTTGAACTCTCCTTGGAGAAGCCACTCACCCTGAAGCATTCGTGAGCAAAATGCCTTAACTGAGGATTTTGTGGAGAAATTTCACCTTCCTGAGTCCTCCACAACCACCAAACCACACCGACAAAACAAATCTTAGGGCTATGCATTAGGCACCACTGGTCTCCATGGTCCTTCCTCGGCGGCCACACAACCAGGCTTGTTGCCTACTCTGGCCCTTTCTTCTCCAGTGCAGAGCCCAGCCTGGCTGGTTCCTCCTCGACAACAGCACAGATCCCTTGTCTTGTCTTATGTCCAAAAATCGAATTATCGTCTTTTGTGCAGACGTCTATATGTGCAGACCTTTGGACCCTCCCTCTTCAACCCAAGGAGCTTATCAAAGATTTCTTGCTCTCAAGTGCAGCGTTCTCTGGTACATTAACGTTTCCCCAACTGATTTCCCATGGAGCTTGAAGAGCGGAGCTGACTTTTGTGTCTTCAGTATAACCTGCATTGGGGAGACAGGCTGTGTTAAAGTAGGACCCCAGAGCCAGAGGAGGCAATGCCCACATGAGAACATAAGGCCGGTTCTCTACCACCTTCTTCCTGCCCCAGGATTCTCTGGCTGCTGAAGCAGGGAGAGAAGAATGGCGGAGGTTGGAGTTGAACTTCCTGTGGGCATGGACTGACCAAAGTGATCACCTCCATTAGACCAAGAGGTCTAATTTGATATGACAGCAGGGTAATGCCTGGGCCATGGTAGGTGCTCAATAAAAATATCTCCAATTTCCCCCAACCATGACTGATGCTGCCTTCCCTCTCCACAACCCTGACCAAATATTAGCCAAGACAATAAGGCCGACCTATGGTCAAGCTCATTCTCCAGGGGTATCCACGCCTTGTCATCCTGCGGTCAAGGAAACCTCCTTGGAATGAGATTGACATAGACAGAAAGCCTTGGGTACATTTCATTTTCACAAAATAACACTCACCCTCTCGTTTCTCTGAGCTAAATGGCCTGATGATTCTCCCCAGAATCCTTAGAATTCTCTCTGGGAAATTTGAATGCCTCTTGTAATTTAGTTAAACAGCTTTTAGATATCACAGAGAAACTTGTTACTCGTGGAAAGAAAATGGATCTCCACATGTGATACCGTGGAGCGTCCTCCTGTCCATCTGGGGCCCCTTGACTTGGTTTTTCACCAAACTGCCGTGAGGGGACCATCGATACGTGAGTTCTCACACCAGTCCCTGCTGCTCTGTTTACATGCCTTTATTTACACAACTAGAGATCCAACATCCTAACATGTTTTGCAAGCTGTCATGACATGAGAAGCTAGTAATCTGCTATATTTTGCTTGCTAACATATTTTTGACATATTTTAGCTTTTGATTATAAGATTGCATCTTTGCCTGCTACCATCTGTCTCGACTCAATGGAACTCTGGCATTTACAAAAACAGTGGGGTGTAGTATTTCTTATATACTTGAACTCTACCAGAAACATGCTATTTTCAGTCTTAACCAATATGTCATGCTTTCACACGCGAAGTCTGAAATGTTCGCTATCTTGCAAGATCTGCCAGGGATAAAGAATGTATCTTCGCATCCAATTTGGCTGAGGTGAGAACTATATTAATGAGGAGAAGGGAGCGGTATCCAGCTTCTAAACAGAGGTGGCTTTTTATGTGGTTTATATCCTCTCAACTAAGCTTATCCCTTTATCAGCATGATTAAGATCTTCTGTGGAAATGCATCTTCTTTAAGACTTTGTAACCTCCCAGTGTCTGGCATTCGTGAGGCCTATATTTCAGTGTGAAATAGTGACCCACCAACATTTGGCAATAAGGCATTTTCCTATATGGTGTCCTTTTCTGATTCTTATCTTTACTCATTAGGGAAAATTACCCCAGGTTTGACCCAAAGGATTAGTTTGGTTCCTGTCTCTGCTGACAATACTAGACTGTGCAACACACAGAAACGTGACATTGTATTCAAACAATGTGTTGGAGGAAAGGCCAAAAAAAAAAAAAAAAAAAAGCACAGGCCTAACATGCATTTATTCAACACCAAGCTTAAATGAATTTATTATGCTCCTGGATTATACCCCATAGGCCAAGAAGCTGTCAACTATTGACATTTTCTTTTCTCTCCATGTTCTGAGTTGAGTGTAAATATAGTTGTCAAGGGAATATAGTGCATGCTCAGTTCAGTATATGCCCATTTCATCAGAAGGAAAGCTCTTATTATCTGTAATCACAGTCAACATCTCTGTTGCTTTAAAGAAGGAATGGGCTGTAGCTTGGATTTACATATGGATCTGGTACTTTTCAGATTCCTTTCTGGATACTGTTTTAGCCTTCATTTTGAATGTGCATAGAAGAGCCATGGCAAGACTCCAATCATGATAAGAAATGATTTTGGTCAGTCTGGTGTGGACCCCATCTCCTTGATTTTCTGCCTTTCAGCATGCTGCCCCGCGTCCAGGAGCAGCGGAGTGCAGGATTTTGAAGCTAAACACATCAGCTGGGATCATTGTCATTGGAGAGATAAAAGAGGAAGGCATTTTGGATGCTCAACTCCAATGTCTTGTGGCGACAAATCAAGTCCCCTATGCCCTTCCTTGCCTGGTTAATGAGGATGATGGCAACTTCTGAACTGAGAAACAAGGTTGAGAGGGAGTATCTGGGTGACTGTGATTGTGGCTTTCTGGGGAACAGGGGTCTTGTCTTTCCCCCTCATTCTTGTACCTGGCACTGAGTGGGCAAACAGCATGGCTGGGCACGTCACTCTGAGGGGGGCCGAGCATTACAGACAAGCCATGAGCTCATCCGCATGTGCTTAGGTGAACTTCCGGGAGACGGCGTCCCTGAGGGCGGGTAAAAACAAATACAGAGAGCAGATCGTGCATCCTGGGAAGACTACTGTCCAGCTAGAAAGACAAAATGAGTTTTCAAGGAAGCCATGAATTGCCAAGCTAGGTTGTAAGTGCAAGAGGAATTTCTAGAAAGGAAGTAACAGGTATAGATTGGTGTGGGATTCATGGAGGAAGAAGGGCTTGGTTTGTGACCAGAAGCCTGTGCAAGGTTGAGGTGAGTGGAGAGGAAGAAGGAAGAGCGTGTGGGGGCGGGTATCCATGGAAGTGAACAAGAAAGGAGTAGAGTAGATGGGCAAAGGAGAACGCTCTGACCTGACTGACTGAACCGGGTTAAAGCTGGATGGCTAAGTCTGGTGGGTCATTATAGAGGACAATAGACCATTACTCCACGCCTTCATAAGCAGGACACATGGGAAAGTGGTGCATGGAAGAAAGACTGTAAAGGAATAGTGGGGGAATCAGAGGGTAAGAGGTGCAATGCAGAAAAGACAGTGATTCTAGAGTCAACATTTAAAAAGCCGATATTAAATAATGTTCAAAGCAATAACTTTCTTATATGGGGCATCTAATAAATCAGGTATTTTTAGCCATTGATAATAATATTGGCAAAAATCCTACAAAAACGTGTCAGTATATTTACCCTCAATTAAAGATGGAAAGAAAAAAAGCAAAGTAAGTTGGTCTAGCCTGCAGAGATAGCAAGTGGCAGAAAAAGACTCAAACTCCATTGAAACTGTGCCCTTTTTTACTCCATTACTCTGGGAGTCCTTGGTATTTGTTGAATGAGAAAATGATGTGAAATAAGTGTTTTATTAAGATTAACATGGTGGCCACATACAACAAAGGCTAGAGAGGGGCGAGGTCAGAAGTAAGTCGACGAGAAAGTTCTCCGGAGGGTCCTGTCATTGGAAATAGAAGGGAGAGGATAAACATGAGAAATCTTGCCAAGCAGGAGGAACATGGGACCATGTGACTGATGGTCTAAATTACTGAAAGGCAGAGGAGAATGGGGACTGGGTGGGGAGTGGCAGCAAGAAGACCACTGGTGACCTTGGGAACACATTTTCAGTAAAAGGATATTGATGGAAGCCAGCCTGCAGGTGAGGAAGGAGTGAGTCAGCGGTCAGGAAATGGAGGATGTGGGGCAGACCACAGATTTGAGAAATTTGGAAGAAAATGAAGGAAATAAATAAAACAGTCTTATGAGGAGGCTTCAGGGTCAAGAAAAAAAAGTTGGTTTTTTGTCTTGTTTTGTTTTATTTTTGAAAAGAAGAAACCCGTGCACATCTGAAGACAGGAGGAAGGTACGCAGATGGGAGGAAGTATACTAAAGCGACTAGAGAAACAGGGGCTTCTGTACATGTGAGGGTTCAAAGGAGCTGAGCGGGGTGGGCTAAAATCACGGGACTGCCTGATAGAACTTTCCATGGCGAGGAGAATGTGCCATACCTGTGCTGTTCCATAGAGGCCACCAGCCCCGCGTGGCCAATGAACACTTGAAGTGCTCCTTGTGAGGCTGACGAACTGAATTTTTAATTTTAATTTAAATTAATTTAAATCTAAATAGCCACATATTTAAATAGCTAGTGGATACTATATCGGGCGGTTCATCCTTAGAGAACCAAAGATTTTGTCTCCAGAAAAAGGGAATAAAATCTTCCTCTGGCTCAGGAAAGGAGGGCAAGGAGGGAGACAAACCAGGGATGTTTCATATGCAGGGGAGAAAAAAGGGATGACTTTGCTTCTGCCAGGCGAGCTTGACTTTCATTGGCTATACCTTGGTGAGGGCCACGGTGTAAGCTCATTAGATGAGGCGAGCCCGCCTGAGATGCGAGGCGTGTGAAATTCACATCCCCGTGTCAATGTCACGGTCTGACTTGTAGTCTGCACAGACCGGATGAAGGATTGCTCAATCTCCAATGGTACCACCAATACTCACTCTTAGTCTGGCTACATGTCTTGATCAAGAAGCTCCTTGTTCGTGTGAGACAGAGACGGAGAAGACTCTAGAAGGTTCCTTAGGCTAAGGGCCATTTTTTGAATAGGCTTTCCTGATGTCTGAGTGACAACGAAGCCCGTCTCTGATTCCCTAATGCCCTTTCTGCTTCCACATCACACAGTCGCTTTGGATCTGGATCTTCTAAAGCTCGAGGAGGGAATTCCCCTCAGAATGATGTCACTTAGCAGAAGTTTTCTTGAAGAATTTCCCATCTAGAGAATGGGGCGTATGTCCCGCCCTGTAGTCTGCAGGTAAACAAAGAGAGAGCCCCCAAATCGGCATCCATCGTTGCCCTGAGATCACACAGCCTTTATCACTTCACCGGTGTGCTCGCCCCCTAGATCGCGGTGTGCGCTATTTGGGCTGCCTTTCATAGCCTCCGCAGCTGGGAATTCAAGATGCTATACTTAGGCAGAAGTCCATGAAGGAATTAATTGATATGAGCCAGAAGTTGATTGCCATTTAAGTACTCAGCCTCCAGCATTGCCAAGTTTCCCTCTTTGCAGAAAGAACCGAGCTTGCCTGCAAACTGGCTCATTCAGGATGTGAGCATAAGATGGAATTCAACCTTTAATATGCTGCAACACCTGTTTGGAAATAAAGGGGCTCTGTGCTTTTCCCCCCAAGGAGTTGACAGCTGACTTCATTACCGAGGAATCTGGCGGAGATGGTCGTGGCTACTCCTCAGCCTCCGGAGGCGCTCACCCAGGAATGTGGTGCCAGCCAGACCTGAGCATTGGGAGCCTGCCAGAAACCCATGCTGGGTCATTTTGCCCTAAATCATCCCTCTTCCTTGGACTCCAGAAGTTTCAGTGCGTCTGGTAAAGCTCCCTCCACACAAGGGAGCTGGTGAGAGGCTCTGGCCGGCTGAAGCTAAGTGGAGAAGCGTTTGCAGGTGTTCTCTAGTGGGATCTGGACTTCCAAACTTCCTTTCTCAAGGGTTTGGCAACGCTGCCCCCCCCCAAAGGCAGAGCTGCCATGCTCTATAGAGGAGAGCTTGAGGGTTCAGTGGAGTCCTTGTCTGGGTTCTGGAACAGACCCAGGGCTGCTCCAAGGAGCCTAATAAGCCCTTGGGGGATCCAGAGAGGCTGTCTTTGATGCCACTTCCTTCCACTTGGGCTGGAACCCTGACCGCGCTTATCAGCTTTCCATGTAGAATGTCAACTCATTTGCATGATTCCAAAAGCATAGTGATCTGGCTTCCATGAACAACATACAACAGAGCATTATCTGACGCACAACAGAGCATTATCTGACGCGCAACAGAGAATACGGACTTTCTACCATGTGTTATCCTTCATCATTTAAAAAAAAAATCTGTTTGAGATCTCCCAGTCCAGGAACAGGAGTGGAGAGTGGACTAACAGAGAGCACGTCCATTCGGCAGATTGTTGGTCAACCTGAAGCAGCCTGATTAGGAAGGCTGCAGGGCAACTTTGAAAGTGCATGTGATATCAATTTACAACAAAGCACAACTCAAAACTTTATATACAAAAATCACATGATTCTTTTAAAACAAACATTTTAAATAGTCTGGAATGAGAATAATTAGGAAAAAAAAAAAGGAATAATCGATGCCAAAGTTCAAAATCGGCAATCCTAGAGTCGGACCTGGCCTGCAAAGCGTGTCTCATATGGCCCACGTGGCAGGGGGCTGTGGAGTTTGAATGCAAAATGGAGTAGGTTGCCAATATTTAGAAATTGGCACATGGCACGTCCCCACCCGGATTGCTGGCTCCTCCTGAGACACGGGGCAATCTGGCCTCACAGGCTGCTTTCCCTCCAGGCAACTGTTGGGGCAGGTGAGGGGGCATTTGCTCTCCGGGTTGCCAGAGTCCCCGCGGGGCAGGGTCTCTGTGTCACTGAGTTTGCCAATCCCGGACCAGGTGTAAGGGTGGCGAGGTTCTGGGTCATCTCCCCCTTTTCCCTAAACTAGTGATCGATTGTTAGGCTACTTCAGAGTTCAGGTCATCATTCCATGCCCCGTTATAAAACGTAATGTTGAGGAAAGCGAGTCTGAGACCCGTCCTACCCCTCTACTCCTTGGAGGTGATTTTCGAACTTCCGGTCTTGGGTCCAGCACGCCCACCCGAGAATGTTAGCTCGGCCCTGTCTGGAATCGCCTGGGGCACTTTTGATGCCCGGCTTGCCTTCTAGACCAATGAAGTCAGACTCTCTGGGAATGGGCTTCCGGGGATAGAGTTTTTAAAAGTCCTCTAGGTGATTCCAATGTAAAAGGTCCTTGAGAAATCAGAGAAAACTTCACATTAGAGCAGTTTTTCAACCTCATCCCTATTGCTTGGCGTTTTGGAGTAGGTAACTCTTTGTTCTGGGCACCCGTGCTGTGGGCTGTGGGGTGTTTTGTAGTGTCTCTGGCCTCTACCCAGAGACGCAGTAGCATTCCTCCAGATGAGAACCACTCTGATAGATCATAAAATTATGGTCAGGAAGAGTGGCTATCATGTTGACCCCCTGCCCGTCCATCAGGGCTTTCAGAAATTTCTTTTGGAATCAAGTACTAGGGGGAAAAAAAAAATCTCTCGTAAAAAGCTGGTATAGTCCTTCCCTTCTGTTCGTTTTTTTCTCCCTCTACTACTAGGAAGCTCAAAGTCAATGCTAAGACACATTCAAAACCAAGGTTGCAGCACAAAACCAGGGAAGTCCTGAGTATATTTTCGCCTCTCTGCAAGATGCTGATTTTCCTAATAACGTTTTACTAATCTTTATAAGTTGCCTTGCAGTCTTAAGGGGATGAAATAGGAAATAAATATAAACAAGGCAACAAGCAAAAGGAAGGACTGGCTGTTCCACACACGGCTTAGTTGTCATGAGCCAACAAACCAGTGGTTGTAAGGAAGGACCTGCTGCATTTCAATGACCCGGTGCTCCGGTGCTCCCCAAAGGGTCGAGCATATGGAGCAGCTAAGGGTCCCCTCCTTTGGCCTCCAGCTTTGCCTGGGAAGAGGCTGAAGTGGGTGTGCTGGAGGAGCCCAGTGACAGCCTCTAGGAGAATACATACCAGCTTCTGCTGCGTCCTGAGAACCCACGTCCTGCTGTTTACTAGAAGTCTGGGAAGTCTCTAAGAGCCGAGGCTCTGAAAGGCAACCTGGGATCCAACCCTGGGACAAACCATCACCTGCTTTTCATGAATGAAGAGCACCTTACTTTAAGTGAAATATAACCCATTCGTTAATACCAGCAGTTTTAAAGCCTTTAAAAAAATCATTATTAAGCATGGTTATTTCATTTTAAATGCAAAATCCTTGAATAGACCAGAGATCTTAATTTTTTTAAATATAGCTGAGCATTTTAATTATGAATGTACTTGCATATTCTCAGCATACTTCATTATTTATGTGGCTGGTGAAAAAGCTTTTTAATTAAATAGCATGCTGGCAATCCATTGTGAAATGTATAGATGTAGGTTTTCCTTGCATTAAAAAACGAAATACACACACAAAACACGGGCCAGCACGCATACTTTAATCACCATGAGGTATTTGTTTCTGAAGGATCTTAACATTTGACCAATTTCTTCATTGGTAACAAAATACGTAGTCTAATTTTCCAGCTCTCTGCATGGCTATTCACGTTTAATGCACTCAATTAATTTGGAGATGGAGTAGAGCAGTGGTTCTCAAAGTGGGGCCCCCACACCTGCAGCAGCAGCATTACCTGGGAACTTCTGAGAGTTGCAAAATTTGGAGCCCCACCCCAGGCGCACTGAATCAGCGAGTCTGGGCATCAGGGGGGCACCTCGGCTACCACGGGCCCTCCAGGTGATCCTGATGCGGGCTAAGGTTTGGGAACCCTGGGTGAGCGTCCTGCCTTGCGGTGCCCGCCATCTGGGTTTCACGCCCGGGGCCCGTGCTGACGGGCCGTCACAACAGAGTGAATCAGGCCACGCTTCCGTCCCCCCGTCCAAAACGTGCTGGTGAGGATTCTTGCTCCCTTAAGGTTTAAAGGCCAGCTCGAGGTCATCAGAGTTTCAAAGCGGTTAAAGAGAGGCATTGTGGGTGAAATGCTTTAAGCCCGATGTGCTTGGAGGTGCCCATCCACAGCAGGTGCCTACTTACCAATTTTGATGAAACATGGAGACCAGGACTCAACTCACGCATTGCCATTCTCTCCTTTCCCACAACCAAAGGGCTCTGGCATTAGAGCTCCGGTTCATGCCCCATTTCATCGCAGGCTGCGGTGCCAGCCGTCCTGCAGAGCCACCCACGCCCGTGTCAAGGCCGATGACCAGGTTGCACCGCCTCGCCTGGCAGGGGGGGTCGAGGCCCTGAGGCGGAGTGGTTTGGGGAAGGCCACACCGGAGTCGGCGCCGAGCTAGGCCAGCAGCCGCCCGGCTCCCCGCTCCGTGCTTTGTCTTCTGAATGAACAAAGCTGCTTCTTAAGCACACATAAGCCAAACTGCCTTTCAAATTGCAGCCATCTACTTCGAGTTCAGATTTGCACAGCATGACATGAATTGGGCTGCAAATTATACAGAAAACAGCCATCACATCCATCTGTGATGTCAGAATCCTCCAGTACAATGTGACCTGGTAGTATCTGGGAGACGAGAAGTATATTGGGCCTGATTCTTTCCCCATGCAGCATGATGAATATCCTCCCGGCTGCATTTGGCCCAGCGTGAAAAGGTTAAATATGATGGAGGTTATACCTGCGATATGCTCAGGAGCAGATTTCCCTTCCAAGGGTGCAGGCCATTCGATTTTTTTTTTTTTTTAATGGTAGAGTAACTAGAAAAAGAAAACACACAAATACACTCATACCTAATGGTAAACTGAATTTATTTCCTCTTGGAAAACAATTCCAGTAATCTCCAGGTTCAGACCGCAGAGTAAACATTAATAACAGTAACATACAGGTTAGTTCAACTGATTCAAGAATTTGGCTGTGTGAAATCATTAAGGAAAACCTTGAACACTCAAAGATTCAAATGTATCCAGGAAAAAAAAATCTTTGACAGTCTACATAACAACAATTGCATATATAGTGAGTCTACCTGTCACACTGCAAGGCTTACAAATATATATACGGGCCTTATCCAGCTGTGGGGTTCTGTTCTGGGAGAACATCTCTTCATGGTCTGCGAGAATCTTCAGCAATAAAAAATAGTCTTGGATTTAACCGTTGATATACCAAAAGAGAAATTCTAGGCTTAAGTGTAAATAAAAGGAAGTCCAAACATTGTCTCATTTGTAACGGCTGTTTTAATCTGTCTTCCTCGAAAATACTTTCTCTTAAGCCATTTTGCTCACTTTTTTTTTTTTCATCTTGCCTGAATAGGGCCCAAGTCCACTTGTCTTTATAAGACCATTTTAGTATCAGACGACATAATACATGTGCAACACTTTATATACAAGAGTCTAGCCGGTGCTCAAAAGTTCAAACACATGAACATCCAACAGTTTTGATAATACAAGTTTTATGGTACAATACAATGTTTCTGAATATTATACATTAACAATGAAAGTTTCGTGCAAAGAGTAAAACATGTTCCCTTTTTGTGCCACAGAAGTCATTCTCCTTGAGAGACCGTATTTGCACTAACTGCTGTGTTGGGTCATTGTATGGTTCTGTAATAAAAAAGAAAGAGGAGAAAAAAACCACTTAAGTGATCTTATTGTCATCAGACCAAGGATCTATACATGCCGGTTGACTGATAAAGACATGAACTGTGTTTCTGCCCCCCCCCCCCCCCGGAGAGGTGCTTGTGGGGACCCCAGTGAGTACCAGGATGGAGAGGCAGGGCCAGGGGCCTGTGGGAGGTGAGATGACTGGCCTGTACCTTTCCTTTTCTCTCTGCCTCTGCCTAGCCTTCCCAGAATCCCCTCCCACCTTCCACCATCTCTTCTTATCAAAGGAAGACCTGGTTTTCTTTTCTTTTCTTTTTTTTTTTTAATTTTATTTATTTATTTGACAGAGGGAGGGAACACAAGCAGGGGGAGTGGGAGAGGAAGAAGCAGGCTCCAGCAGAGCAGGCAGCCCGATGTGGGTCTTAGTCCCAGAGCTCTGGGATCACGCCCTGAGCCGAAGGCAGACACTTAACGACTGAGCCACCCAGGTACCCCAAGAACTGGTTTTCAAAGAGCAGGGTAGCACAATTTTAACAGTTTTATTTATCTATGTGTTGTTTCCATTACAAAAGCTTTTGGTCTCACCACTCTTAGATGGGAACATCTTGACCGCAGAGGCTCTATCTGTCCCTGAATATGGCTTTTACAGGCAAGGGCTGCCTGGCCAATAACCCACAGAAGGGGCAAGAAGCTTCTCCAGCTCCTCTCCTGGGGGTGGGCTCGGGGTTGTCCTCCAAGACTCAGGAACATATCACGGCAGCCACAACCACCCCCAACCCCAGTTGAAGCAGGCTTTGCGGTACATGAGTTATCTCCTTTCCATCCACACAGCACGGTCCCTTTCTGAGTGGACACCCTCCTTCTCAACTGTGAGAGGCCAACTGTATACCTGGACCTGCAGCTTACAATGGGGGATGGCCCAGGGCATTCCCTCAGAGCATAAGTCTGCAGACGGCCTGATTTTCCCCTTCCCTCCTCTGCATTTGCCCTGAGCCAGGATCTCCCACCTATCAGCTTACACATCCCTTCTGCCCCATCCCTTCTGCTCAGAACCTTGAGCTCTAGCTCAGAATGCAACCACTTCCATGCTCACCCCATATAAAACTGATTTCCCCCCCCTCTGATTTCCTCCTGACTTATACTGCTCAGAGTACACATCTTAGGTCTTGCCTTCTGGTTATTTGCAGCCCTGGCTCTCTCCTTATGTCGGAAACTCTGGTGTTCATTCATTTATTCATTCCTTCACAAACATATCTTGAACACCTGTATCACCCCCTGGCGTGGTCCTCAGCAACAGTCGCCGTAAAGACCCGGCCAAATGAATGACCGACTGGCTAGAGGGCTACCGAAAGGCACGGGATGGCCCCCGCATTGACGCCTTCCAAGGGCACACAATCTAAAGAAGAAAGGCACGTGGGCACAAAATGGCAAAGCAGTGTGGCCGGAAGAGATCAGAAATGAACATAGGAACGCCGTGACTACCACATCTAGCCCCGTCTCGCCTTTGGAGAAGGCTTTGCAGCGGAGGTAACACGTGACTTCTGAGTTGAGGCTGGAAACGTGAGAACGCACTGGATTTCACACTCGCATAACACTCACGTTTTTGAAGCCTGGCAACAAATAATGACGAGGAACGTTATGTCGCTCTCTCTTACTGAAAACAAACCTATTTTTATTAATTCAGTGAAAGATAAGCTGGGTCTTTTTTCTTCTTAGTAGCACTAGCCTAAAGCTGCACACAGGAACAATGTTTATGCCAATCCTCTTTTTCTTTGTATCGATTTCTAAATACTTCTGAAAATTAGTTTTCACCAACAGGTAGAAAGGGTAATCAAAATACTGATGAGATTAAAAAACTTTCCTACTTCCTTAAAAATAAGCACGATGATGATCAGAGAGTTTATAAACAGTACAAAAGCTCATTTGGTCAAAATATGGTATCTGAGCGTTCTTACACCTTTCGTTATCTCCAAGAGTCAAGTCTGATCAGGTTTTTCATTGGTGACAAAAGTTACCTAAATGACAGGACACTGATGGGTGGTGGGAGATTTTTTTTAAAAACCATAATCAAAGTTAAAAAAAGAATCAATTTAACAACATTAGTTTTAAATGTGTAAGTGCTTGTAACAGACATTCCGATAGGATTCTAGAGGTTAATAAAGGAAGATATATTGCAATCTCTGCAGTGTTTTTGTGTGTGCCTCTACTGAGATTCTGCAAAACAAGAAGCTAACACAAATTGGCTGTAATAGTTGGCAATGGTTGTGTCTCAGACGCTTTCATCCTAAACCAAAGCCATACAAGCCTCTTCAGAGATGCAGCGAAATGAACAAATACGTATGAATCACTCATTGCAACGGACCGAAGTTGCTACTATAAAGGACTTATGCTTTGCATATTAAGAGAGAAGAAGATAAATCATTTGAGAGAAGGACAAGATTATGGCATGTGAAATTCAAGCTTACACAAAAATAAAGAGCCCTAATATAAATAATGTCTAAATGGGAAATCTGGCATGAAACATGGTAAAGGCAGGAAGTTCTCTTGGTGTAGAGAAGCCTGCATCCCACGGAGATCAATTATTGACATCCCCCCCACCCCCCCTGTATTTTTTCTCCAGCTCAAATGAGGACTCCGTAAGACCAGCTCACCCCAGCCCAGCCCGGTGCCCACCACTGGTAGTGACTGTCAAGATGGGAAGGGGACATCCTGCTAGGTGGTCTTGGGTAATGGGCATATTTGCCTTGAAAACAAAAGAAACCCAGTCCCTCAAAGGCCTTCCCTCACCACCTTTGGGGATCCCCGGGCTGTGTCTGTTCCCCTCCCCCATGCTTTATTCTGAGTCCCTAAAAAGAGAAATGGCCCAATTTCATTTTCTGAAGGAAGGAATGGGTGTCACCTGCCCAGGCTGGGTTGGCTTTCAGGGGCTGGAGAGAATAGACGGAGAGGAAGTCTCCAGACTTCACTGAGGGTCCTCTGATAAGAGAAACAAGAAGTGACTTCATGGGAGCCCTCTGTGCTTTTTTTTTTGTTTTTTGTTTTTTTAAACTCATAGACATGATTTCTTTAGAAAGGGAGAAAAAAGTGGGAAAGATGAGCAGTAGAGAAGAGAAGCACTAAGCACACAGAGAGGGTTAGGCCCACGAGCAAGGTTCCCTCTGGCTCGGGCTCTTTCCATGACACGGAGCAGGTCCTGAGTCACCGCAGGACAGATGCCGATGCCCAGGGAGGAGAAAGGGCTGCCAGGCCGTCAGCAAGCAGCCTTCTCCGCCGGAGAGTTTCGGGCTCTTTCCCTCCAGAGGGAACCACGACGCTGGAACAAAGCACTGGGTCATCTCACCACTTTTACACAGCAATTCACAGTCCCCAAAGTACTGGAATGCAATGACAGCTTATGAGGAGAAAGATCTGTTCCAGGGAAGGGAAAGTGTTTTACATAATCGAGGAGAACATCAGCGCGAGTCGTCGGGGGCGTGTGAGGGGGTGACAACAGAAAAGGAAGTGGGAAGAGAAGAAAACTTCTGAAATCCCACAGAGAGCCATATTCTACTCTGCAAAAAGCCATCTCTTGGAGACCCCATGTCTAAGTAACTGAAAATTGCAAACCATTAATCCCAGTTATGAACAGTTGTTTTACACGAGGGGGGGCTTAAAGTTAAAAAAAAAAAAAAAACCAAATCCACAGCACACCTTAAAGCTTAAAAGAAGATCCATCTAGGTAGGGCACCTTAATAGCCAGGTTTCAAAAAAAACCACTCTCCTTGCTGTAAAGGGCCCCATTTGGGAGGAGTGTGTTCTTTTTTCCCCTATAAATGTGAAATTAAACTTAGAAAGCTAAAAAACAGACAAGGACCTTCAAAATTCCCTTCTAGCACCATGCATTTCTTTTAAAATACGAGATGCCTTTCATTTTACAAGACTGGAATTCTCATTTTGGGCTTGGCACTCTAACAAATGATTAATTCAGCCTCCTCCTTTCTGAGAGCTGACCACATTTACTGGTCAAACGGTTTAATCCTATTTAAAATGCAATCCAAGCAAAATATTTTTGAATAAAAATGAAACCCCATGATCTCCTGAAACTGCTCACCTTGGCCAAGTTACCCCATTTTCCTGCGATCTTGATGCGAATTGGAATATTTGCACCAATAACAATGATGAAGTGAACCTTTGGAGGAAAGCCAGGGGGAATCTACCTTCCCAGGGAGGAAAAATGCAGTCCCCACCCCCAAAAGTTGTGCCCACAGATTGCCCTGGCTTGTCCAATATTTTGGCAGGGACCACGTCTCGTCTGTGCTTTGTAACCCTCTGTTGGCATCGGCAAAATGTTAAGTAGCTCTGGTAATAAAAATAAAAACTGCGTTTGAATGGAAGTTTTGTGAGATCTTTTGATTCAAAGATGTTAATCATTTTTACCATGACTTGCCTATTTATAGCCATTTGTCTCGAACAAATTCTGACAAGCTTTTAAAACTAAGAAAAAGAGCCAGCATGCTATTTTGAAAAGGAATGAAAAAAAATATAACAAGCTTTCCACTAATTCACCACGCCATTAGAATCCCGAATTTAAACTGCAGTTGCATTCAATTTAAATGAGATGTTTTCCAACCAGATGAAATAGTAGGCAATCGCGGCTCTGTAACAATGCAAGGCGGGAAGAAATAAAAGAAATATAAAAATTAAATGTGGCTGTTTCTTTCAACAGATGGTGACAGCGCCATGGCAGCCTGTTGTTTTTTCTTTAGTTGAAGAACGCAAACATCCGTAATCAATCATCACTGATTAACTAATTATATTACCCTTCCTTTTATCACGAGGGTTGGACCTTTATCTGTAAACACTATGGATAATCTGTATGCTCTGATTTTTCCAGAGGCATATTCCAGTACACTCACAGTCAGGCAGATCCAGGCTGCACACAGAATTCCACATTACCGTCCACCTTGAAGCCCTGATCGCTTTTTTATTTTATTTTATTTTTTTAAACAAAAGCAATTGGTTTCCAACAGTCTGGATAATAAGTCTTTTGACCTGCATTCTTCTTTGACCCATTAAGGTCACCCCTGTGCTCGGGCATACAGCTGACTTAGGAAATGCCTGCAAGTCCTACATTTCATCTCCTGCCCACTCAAAATAAAGCTTTCTTTAAATGTGTCTGTACGGGTCCCTGAAGGCCAAAGAGGCATCCCTGTAGTGGGCAATGGAGGGACAGAAGCTTCTGCCTTTATTAATGAATGCAGACCATTATGAGTCTAGCTGGCTCCTTCCCTGTTCCCAGAAGCATATACTGTACGTGACTTAAAATGCTAGAATATTGACACAAAGCGAGCCGGGCACCCCTAAGGAAAATTACTCCTTGGATATAATGTAGGCTCGTAACAGCTATTAGAGTACAAAATAAAACCCTCCGGGATCAAACTGACATATACCGCATTCCACCTAGTCCTCAAACATTAGAAGAATTTCTTTGTGAAGGCATTCTCAAGGACAGCATTAAACTGACTTTTGTAGCAATCTGCAACAGCTTTTTGGCTCAGAGCTTTTAGTACTAAATCTCTGCTTTGAATCAATACAAGTACTATATCCTCCACATTAATCAATACATTTGGTTCAATATATGTTCTATTAAATTATACTTTCTAATCAAGATTTGTACATTTCCACCCTCTCTCTTTTTCACCCCCAACTTCTTTTGCTAGTGAAATAGTTTTAAAAGCGTATACTGCTAATGATGACAGGACACTGGGTTATTTCCCCCACACTCTAGAGAAAAACTATGGCACAGGACGGCCTTTAAACCCTTAATAAGGTTAAGGGGATGTGAATGTAATAAATGAACATTTTCCAAGTCCACACAACTACAAAAGTACTCTGAGTTTTAAATTAATTAAAAGTGAATTGCTACAGTTCTAGAAGCACCGTTAGTAACGTTCTAGAAATTACACCGAAGACCCAAATCATCCGAAAGTACCAATCGGACCCCATTTTGCCACCCAAAGTTTCTCCTGTCCACAAGCCATACACTTCCTGGTGGGAGAAATTGGGGGTAATTGTGTTTTCATAGACTTTATCCGGTAACCAGCGGGAACATGTGTATGGGTAGGTGCGTTTTTGCAAGACATGCTCTATTTTAACGAATATTCTTTAAAAGATAGAGATATGATACTTCCCAAAGTGCTTTGGGAATCTAAAAAACATATTCATGGCCATTTTCATAGCCAGGGAAGTTGAGTCATAATTTTCACTTTGGTAGAATTTACTAAAATGGGGTTCTACTCTTTTGTTTTGACATAGCAGTGGCATTTCAGAAACTGTCATGATACGCTTTTGCTTCTCCCTTTAATGCCATGAATGTTGCATTTATGATCATGTTTGCCCTGACAGAATGCCCCTTTTATTTTTTCATATGGTAATACTATCGCCATGAACTTACAGAGACACTGATGCACTTTCTTTTGACATTTAACACTTCACATGGGCTTGGCCTGACATCTTGAAGCATTTTCGGATGACACCAAATTATATTAAAAAAAACAGTGAAACAGTGTCATCAGAAATGACCAGAAAAATCCAAGATATTAATGATAGGAAAGGACCATTAGGTTATTTCGTTTGTCCCCTTGCTGGAACATAGTTGTTTTATAAAGTTGATACTCCAGGCTAATTTTCAATGGTTCTGGCAATGAAGTTTCCATCACATGTCCCATAGGAAATGGTTTCACATCCTAATAAATTTCACTGAAAGACATTTCTATTATTGTTGTTGTTCTTGGGACACTCACGCTAAATAAGCCTAGCAAAGGGTGGTCTGAGATAACCTTGAAGCACGTGGACATTGGCATGTTCGTGAGTTTATGTTCCGAAGTCTTGACCATATATTTGCAGCATTAAGTTCTATCTCCTCCAAAGTAACCCAAAAGACAATCCAGTAAACCATTTCTTAGTCATTATACACCGTGTGTCACTCTGTTGCTTCATTTTAGCAAGAAGCCTAGAAATTAAACAGGTTCCAGAAGGCCAGTGGGACTTGCCTTTCAACAGCCAACCCTGACACTATTGACACATTGGGCTGGACAATTCTTTGTGGGGGAGGGGGCGTCTCCTGCCCTGTAGGATATTCGGTAGCATCTCTGGCCTCCATCAAAAACAGGCCAGTTGTGGCAACCATCAGTGTCTCTAGACATTGCCACGTATTCCCTAGAGGGGAAAAAAAAAATCACCCCCAGTTGAGGACCATGGCTTTACAGTGTTGTGAAAACACACTGAGCTTGCTGTGCCACGCTCGAGTATGCCTATCTTCAGTCCAACAGTTATGTCCTCTGCCAAATTTAAAAGCAAACAAACAAAAAGGATAGCCAAAGGGACACATATGCTGTGTGGAACTATATCACATGGCATTTTAAAATACAGTCAATGGGTGAGAATGGGCGATTGTTGAGAAAGCATGGAAAGGATATATAATATCCTTTGAGATATATAATAAATGGTATTGCACGTATGAACAATCGAGTGTCTCCAGAAAATGTCCACTCATTCACAACTTACCATCCATGTACCATCAGTGAACAATTTTCCTGGCAATTAATCAATGTGCTGCTTTAGGAATATTTGCAACCTGACAAAGGATAAATATTAAACTCTGGAAATTAATATTTAAGGTATGGAGAGTTGAACTATCTACTTTGAACAAGCTGCAGAGCCATCATCCTTCATTTGCTGGCCTAGATTTAATAGCAGGAGCCAATTATACCTGTACATAACGAATGCATCAGAGAACCAAAAAAATGTTTTCAGAGCTGGGAGGGTCCTAGCAGCATCTGTTCCGATATGTCATTTTATAGATGACGAAATTAAGACCCAGAGAGCGTAAGCCAACTTTCAAGGTCATGCATCTCCTCCAGTGGCTCAGCTGGCTTTGGGATGAAGCAACTGCGAGTGGCACTGGTTGATGTGTTCTAATCCCCGGGTTGGACAGGTAGCAGAGACGGCAGGCGCTCACCGTCGTGGCACTCAGCAACTATGGGGAGGCAGGGTGCTACGGGCCATAGAGATAGGACACCTCACGTCTTGTGAGAGAGAAGTCACACTTGCCTGGTGCTGGACTGAGGAGGAGGTTAGAAGGGAAGGAGGGGCTCTAGAGGGAGAGTAAGCATGAGTCAGGCTGACAGTCCGGGGGTGTAGACTGTCCGGGACTAGAAACCATCTGTGGGGCTGGAGATCATTCAGGCTGGGCAGGGAGGTGGGAAGCCACTTCAAAAAGAGCCTATTTTCATCATAGGACCTCTCTCTCACAACGTCAGACCAAGCAAAGCCTGTGGTGGTTACCAGTGTTGCAAGAATACCCGCCTAATTCGCTTCACCTTAGTCTAACATGTCTTCAGAAGCCTACGCAAAGACTGATGTTTAAAATAACGCCATGTCCAAATTGCTAATGTAGAATAATTTCTGGAATTTTGACAATTAAACATCAAAGAGAAATAAAAGAAGCCACTCTGGTCCACCAGTTTCAAAAGGACACTACTGCTGATGAGTCATACATGGGGAATAGTAACATGGTCATAATTCCATTTTTCACTGACAGCTTAAAAACGATAGTAACACTTCAGTCGCTAGCTGACTCCTATCTGTTTTGCATACTGGCCAGGCTTAAAATTTTTCCATTTTGGAACTGACAACAGCATACAATATCTACTATGTTACGGGGCGGGGGGGAAGTGCCAAATTGGAAGTATAGGCTAAAAGGGGCATGGTGGCCACTGGGAAATATATTAAAAATCTCAGGTTTATTTTAAAAAAAAAAAACTGTGAACTACTTGCTTACATGCAAGGGGCCAAAAGAAAATTCAAAGCAAACTATACAAAGCCAGCAAAAGTGAAAGAGAGGCTGCAGCCTGAAGACGCTGTTTGGATTCTAGAAGAGCAGGAGTCCTGCGTATTATGGGATAGAAGGCTTTGATAGGCAATACAGTCTAATAAGATATTCAGGGATTAAGTCAGTGCTTCACGGACAGATGTGTCCATGTGCCAGTTGTTGCTAAGCTTTAATTTTTCCCCCTGCAATGTTTAATTTATCACACTGGCGCTTTCCAAACCAGAACATCTGTAAACAAGGTTAAGAATGACCTCCTTCCAATTTTACATCTGTGAACAGTGCCCCTTCTTCGTGCTCTAATTTTAGATACCTTAAAGATAAATAAATCTGGAAGGAAGAGAAAAGAAGGCTTGTCTGACGCTGTAATGTGTTCATCTTGGGCGAATACACATTTCCTCTCTGCCTGGCTCTTGACGCACACAACTGATTCTTGCTGCTCAAGCCATAGTCAGGCATCCCCTTCCCAGTCAAACGCAATTAAACAAACTTCTGCTAAATATTTAACAGCCTCGTGTAGTAATTAGCGGCAAATAATGGGAGCTTAAATTGATAATTGCTCAGAAACGTCCTCTTGCCAACATTATAAGTTTCCCGCTCCTCCCTTTTCTCTTAGATTTTGAATCCCGGAAGGTTTTATTTTTAAAGGACTCGGTTACTGAGATTACCCATGGTGACATAACTTGGCCCACGATCTTGCAGTCAAGTTGGGCTGTTTTGCTGTCGGCTGCAAGATTCTCCCCGCATTACTTATTCTACTTCTGTGTGTTTGAACTCCATCGCAATTTAAAGTTATGTACCTGAAAGCTGCTGGAACAGGGCATTGATTTAAAAACTGACTGGCAGGCTTAGGATTTAAACTCTGGTCCACTAGATTCAAAAGGTCATCTGATTAGAATGAGAGAGGCACAAGGCTTGTAATTTATATTCAAAGGGTAACCTTTGTAGGGAGAAGGAGGGAGCAAGGACTCTTTCCGCTTTTCCACTCCATATGGACAAGGATTCCCTTCAACCAAATTCCAATAATTATGAAAAACAGTTTATTGAACTTGGACAAAAAGCAAAAGAAATGCCACTTCCTTGTAGTGTATTACTTCTTTTATTAAAAATACTGCCACACTCTCTAGGAGGTAAACTCATATTAAGAGTAAGTCAAATGTGTTATAAATCATTAAGAATAACAGAAAAAAAGTCTTTCCCCATCATGAGCAACCGAATGCTTGTCTACTAGGGCATTCGCTTCAGCAGATATAAATTAAAAGGATAAAACTGTAAAAGGACGATATTTGACTTGCATCATTTACATAATTAAACTGTGTACGTTTCAGTGTGTGTGCATGCATGAACATGCGTGTGCATGTGTGCACATGTGCACGTCCAGAAGGAGAAATGTTGCATACATGTGTGTGTTCCACAGGTAAAGTCCCTGCTGTTGGCCTGTGATCTTTCTGTCCCTCATTGCCTCAAGTAGCCCTTGTTTTAAATTCTAAGAAAGTCCTTTCAACATGCAAATATTTCACAAACCCAATTCTACCAGGGTGTTTCTCACTTTAAAAAAAATAAAACAACTCTGGTTTGGAGAGAGGAGAAGTAATTTCACACTCAAGGTGGGTGCTTGTTTTCTTGCTCGCTTTTTCCCCTGCATGTTTTTGTGTACCCTAGAAAGGTTCCAGCCCCCTCCCTTTAATCATCTCCCACCCCCTCACCCTCTGCCATCGCCCCTGGTGGTTGGCGAGTACACTCAGGCACCAAGAGAGACCAAATCTCCTACACTGAACCTTGTCAGGTCTTTGGGTAGATCTGTGTTTTCTCTTGTCTGTCATCCACTCTTGTCTCGGGGGCTTTCGGGGCTTACAATGGCAGTGCTGTCCCCGGCTTTCCACCCAGCCAAGAAGAGCCTCTTTTTGATTCAGAAACTCCCAGGTTAAACTCCCATTCTCCTCCCACTTCCTGGGCACCTTTTCTGACATTGCTCTCCAGGTCTCTGTGGGACAGTTTCCTCACCTCTCATGGTACACAGAGCTACTAGAAAGACAGCCTTTAATTCCCCCGCACAAAGATGTGCTGTAACTATGGTGAGAGTAATCTATAACCCTCACATTCTTATATAATTTGCTACTCCAAGTTAATTTTAATTCATTACAATAAAGCAATATAATTAAAAAAATAACTCTTTAAAGTGAAGTATTTAACATGATCCTGGAAGAAAGGCAGCTTTGACTAACAGAGGGCCAGGCAGCAGGCATGGTGCATACTCACGCAAATTCAAAGGTGAGCCGTAAACAAGTACACACGGCAACACTGCCATGCATAAAGGGCCTGGCAACGGGAGGCCTCATTCTAATCAGTCCTCAAAGGAACCTGCCATACAGAAGTGGCACTTATTCTAATTTAAAGCCCTCATGCTTGCTTCAGTGTTGCAAAATTTATAAAAGAATAACTTCATTAAACCGCCTGGCACTTCAAACACAAATGCAAACCAGCCACAACACAGAAGGAGCTGGACAAGAGGAAGAGAAATATTCCCAGAGAGTTGTTAGCTCGCATATTCAAATGAAGTCTGCATTTGGGCGCTTCTCTTCCTGATGACGGGGTTTGACATGCAACTTTCCTTCACCAAGGGCTTCTGCTCTTTACTTCTGTCCTGAGGCCTGTTGCTCCTAGCAGTCTGCTTAATAACACTGAAAATCATTCAGAGGGGTCCGGCAAGCCACGTCACATGCAGAAATACGTCTGGCAGTACAGAAGTGAACACTATTCAGTGTCCTTTCCTGGTCTGCAGAGAGAAGACTGATTCTGAACACACACTATTACAGTGTCCATTTACCAGGGGATAGATTTCAGACTCTTCTAAGTTGAAGCACTCATGAAAAAATAAACTTTTTTTCCCCCCTTCACTTGGGTCTTCCAAGAAAGAAAGCAAGAGTAAGGGCTAAGTGGAAACCATCTGCTCGATCCAGGCACAGCACTGGAGAAAATTTAGCGTCACATCCTAAAACACACACTTTTAAGGAAAATTCTTTTTCTCCACTGAATCAAAGAAATGCTACAGTAAAATCACTTCAGGCTAGATTTCTAAGCGACAATGTAGTTTATGTCAGAACACACATCATTTCATGCTAACTGTCAGCATGTTTCTCCAAATCCTTTTTTTTTTTTTTGGATGCAATGCAAAGACAAATCTAGAAGCCTGTTGAAAAACTCCAAGCCTCTGAGAAAGTGTGTGTCACATACAAGTTGTACTCTGCACTGCGATCTGGAGAGATCCCAGTAATGAGTGAGCCCTTTCCTGTTCAGGGTTTCTCAATACCCACATCCAAATTTGGACAGAGATTCTGCTACAAAGAGAGCAAGAGGAAGAATGCCAAACTCTTGAAAATGGTCATCCATGGATGGAGAAGAGGTGAAATTGCTTAAGGTGACTCTCTCCAAAGGCACATAGCAGAAGACGTGGGGCCCAGCTGTCTTTCGGAGCTGTGCAGCGGGGTCTGCTGTCGCTCAGAGGAGAGACCAGCTAGAGGATACTCACGCCAGGCTGATGAGAGGACAGACGGACACGGGAGGTGTGAGCATGACAATTATCGCCCAAAACAACAACAACAAAAAGGCAGTGTGATGTGATTCGCATTATAAACAAATACTGAAATTAATTCTCTCCATCTTTATAAATATGTTTTTATAGTGCTGAAGGCTCTTTTACTATCACATAATGCCACAGAGCGGTGAAGGTACGTTTCTATTATTTTTCTTCTCCATGAATAAAATAGGGCTAATCAGATGGAATGAATGAGCTAATTCAATTACAGGCAGCCTTTACTGTGCAATAAAATATGGATTATTGATCTTGGGGAGTTGGCAACGCATGATGCAGATTCATGTGAATGAAACCTGAAGATGCGAGTTTGACTATTTTTACGCATGCTTGAATCTACTAGGACTGTTTCCACTTTGGCAAAAGCAGCAAAAGACAACAACGCTAACTAATGAAACTCAGGGCTTCAAAAGGGGACTGATGAAAGGTCACCTCAGAGGGCAGGTGTGGCCGCCTGAGAATCAGGCCCCCTTAGCACGGGGCGGGGGGGGGTGCAGGCAGGGTGAGCCATCCCTGGGTAGACTCCTACAACGGAGAAGGGAGGAGACACGGACGGTCTCTCCTGGCCTGTCTGGGGCGCGGTAAGCAGAAACTTATTTGGGAGACTGAAATTTACTCCATAGGCATCTTGCTACCAATCCAATCTGGTCCCATCATCAGAACGAATGTATTGCTATGGCTTTGCACTTGTGAGCCGGAACTTGTTTGAAATACAGCGCCGGACTGTTCTAGCAGAATCTTTTGGTCTTTTATCTCTTAAAAAAAAAAAAATGCAATAATCAACCCTGGTTAGAAAGAAAGCAGCTCTGAGTACATGAGGGTCATGTGGACCGGAAAGCTGATGCGGCAAACACTAAAGGGAAAAAAGAAGGTGAGCTCTGATATTTGGTGTTTATTTACACAACTCAGTCCTGCCTTCCCATTTCCCCTTAAAAATCTGCCCCCAGGCACTGTGGCGGGCTGACTGCAGTTCGTGCTCCGCTCCGAAGTGCACGCCAGACTGTCTCCTGGATTCCTCAGAAACTTCTCCCCGCCCTTCCCTGCAGAGCTAGCCCTTTTCCTCCTTGTGACCAGCTCCCCGCCCTCGCTACCTTTCTGCCGAGGGCCAAGCCCCTGCCCCACGGCAGCATGGACAGAGGCTCTTTCCTCCCCTGATTTTTTGTTCAAAGGTCGACATGGGTTCTGTGTTTTGGTGGGCGTCCCTCCAAAGCACGGGCAAGTGGACATGTGGCCTGCTTTCGGAAAAGACGCCGACGAAAGGGAGGAATCAGAGATTCCTAAACAATGCCGCACAAAGTTGCCGGCTGCTCGGCTACAGGCCAGAAAATGAATCCAATTTTTCATTCTGTCATTATAAATATTTCATTGCAAATGGTACTGATTTTCTGCAACTGTGGTTAAGCAAAGGGCCTCTGTGTGAATATTTAAGAAAAAAAAAAAAAGGAGGAAGACAACGAAGAAGAAGGAGGGGGAATGAAAGGTTAGCCACCAATTAATTTCTTACTTTAAATGTAAAAGATTCTGGGAGAAATTCAACAGTGATGTAGTGTGTGACTCAAAGAAGAAGAAGAAAAAAAACATTTACTCTGCTCCTCTTCTGACAGTTTCTCATAAAATATCTGCAGCCCATCTATCTTTTAGTACTCCAGGCTCCTCTGGAGAGCAGAAAATGGTGGTTTAAAGCTCACTTCAGTGCCAGTCTGCGGGAGATTGCTTTCCACAGGACCCCCGCTGATGGAGGCCTAGGGGAAGAGGCCCAGGAGTTATTCAATCAGCCCGAGACTCTGGGGCGGCTGGGGGTCCTTTGAGGGCTGATTATAAAGCTGCCCTCCTGTTGCCTGCCTCGGAACAGAATGAAATGAGCAGCCTCTTGCTGAGCAGATTCTGCAAGAAGGAATTTCACCTGTCATGGAGTTTGTCAGAATTTCAGGATTTATCTTGGTGCAAAATTAATAAAATACCAACCAGGATTTCAGGCTGACTCCTCAGCCGTGTCATCTCAAAGTGATCTTTCACCCAGGAAAACCTGGACAGTGCGTATAGCCCTGCTTGCCCTACTTTCCCTTTGGAGGGTGAGCGAGGGGATGTAATACCACCCAGACATCAGGACGGGATTTTGAACCAATTACGCACAAGGCTGAATTACGTGTGGGTGCTACTGTCTTAATGTGTGACCTCTCACCTCGCCGCTGTAGTTCCAAAGCCTCTTTGGAATAAGCCCAAGTCTGAAGTATAAAAAGGCCATTTCTGCAGTTTATAACACAGTGGGTCCCCAATGGCATCACATCTGTTAAATGCATACACTGGTATTTTAGGCCTGAATTTGATTTATCTTTTAAAAAGGAGTCCTAACAACAGACTATGTTAAGAGCACAGATCGTGAAACGTTACAAGTTAATCTCGGGTCGGCCGTGAACGAGGAGGTGCAGTTTCATCGTTTGGGTGAACACGCATGCTCTCGTGCCCCGTCAAGCCCTGGGCTCTCTGCGGGGTATGGGAGTGGGGTGTGGTGGGGGGAGGGCCCCCCAGGGGATGGGACAGGCAGGGAACAAACGTCTCTGCCTACTCTGGAGCTCTGGGCTGCAGCCAGTTTGGGAGGTCAGCGTCCTTGCCCACTCCACTGCAGATCACCACAGCCACTGCAAGTGTGGTTTTGCGAAGCCCAGGGTTTGATCATTTCGAGATGAGGCTTGCGGAGCCCCGGGGCAATTAGCTCTGGTCCTCAGGGTGGGCGGCATCATGTCACAGATGGGGCAGTGTGTAGGGACTGGCTTGGCACTCACGCCACCGGCTGGCCCGAGCCACTGGACAGAGGGCATAAACATTTCTCAGCTTTGACTCTGGACTCTGGACTCAGGTTCAGAATAGGCATAACTCCAACCGCAACATCCACCTTGTCTTGGATGCCTGGCCCCCCACCACGCTCAGACCATGGGTGCCTCTTCCTAACCGGTGATTGGCAGCACAGCCCCGGCTCGCAGAGTCTGCCATTGGTTTAAGGCAATTGCCGCCTCCCTGTCCATTTTCCGATGGACATTTTCTAAACGAGACATTAAACAACCCCATAATGCGTAATGTGTTCCTTCCAGCTCTTCTCCTAGTTAAATGACAATCCCGTTTCGGAGAGCCACCTTTACGAAGCAGTGGGGGCCCGACAATATGAATATGAAGAGATCTCAGGAAAGGGTGAGGAAGAGAGAGGGAAAGCTTGCAAGTGAAGGCACAGATGGTGGGCGGGGACGCAGGGTGCTCTCAGCAGGCTTCAGTGGAGATGCATTAACTCCATGGAGGGCTGAGGGCTGCCCACCAGTACCGTCATGAATTATAACTGAGTATGGGAGTGAGGTCTTAGTGCCTGGCTCACAGCAAATAGACTGTTCTATTTTCCTGCCCAATCACCTTTCACCCTTAGAAACTCAAAGCACAGCAAAGCACACTGCTGATATTTAATGGTTATCCCAGTAGCCTTTCATGCGTCTAGAAGGCACACAAACTTAGCAGATGTGCCCAGTGGTGTAAGTCAGATAATTATAAAATTAAGTTTTGGCAATGTCAAAAACAAAACCTTTTACAGGCGATTGGGGTTTGCAGTGAGAGGTGGTCTTCTGTCAGCTGGGGGACTGAATCAAAGCAGGAGGGGCCGCGAAAGACAGATGCCCGTCTCCCAGCCGCGCTGGGTATGGGGGAAGAGCCACCTTCTTGCACACTTTTCTCTTCCTCTTACGGGAAGGCAGTTCCTGCCCAGTTGGTTAGTTCTCCCACTCGCTCATTCAATGAAGTTATCAATGAAGGAGGCCTGTTATTTTAGGCAGTTTAAAATTTCACCACTTTTAACGGACTCGTTTACCCAGCCTTTCACTCCCGCTTAAAGCCTTGGAGTTGCTGTTCTAAATGACAGCACCGCGAGCGAGTACTGCTTTTAAGCACTATTCATCTCGCCCGCCACATCTCGGGCTTTTACAGAACACTGCTCTCTCTCCAATAAGGGGAACTTACTCTTTCATAGCTGCAGGGCAGAGCCTGTTCCGAGCTGTAGATTCGCTGCAAATATAACAATAAAGGATACAAATGCGAATTCCTCTTAAAATACACGCTTGGCTCTGAAGCTGCCTTGCCTTAGCAAACTTGATCAAGGGCAGCCTATCAATCTTTCTCCAAACGCACAGCAACAGCTCATTTCACGCGGCTGTCCGATGGATTGCCACATCGATGGATCGGAAGGCGCTGGAATGAATTCCTTGCTCATTTCAGGGGATTTATAGTTGAAGTCCGTGATTACCATCTCTCTTTCTCTAATTGTCACACCAGTTGGATATGGAGGTGGTGTTTTCCAATAGTCGGGTAGAAGTTTGTAAACACAAAGGGTCTATTCTTGGCATTTTGTCTCTGCTCATGTGAGGAAGCTGATCCATGTGTGGAGCAAACATCTAAAATAGGAACATATGTGGGAATTTAACGTGCCTCTCTGGATTGCAGAATGTTCTAGAAATTGGGATTTCCGGATCTCTCCAAAGGATCTGACTACAAACGTGGTGAGACAGGGCTCTGTCTTTACAGGACAATCATGCCTGCAGTTTCTCGTTCCCTAAAGAAAGCAGTTCTTCTGGCGCCGTGGCAGCCGGCCGTCTTGGCGACATAGAAGGTGGTGGGGCCAGCTAGAGCCCAGCCAAAGCAGAATGTGGCAGAGGTGATGAACATTTCCAGGGGGTGGGGAGGGAGGGGGCTGTGGAACCGACCACAGTGCTCTTCAGTACACCCTGGCTGGATGCTCCATAAAGTCGCACTGATGGCAGTTCGGAGATGGCCATCTGTCGTCAACTCTGGGCCAGACAAAAAAATAATGTCATGGCAGATCGCTAACAACAGGGCTGTTGGAGGAGGGAATGAGTCCTAGAACGAGGAGGTGGTGCTCCATCTTTTAATAGCGAAAACCAGCCATCGATATGAACATCAAGAAATTAATGGATGGAGAATTTTTAAAAACTGAGCTGGGGTGTTGCAGAAACGATTCAGATGTAAATAAAGTGGTTTTAGCTTATTGCCGTCGCCTCTGCTGCCCTTACTTCAGTCATATTAGCCACTTGATTCTTGAAAATTTGACTAGCAGGACACATGGTGAAGCAGTGAGGGCCAAATTTAGTAAAAGGTGAGCCCACGTTGTGCCTCCAGGCATGCACACGCCGATCAGGCATTTATGGGTACAAAACGGGTAATTGAAAATGCATTTACTCATTTAGTCCAAATGAGTTCATTGTGACAATTATGTTTATCTATCTTTCTGGATGCTTGCTTGATTTCTAGACGTAGTCTTAGAAAAAAAGCAAAATAAACCTGCCTCATCTTTAGATGCGTTGTGAATGCTATAAAATTTTAAACTCCCTTCTTTGCTCAAGCTAGAGCTTAGCTTTGTGCTACTGCATAGATGTTAGGAAGTGGGGGGGAGGGGGAGAGAGAGAGAGAGAGAGAGAATGAATGAAAAACAGTCAAACTGAGGTTAGCCGTGTTCTATTTCTTTGTCCTATATGATTAACTTTCTGCCTTCAATGGTAAGGCCAATCAATCCTGATTGAATTATCCAATATTAACAGCTGAAAGTGATCAAAAGTAATGGTGAAAACATAGCACCAATCAATAAATCAATGCAAATGATTCAGTTCCTGGAGATTCGATCAAATAAAAGAGATAGATCAATTTAACCACTGAGCAAATTAAGTGGAAGTTGGTGGAGCACCAATTTACTTCAAAAGCCCCGCAGGCCCGCAAAGCGGAGAAATGAGGTGGTGGAGAAACGGACCAGTTCCAGACCCACATGCTCACTTGACACAATTTATACTCCTGAGATCCCTGAGGCTATGTGATGTGTTTAGGGGCTGTGATTTCAGCCCCAAGAACGAGAGATGCAGAGGTCCGAAGGATCTGAAGAAATGGAGAGCCCAGGGACTGGGAAACATACACCACCCAGCAAGAGGCAGGAAGTACGCCCCCCACAATGACTGTGCTCCCAGACCGTCGCTTCGGAACCCAGCGATGGCAGGCCCAGACAGGGAGATGGGCACATCTTCTAATCTGGGGTTCCCACAGGAAGACCACATGATAACAGGCAAAGCAGGACAGGGTTTGTGAGTCTTACAGTTGGAGTGGGGATAAGGAAAGAGATTTCAAACTCCATTAGATGAAACAATTGAAAAAATTGTGAGGAGTATCAGAGGCAAAATAGTTTAAGGGCACCTCTAGCTTTAAAGGCATACTTTTCCAGTCCTCCGGTTTGCGAAAGAAGATCGGCCTGACTCAGAGAAAAATATGACCCCAAACTAAGACAGACCTTTCCCCAAATCACACCCAGATCCCACCTTGTCTTTGACGGGGGAGCAAGATAAAACTTTTTGTTTTGGTGACATGTCTTTAATTTGGGGTGTGTGAAGAGAAGGGGCAGGTTGTTTTGAAATACATTTCTGAAAGCAAATATGTTTTGTTTTATGGTTATCTGCTAGAAAGAAAAAAGGAAGGAAAAATGCCCAAGACTCTTTAATCCCTTGAAATGGATGAATGTTTAAAAATAAGAATTTTTACCTGGATACTAATTAACATGAAACTATGTCAAGGTATGATTAATTGGGAAATCATTCCAGTAGAACGAGAGCAGAGAGCTAAGGAAAATTCTGACGTGTCTGAGATCGAGTCTGAGATCGAGACTTCATTTCTGAGTAATGACGATTCAATTTTGTTTATGTAGGTCAGCACTAGGGAGCAAGGAGAGGGTCAGGGAGCCAATGTTCACCCCATGCCTGTTTTGCTCTACACTCTGCCCTGAGTGCTCAGTACCGGCTACTCTGCTGCACTCTCTCACCAGGATTCTGGGAGGCAGGTAGGAGGCCTTGTCGTTTCCCACATGCCCATGTGACAGATGGTAACACTGAAGGCCACAGTCCGATAGCTTGTAAGTGGCAGTGACCACAATCAAACTCTAGTGCAACTGACGCCCTTTCCCTTGTACTAAGCTGCCTATACAGAATTAAAAGCAAATTAAAACAAATGAAAAAACACACAGAAACTATTTTTTTCAAACTACTAACCATTTGAGACTTTATGGGTGCCTAATTCTCCCACGACCACAGATATCAGAATCACATCTATCCTTCAGAACCGGCTTGAATGCGTCCCACGTGATATTTTTCTTGAGTCTCCCAGCTGGAGAATAAGCATCTTCTCTTGGAATACTAACAGTTTATTACAGATTAGCTCATATGATGGCTAATCATATGCATATCTTATCTTTTCTAGTGGACTGTAAATACGATCTAGTTCTAATTATTATTATTATTTTTAAAGATTTTATTTTATTATTTATTCGACAGATAGAGACAGCCAGTGAGAGAGGGAACACAAGCAGGGGGAGAGGGAGAGGAAGAAGCAGGCTCATAGCAGAGGAGCCTGACGTGGGGCTCGATCCCATAACGCTGGGATCATGCCCTGAGCCGAAGGCAGACGCTTAACCGCTGTGCCACCCAGGCGCCCCTAGTTCTAATTATTTTTGATATGTCAGAATTATTGGGATCATGGTCAATTTAAACTGATGAAGTTACATTTTTAGAAGTATTTTAATTAATAAATATATTTCCTTAATTAATAATGACATGGAGACAACAGAAGTAAATAGCATAGCACTTGTGATTTTGACTATTAACAAGGACTCCTCAATGTCTCATCACATGTTAGTCAATAACTTGAGACACGAATTTGTATTACATTTATTAAAAGGCTAGTTGAGGGAAGGAGCTAAGTTAGCCAGTGACCCAGTCACCGGCTCAGCAGCCACATTTCCACGCTGTGCTGCTGTCTTATGCAACCCATCCTAAGCGCACTGACTCATTTTTCCTTCAGAAGTACGACCAGAAGACCTGAGCACCAGTTAAGCTGTGGTGTGAGAAAGATGCATCAAGATCATGTGATTTGGTGGGAAAGTGATTTGGGAAGAAAAAGAGCTGAAGAGACAATTGCCTATTTAAACAGAAATGATATCCGGAAGAAAATCACAGTGTATCCTTTGGATTGTGAGATGATTACTGCATTTTGAGTGTGGAAAACACTGCATTCGTGAGCTAATGAAGGGAAGGGCTGTGTATCACAATAACCTTTGATTCAAAAGGAATTCAAATACCAGAATCTCAGGGCCAATCCCCTCTCTCCCTCCTGCTGGAATTCCCTCTATGTTCATTAAATTCCTAACATGGTGCCTGATGGAACTTTCTGTGGAGACACATTGGAAGAGGATGATTGGATCACTGCCTTTGAATTGTAGCTTTTTGAGAGGCACCAATTAAACAGTAATTACTATACTGAAAGAAAGTGGCCTATTCAGCAGCATTTCTACAAACACACAACTTGCTCACACCTGTATAAACCACTTTGGATACAAATATGCATTGTAGGATATTATTCTTGGACCACACCATCCCTCTCTCAAAGCAGCTTCCCTAAGTTCGGCAGAAAAAGTTTTGAGGTCTATTAGGAAAACATGTGAAACATTCAACATATTCATTTGCTTTTAAAATAACAAAATGTTCATTTAGTTCAAATAATGCACTTTTATTCCAAAGCACATCTTCCCTACCAGCATGCTAGGTGGACGTATATTAGAATTCCTTGCACAAATGAGGGAAAACTCTACCAAAAGAAAAAGACTATATCTTGCCAATAATTATACATTATATATCTTTAAACTGGAATTTAGAACTTTTGGTCAGAAAGGTTTAGGGATCATGTGAAGGACATAGCTTCCACATGGCAAAAGGTGTGTCCTAGATTGAGTGTTCCATAGAAATAGAGGTTTTGTCTTGTTTAATTCTAAAAGGAATTGTGGTCTGGGATGTCCAAAAGACGATGTCTGAATTCTTAGTCTCCTGAAGACGGACGGTGTATAATGAGGAATGACCTGAGTTCAGACTAACATTGTAGGCAATATCATTGAAAATAACACACACACACTCCTGTGTGTGTGTTGTGTGTGTGTGTGGTATACAATTTTATACCCAGCAAAGCACTTCTAGTCACACAAAAAAAATGGTTTTACATTTTTAACTGGGCATAAGCAGTGAAAGAAATGTAAATTACTTATTATGGTCATGAAATCATTTATGTGCCATTAAAAGATACACCATCAATATGTCATGAGGTGATTTTGAAATGCTCATCCTAGACGTACCCTAGTATTCTCACCATGATAGTAGAGTCAAATAAACTATATGCTTTCAGGGCACCTGGGTGGTTCAGGGTGGCTTAGTCGGTGAAGCATCTCACTTCAGCCCAGGTCATGATCTTGGGGTCCTGGGATCGAGCCCTGTGTCAGGCTCCTGCTCAGGGGGGAGTCTGCTTCTCCCTCTCCGTCTGCCTCCCACCTCCCCACCCCTGCTCATGCTCTCTCTCTCTCTCCCAAATAGGTAAATAGAATCTTAAAAAAAAATAGCTATATGCTTTCAATCTCCAATAGGATTTCAGTTCTTGGACATTTAGTTTTAAAATCTCTTATGAAAAGTTCTCCTTGCTGAGCTTCAGATAGATGAGTATAAGTTCAAGTGGTATGTATAATGTGTATCAATTTTAAAATTTGTGTTTTTTTCCATACCAAAGCATGAACCAACGTGAGCTGATAAAATGGCTTCATTTTTCATTTTTCTACTCTTATGATTTTGGTTACCGATCTAATTTTCTACTGTTACCTTAATTTCAGTTGATTTCCCCCCTCATTCTAGAAATTAACAAAACTGTTATGGTTTTTGTACACTTATCATACCCACTTTTTATGCAGGAAATAAAAGAAATCAATCTTTAAAAATTACATTAATTCCATCCTCTGAGCACAGGTGTAAAGGTAATTTGGGTAATGAAAGCAAATGTACAGGACTGTAAACCCCTGAGGGTAAAGCACAAAAATCTAAACACTCTCAAAACTAGAAAAAGTAAAGTTAACTCTGATCCATTTTTCTTAATGTATTGAAACCAAAAGCCACTGCTACTACTGGGGATTTTAGAAAATAGACCTACATAGATATTCCAAGGCCTGTAGTATTAGCTCTCCAGAAATTATCACATACTAACTATAAAAACCGTTCCTATCTAAGGGATGATGCATGTATTGAGGCTGAGTATTCATATCAAGACCAAAAATGTGGGGCACCTGGGTGGCTAATTTGGTTGTGTCCGACTCTTGATTTCAGCTCAGGTCATGATCTCAGGGTCCTGAGATCAACCCTGGCATCTGGCTCTGCACTCAGTAGGGAGTCTGCTTGAGACTCTCTCTTTCCCTCTCCCTCTGCCCCTCCCCCTCCAAAAGACCAAATATGTATGATTCTGAGTTATAGGATTAGAAAAAGAATGCTCACAGCTTTGGATTACAGACTAAGTCTTATTGTAGCCCAGATCACGATTTTTTAAAGAAAGATTTTATTTATTTATTTGACAGACAGAGACAGCCAGCGAGAGAGGGAACACAAGCAGGGGGAGTGGGAGAGGAAGAAGCAGGCTCCTAGCAGAGAAGCCTGATGTGGGGCTCGATCCCAGAATGCTGGGATCACGCCTTGAGCCAAAGGCAGACGCTTAACGACTGCGCCACCCAGGTGCCCCCGAGATCACAATTTGAATGAATGAGTCAAGAATGACTTGAGACATGTTTGACCTTCTAAGATCTTAAAGAGAAAGAGTTGTGTTTTGTACTGTATCATATAAACCAACAGTTCTCAAAGTGTGGCTCAGGGACCTCTGGGGTCTCCTAGATCCTCTAGGGGGTCTGTTATGTCAAGACTATTTTCATAATAGCATTAAGACATTATTTGCCCTTTACACTCTCATTATCTCATGAGCGCACAGTGGAGTTTCCTAGGGCTACTTGACAAGTGATGACATCATCTCTCTGACAGCTAGTAGAATCGCATGTGTGTACCTTCTTGTGTTTAAAACATCTTTCAATTTTGATTTCTAATATGGAAATATCAATAGATAATAACCCACATAAGTCAAAGCCCTTTGTGGTCATCAATCATTTTAAGTGTAAAGGCATCCTGAGATCAAAGAGTTTGAAAACCACAGGTCTATACTAATTGTAGAAAAGAATGAATACCATACATTCCATGAAACCCTAAAATACACTATAAAAGAAACCTGGAATCCTGAAGGATGTGTTTAATTGCTTAGTTTTGTCTGTACTACAGTGGGCTACAGGCTACTATGGCCATGGTGTTGGTCTCTTTTAATGAAAGACATTGAAGTCTTACCAACATGTTAGCTGCATCAGAAATCTACTAATAGAGTATAAAAGGGCAATTTTGCTGCAAATTTTTTTCAAGAATATTAGAAGTCAGTTTCTATAGAATCTCTACAACTTTGATTTTAACCTGTTATTAAATCTGCTCCACAGTTTACATGCTAATTAAGTATCACTAGGTGTATTGGCCATATCCTTTACAGAGTCATAAAAACCCAGATGACTTATCTTTTGATACCCATTACAATAAGTATATATTGTCAAACAGAAATTTAGGTTATATTAAGAAGATACACTTTTTGACAACAGTCTAACTTGGTCAATCTTCTATATTCAATTGCCAAACAGATGTGACAGAGTAGAAATCTATTTAGAAGTGATAAAAAGTAAGACAGCAACTTTAATTTCAGTCCACTGACACCACTGTGACAATGAAATGGGCTCACCCATTTTTTCAAATATTTTTTATTTCACCTCCTTAATTTGCTATTTGTTTACTTATAGAATAACAGATGATAAACTGTAAATTCCTCATTTTGACACATAATTCACATAAATCTGGCTTTCCCAGAGCCCAAGGAGGTACAAAGCTATCCCAGGGTCTACAGTGTAGGATGAGAAACTAAGGAGTGGGTGGGGGGGGACCCTGAGTTCCTGCTTCATCCAGATCTGGTCAATGCAAAAAATAACTACCTCTTTCCCCCTTTTTAGGCTAAATAACTTTATTGTTAATGATAATGCTCATAATAATAAAATAATTTTGAGTTCGAATCCATTCTTCTCTAAGGGCTCCAACAAAATTTAACAAAAACATGTTACTTAAATAATTTCATCAAAAAAATAAGAATAAGTATTGTGCCCATTTTTCAGATGAAGTAACAGAAAAAACAAAACAGGAGACATTTTCCTTTCACAATAAATAACATTCCTAGGGTAGCATCCAGGTCTCTTACCCATATTTTAACTGCTAGTCTATTGCCAAGAGTAATAAAACCACCCAAACATTTGTATTGTATTTTCTGGTTTGTACCTTGGATTCAGACCTATTCACCTCATTTTTACCCAACAGCAACCCCATAAGCATTAGACTTGTCTGTCATTTCTTCATATCTGAGTTTCAGAGACATTATGGACTGGTGCAAAATCCCGTATCTAGCAAGCGGACACTCAAGGCTAAACCTAATGTCTTTGGGTGCCAACATTTCAACTAGGAGGCTGTTACTGAGTGATAATTATTCTAGTCCATTAAGTGGAAGAAACATACCAGACAAGAGTACAGCTTTCTTCTCTTCCCTTCTCCCTTCCAATCTTGAGCCCCTCAGGACAACAATAACTTGGACATCCATCCAGCTTGGCGTCCAGTGGGAACAGAACATGAATAAAACAGGACTGGGGAGAACGGGCCATGACGGTGAGGTGAATGATCCCACAGTCCAATAAACCTGACCCCTAAGCCTATCACACTGGGTCAGAAGGTCCAATTATAGGTCTGTGCCAGCTCTTTGTATGATTGACAGCAGCCAGAGGCAAAATTACTTTGGTGTCTGTTAATCCAGCCTCTAATTTTCCCTTTGCCCCAGTGCACACAGAGCATCATGGTGGCCCAGGGTGAGTGATACTGTGAATCCAGATTTAAAATGCCCTTGTTTCCTATAAGAAGAGCAACTGAGTTCAATCCCAGTTCTCCTCATGGGGACATTACCTGCAGCTCTGTTTGGAAGAAAAACTTCTGCGGACATTGTGTGCAGTCATAGATCTTGTCTTCTTGTCCATGGGCAGAGAAAATATGCTGCTGCAACTTGTTTGCTTGCACAAACACTGAAATGATAAAAGGATGGTGAACTTTGGGTGATTTTCTTTCAGCAAGGCCCTCAGTCGATGACTCCCCGCGAAGAGCCCCAGACGGAGCGGCCTCAACGGCACACCTTCTGGGTGTGACCACTGCCAGGCACTGGGGAGAGCTGAGTCACGCCTGCCTGTGGTTGGGTCCCTGGCTTTTGTGAAGGTGCACTCTACCAAGCGCCTAATTCAACCCAAACGGCTCCAAAGTAAAGGTTTATAGAGGCCCCGCTCCCTATAAATCTTTTAAAAATAAAGCTGAAAATGGTCAAATGCACAGCACCGTCTGAACAGAGATGAATCTTATTTCTCAGCAACCCACAGGTTAAGAAATCACAGATGCCAAAACCCTGTTTATTGTATTTGCCTAAAGTTACAGCTAGCAAACAGTTCTCTATTTAAATGTGTTAATGCTAAAAATTATATCCCACAGCTACTCTGGGGCACTGTCTATAAATGTGAAACAGAACGGCAGGTAAATTCTCTTTGGATACTTTAAGATCAACTCAGCCTACACACTGAATGCAAGGGTTTCAATAATATAAACATGTTCAATTTTAATGACTACAAAACAAGGCCCTAAGACTGTGTAACAGTTTACCTGGGAGACATACTATTAATAATTAAATTGTATATGCCAGAGGCAGGGTTTGGGTTGGCAGAACTGACTTCTGATGGATGCCTGGTGCACTGTGACCTAAAAAAGTTTGCATCTACAATATTAATCTGTATAGGCAGGGAAAGGATTTATTAAAGATGTTGGCATTTGACTTTGACTCTACTCTAATCATTAAAATTATTCTAATTGCCAGCCAACCTAAAATATTAGAATATTGTTCTTGTGAGTCATACATTTTAATCACATTTCTCATTACCTTAAAAAACTACTCAGATTTCTTCTCTCCCACCTAACACGCTTTATATTGGAAGGGTTTTTTTTAATTGTTATTTCTAAAATTACTTCAAGATACACTAAAACAATGCAGGGCTGTCAGCACAGAAAAGGCAAGACAGCTCATGTTTAATGCATTTTTGTCTCTTACCTACATCAACAAAAAGAAATGGGGTTTTTATACAGATTTGCCTCTGATCTCCATATAACTTAGCACATTTTATGAGGCTTCTGGCTACAACATCAAATAACTGTTTTATTAGGGATCTTAATCAGGAGGAGATCTATGACCCAGTCTTCCTGATGAAAACTTATAATGAGCTTTATAAAGAACTCAGATTTCTGACTCATTGTATCTTAAGATAAATACTATGTTATGGTAAGAATATAACAATGTGTATTTTTATCTTACCTACAGAGAACAAATTGCTGGTTACCAGAGGGGAGGTGGGTGTGGGAATGGGTACAATAGGGGATGGGGATTAAGGAGGGCGCTTGTGATGAGTACTGGGTGATGTACGGAAATGCTGAATCACTATACTGTACACCTGAAATTAATACGACACTGTGTGTGCTAACTGGAGTTTAAATAAAAACTTAAAAAACTAAACAAAAGAATTTTAAAAAGCAAGCCTCCCCCACCCCTGCCAAATCCAGTATATATTTTTAATTACAAATTGAAAGAATAAAAAAAACCCTCAAACAGTTCCACAAGGAGTGGCTGATGAAATTACTGAACAAGGAGGAGCCTCACAGGCAAATGTGGAAGGCAGAGCCATCATCACACCCAGGTAGTACTTGTGGTAACTGGGCAACGAACATGGCCGCTCTCTTATTTTGTTACAGGATAGAAGTCTACAGGCTGAACGCAGTGAAGGTTACTAATCAATGCCTGGAATCTTGCTCTGCAGACAGAGAAGCCAGTTTTGAGAGAAGGATATATTTTTGTTTTGTTTTTTTTTTTTTTTTTTTTTTTGGTCAAATAAGAAGGAAACATAGCCTTGAGGGGCTTGACCATCAAGTTTAAGACACATGCAAAATGATCACAAGGGATTTTCCAAAATAACTTTGTCACTGTTGGGGGAGTATCAGAAATGTGTGCGATCGTATTTCAACCCCTGTGGGGCTCAAATTATAGTTTCTGATTTACATTTTTTTTTGCCATTGCTGAAAACTCTAGTGCTATGACATCCAATAAAAGTTTCTTCTCAAAAGTGTAAATTTGTATCAACTTCTCCTTTTCAAATCCAATTTCTTTGGAAATAAATGTCTCGTCTAATCTGTTCATCTACTCTGTTTCCCAATTTAAAGAATTTGGGAGGGTTTTAATAATATCTTTTTTATTTCTTATGGGGAATGTTACAAAATTCTCCATGTTGAAATAACAGACATGGGCTGGGCAACATGGCTGCACTTTGCATCAGATGGCTTGAGATTTGGAAGCCGCTCCGTGCAGGCACTCGCTTCCTTGGTGACCTTTTAACACCAAGAGGAGAAAAGTGGACAGAGCATGGATGTCGTTTTCCAAATGGAAAAGTGCAAAGTTCTGTGAGAGCTCGAAATGCCATTTGTTCATCCTGACAGTTTAACCTTCCTGCCCATGTGAGCCTTTAAGTAGGTGGCAATCAATAATGCTAATCAGCAGAATTCAAACATCTTCTCCCCAAATTGACCCGAAGTCATCTCCGTGAAAGGCCGCAGCAGTGGGGATATGCTTTGGTAGGAAAGACATGATGTGGCCAAGGAGCTCTCTAGAGGGTCCTACCTGTGAAGCAGACGGGGCACTTGAAGGTACCTCCCATCCCTTCGAAGCTGTGCTCTATCAGGTGGCACTGGAGTTTGGCAGGGGAGTCGAAGGTCTGGCTGCACAGTTTGCACTCGTGGTTTAGTCCTTCATCTGTTAAGAAGAATACATGAGCAGAGAAGTTGAAACCCACCATATATTTAATAGATGAGTGAAGTCACTATGATTGCACACTGTAAACTATTTCTGTCACCAAATAGAACTATATAGTAGCGTATATGGTTGTCGGTTATTATTTCTCATTATATATGAATTTATATCCATTTAATATGAATTTATATGCATTTAAAATATTTCTGGAATTTAACATCCAAAGAGAATCAGAAGGCAGGGTTTGTCTTGGGGTGATGCATTCTGTTAAGCTTTTAAAGTGTAATTAGATGTCACTGATAAGGTATCTCTTTTTCGCTATTATGTTTTTATGGCTGTGTATTTCCAAAGTCCTAACGTAATGGACCCATAGAAAAATCGACAGCTTCTTCCTCAAGCCTCTCCTCTGGTTTACTTAGAAGGTTTAACAAGTTTCTATTTCTAACTGCAAGGTTTTTAGTGGTATTCCCACAAACTTTCTTTTTCCATTTCCAAGATGTTCAGGCAATTTTTAAATATTATTAATGCTTATAGCATATCCTGTAAGTCCTTTATTTTTTCTGCATGTACTCCCAGTTCCCCCTATCTTCTCAGTTCAGTGCTCCCTCTCCTTTGTAAAACAGTTTTAGTTTTATCCTGTGATCTAGACTGGCTTTCTCCAAAGGAAATTTTATGAGCCCCAAGCTCACTTTTGACTAGTCCTGGATTTTTTCTTTGATATTTTAGGGACAAGATGGTAGAAAAATATTTTGACATAATAATAACTGCTATATCACGAGTATGCTAAGAGTTTCTGTTGTTGATCAACACCCTTATTTTTATGTTGGTTTTATCCTCATTAAAATGTTTCTGAAATTTAAAATTTAAGGATTATTCCAACTTATTTCAATTGGTAATTATAAGAAATGAAAACCAGTAGTGCTAGAATGAACAACCTCACATTTCTTTAGTGTTTTCTGTGTTTCAGACATTGTGGTTCTCAGTTCCCACAGATAGAAATTCATTTAATTTAACAATGACAATTAGGCCCATTTTATAGATGAGAAAAATGAGGCCCGGAGAGTTTAAGTGACTTTTTTTTCCGAGTCACAGGGGCAATATTTGGTGGAGCCAGAACTGAACTCCAGGCATCCTGGCCTCAAGGTCCAGGATCTTAGCAAATAGGTTCTGGCATACACCAACGACTCCCAGACGACTGCTCAGAGAGAGGAAGGACTGCGAGGCTGCGAGTGAACCTAGTTTGTTATCAAGTTATACTTTCATCTTCTCCTATTTGCAGTGATTAAAAATGTTATTAAGGAACATGAGTATCAGCTGTCCTCGGTCTAGGGAATGAAGGGCATATTCACACCGTGGGGGCAACAAGTCTATCCTCCAAACGTAGCTCCTTCCATGCAACACCACGTGCACGTGGAAGTCCTTCACCAGCTGATACTACTGGCAACACAAAGGCTCAATTACAAAGTGAATTATTATTAGCTAACTAGGAGTAAAGTCACTCTATTTGTATTCCTAATCTTTCTTCTCACACAAGTATGAGTCTTTAGAAGCAGAGGATTGGAATTTGTAAAAAGAGAAGCAAAGCACTAATTAAGCCACCCAGTACTGTCTACATTTCACAAGAGATAAAAACCTACTCTGTATTTGGGTGGTACAGTAAATTCCTTGATTATAATTATGTAAGAAGGAGTTTAATTGTGCATACTGACATGACAAGGGGTTATACGAAAAGCTTTAGGGATTATATAAGATCAAGGGGTTTTCATCTGTTCTTTTCTCTCTCTCTCTCTCTCTCTCTTTTTAATCCTAAAATCACCAACATTTTCCCTAATTTTAGATATTAAGAAATATCAGGAACACAATTTCTTGTAGGGAATTGGGTCAGTAAGTTGATCAACAGAAATACTTGCCAAATTTGAATGTTTTCTATTTCCTCAATGCTGCATACCTTACTTTGGTGGTAAGAAGGTAACCAAGAGTTCAAGTTTCATCTTTAAATCGTATGTTTGGCACAAGAACCGAGATGTGGCCTATGGGTGTGAGCAGTATACACATTTGCTCCAGAATTCTTAACCTTACAATATTTGTGAAGTCACATATATGAGCCTGGCTGGCTTTCTAGGTGATAATGACTGACTGCACCACGAATACAAAGTGAATTATGCAAGTTAGAATGATCTTTAATGTGACGTTATGTTTCTCGACTTTGAGTATTTTTTTTTTTGGAAAACTAATAGGAGAAAGATATATGTGTATGAATACAAAGAAAATGTCCTCATCAATTTTTATTTATTCCCTGTCCTGAGAAAGGAGAAGCTCCAACCCAAAACATTACATACTCCAAGTTCCGTCAAGTGAATTCACAAGAAGGTGACACACAGTCATAAAGCATTTATACATCATTAGGGCAGACTTCGTTTTCATGAACCCCATACTCGGTGAAGGCACTAAGTGATAGCAATGATCATAACAACAGCTTCCAGCATTTTCAGAACTCTTTATAGTTTAATGGTACATTTTAATATTGAAAATAACATGTTGGGAGTTCTACCTGCCTTTCTTTTCTAAGTTACATAGAGGTCTTTTCCAACAAGTAACTTTTCCTAGCATTTCGAGGAGGACAGAAAATATATCTGAATTGTTATGCAGCAAATGGTAGATAAGCAAAAGCCAGTGTGCTCCGAGCCAGACAGGCCAAACATCTACACACTTCTCCCACCTTTATTAACTTCCCTACTCATTTTCGCCGCGCTCACACTAGCTTATTTCCACAGGGTCGCATGGATAATGAATGAGAGAGACAGGAGGACCCAAAACATGTTTACCACTGGTTAACAGAACTCATTTTGTATTTTTTTAACTGAACAGGGGGCCAGAGATAGTAACGGCAAACTAAGAAAACGTATTTATAGTAAGAATTTCAAAGGTTTATCCTGACTCAGAGTCTCTGTTTAACTCCGCTCCCGTACATTCTCTACACTGTGTGGCGAAAAGCGGGGTCTTAATTTTCAAAGGAGTTCTAAAAATATCCTCAGTCCTGGGAGATCTACCTTAGGTAAGCCCTGTTTCCTTTCAAAACTGAGCTTCTGTCTCCTCACTATCTGGTAGGAGGGGGTAAGGAACTGGAAAGTTGCGCTGTGGTTTTAATTTAAAGTTGAGGTTCACAAGGTGCCACTATCAACACCTCCGATTTCAGGTGAACTTGAGCCTTAGGCTCAGGATTTTGCCAACAGAGCTATAACTTGCACCTTGTCTTTTTATCTCCCTTCTTCCTAAAGGTGCCAAAAGCCTAAAAATTCAATCAAAGTAACCATTTCTTCTCTCCGGAAAGGTAGCAGCTGACAGTAATTGGATAATACAGTCTGACTCATTTATTAAAAAGAGATTCTGAGTCAATTGATTTAATAACCATTACAATATTCCATTAAGGATATAATAGGCTAGTGCAGTCCCATTTTTTTTTATTGAGTTACAGATGAGATCTATGAGTGAAATTTCTAGATTTTTCTTCCCTTTTTGCTTATCTAATCTCCAGATTTTCCACAATGAGTATAATTTGCCTTTGTAGGTGACTTTGAAAGTTAAAGACAAAAAACGCTACCCTCTCTAGACCCTTTTAACTACAGCACTGGAATTCTGATGGCCAAAAGGTTACATGGGAAATGGGCAATAGTACGGAGGACAGAAAAACTCCAGTTCTGAACATGAGGCCGAAGAGTATTCTAGCCAAGTCCATGTGAGAGCAGGGATAAGCACAAGGAAAGGGAAGAGAAACATCAGAGTGTAGATTAGTCAACTGAATGAGAAGAATATGGAGCTTTCATTATAAACCTTCATCTTTCCAGAACAAAGAGAAAACCCCTGTTTATTGTGTGCTGGTGGAGGGGAACATGGGTGTGGCCAGCACTGTTGGTCCAAGGTCAGGAAGGGCAAGAGTGAAGCTGTCACCACTGCGAACATGTTGGAGGCCAGCAACTTCCCGTCCTGGTCAACCACTTGATAGCATGACCGAAGATGGCGTGGGTATAATCGAGAAATAATTTCCCATGTATAGAAATTGCAGCTCAAATAATTACTTCCACTTGTTAATCTGCATTTAAGTGTGAACATAAATGTAAACAGGAATGGAGTCTACACAGAAGACACTGATGCTAGTGTAAATATTTACTCCACTATTAAATGTTTCAAAGGAAAAGACTCTGAATACATCGTTGCAGTACAACCTCAATGCTTTCGTCCGGAATGTGATGCCCATTTACAAAACTCTGCGCTGTAAGAACAAAATCTGTTTGTCGGAGGCCAGTTCAAAGGGGAATGATCATTGCTATCTCTCCAATTTATAAAACGTGGACCAACACAGCTATTAATCAGCCAGCTTTGTAACAGAAAAAAATAATAGTTGCCATTTGGATGCTTAAGCACAACTCAAGTTATAAGCTCCAACATGGCAACTGTTAGCTTAACAGAAGACACTGACATTTCAATATAAGCTTTAAACAAGAGAAACACTTTAAGCAGCCTCCAGACTGTGTGTCCCATGTTTATACTCCTTTTCCTTCAATAAAAACAAAAATCTAGAGCAGCTACAAGCAAATGTTCAGTGGTTGACTTACATGCAGCTGTTATCCCAGGAATCACTGGGGGCCCCCTTATATCGTCTGATCAACACTGCAGCCATTATGGAGGACCAATTTGTAACGGTTTATAAGTAGAGCTCCTTCTCTTATTTACCCTCGAGACTGGCCAGAAGGGTCCTCCAGCCTCTTCCACTGCATAAATCTATAGGCTAAAGTCCAAAGATACAAACCCCTCTTGGTGCATCGTCATGGGGCAGGGGCCATACTTAAAAGCTCTGATCTGAGTGGGAGTAAACTCTGCCCTCGGAATCCAAACAGAGGAATCAAATACCCTGCAGTTGTAATTTTTCCAGTTCGAATGCCTATACCACTATATCCTTACATATATTTTTAAATCCAAGAAAACTATGCCCTAAACCAATTCCCAACCCCCAACCCTTTACTCTGCTTCTCCTCTTCCCTGAGTTAATTTCCAAGCACACATTTATAAGCTAGGGGTCTGAGGAGTAACAAAGGAAAGCCACACATGACAAAACTCACCCCTCGGCTACATTGGCTCACCCTAGAAACCAGGAGTAGAAAAATAGGCAGACTGTACTGTAATTTGCCAAGCACACAGCCATCGCGTCTCTCTAGGTCCATAGTGCTCAGGCCACTATGATTTGTGTTGTGTTCTATACGGCGCATACTTCATGCCTGTAACACAAACACGCAGAGGTGCTAATTTGGCAATGGAGACTCTTACTTAGGGCTCGAGGTCTGCCAGTAGATCAGTCATCAAACCCCCAATGTAAGGCCGATTTGAGATCCCTGAATATTACGTGAACCCTTCCTTACCCTAGTGAAAAAGCCCTGCCCTGTTCCCTTGCACAATTCAACATGAAAACAAAGACGGACACTAGCTCCTTCCTGGATTTTCTCACTGGCAGTATAGGAATGTCTGCCACCGTCAGGATTTCTATGCGACACAAGAGAGAAATACAAGATACAAGCGTAAGATGCACCGTAAGAGAGAAAGGGCGTTGGGGACACTAGGAGAAAACGAGCACCAGGTACCTCGACTTTGACTAGCCACACGTGCCACCCTTAGGTTCTCGAGAAAAGCAAAATGATATGCATCCCGTGCGTCTCAGCCAGAATTTTATTTTGAGGAGCCCTACAAGGTGCAAGTCTGCATTTAACTCAGTTACTCCCTGGTTTTGGCCCATGGTCTCAAAGGCTACAATGCTTTTGGACTTTATAAGCAAAGCCACTGATACTGACACTGTTATTTCCTGTCTTGAACTTCTCATTATCAGCAGGGCTGGAGCAGGAAATGATTCAGCTGGGGTAGGCTGCATTGTACCCAGCAGATTTTAAAGAGCCCACGGGCTGCCTGGAGCCCCATAAACATCAGCAGCTTGGAAACTAGCAGGAGGTCCAGGTGGGCCGGGATGGGAGAGGCAGGCAGTGGGATTTTAGATGCTCTGAGATGCAGTATTGTCCAATTCCTTGGCTATTATTATCGGTCGTGGGTATTAGTTATTTGAACATGCTCATGTAGGAGAAAACACTGGAATACTGTTCAAACAATACATAATAAAACAACACACTAAAAAGTGGCTTGCCTCCACCTGTGGGGACTCAGCAGCGATATTCTGGCACACGTCTGAAATTAAGGATGAGCATATAGATGAAGGATATCTTCAAACCTGACCAGTGTGTTGGCACCTCCAGGTCGTCAGCCTTTTCTTCTCTACTTTCTTAATCGAAACATGAGCCCACAGTTGAAGCCTCAGAGAAAACATACAGTGCCAGCAAATAGCTTTAAAGTTAAAAATCTGGGCTTCAAGTGTTTTCATTTAAGAAAAAAATCAGTTTTTGGTAATGCACTGATAAAATCACTTTGAGCTCCACTCACCCCTCTCCCCAGGAAAAAGCATTCTTAACTCAGAAAAGAAGAAAGAAGCATATGTTTCTCAGTAAAAATACTGTTAGCCCTGAAAAAGGCAAGGGTAGGGAGAGGACTGTGACCAACTTAAATCTGAAATATATCACTTCGATCTGTTTCTGTAGAAAACAGAGTGGCTTTAAAAAAATTACCTTGCGGTCTAAAGCTTTAACTTCAGTATATGCTGCTGTGTTGTACCAAAAGGGATCCAATTTACTTGAAGTCAATTTCCCCTCTTATTTCTGCTTACTTGAATACGTGAAAGTGACCTTTATGCTTTTACAAAGTTTTCACCACCTAATCTTTGGTGCTGCAATGTTCTCTGCCTTGACAGCAAGTTTCTGAGCACACAAGACAGTATAAAAATTTACTTCCCTTTTGCATAATAATTAGACATACAATATGATTGGAAATAGCATGTTTCCAATTCAGTAATGCATTTCAGCTCTTGCCTTGCCTATTAAAGAATGGTGGATGGCAGCCCAGGACATCTCAATACAAGGGAGTCCCAAGCACTGAGTTTGGGGTTATTCATCAATTTGTGCCATAAGGCAAGTTTAAGGAGGGCAAAGACTTTTGTCTGTTTGGTGCACTGATTGTATGCCAAGTACCTAAAACAGGACAGGGCTCATAGTTGGGACACAATAAATATTTATTGATTTATGGGAAATATACACACTTAGCCAGTCCGACATCTAATTTCAATCACAGTGAAATGCCGAGACAAACACCAAAACAATACTTACTATTTATCAATTGTTTCATTTTTTCTTTTTTTTAAGAGATTATTTTTTTCGTCAGAGAGAAAGAGAGAGAGAGAGATCGAGCACAAGCAGGGGGAGCGGCAGGTAGAGTAGGCAGAGGGAGAAGCAGACTACCCACTGAGCAAGGACCCCAATGTGGGACTCGATCCCAGGACCCTGGGATCATGACCTGAGCCGAAGGTAGACACTTAACGGACTGAGCCAAAGGCATCCCTATCAATTGTTTTAAACCTTTTGCTCCATTCCCTTGTACCTGAAGTCCCATGTGATGACACACTTGGACTAGCCAAATTTACCCTATACTGCTTGCCCTCATTATTTCCCGAAATACGATGAAGATCCTCCAGTAAATAAAGCATTAACAAAGTATAACTGTCTATTCTGCCAGTTTATCTCTGGCAAGAAACTGATGAGCACAAACTTAGCCCCTATTTTAAGAGGAAGAGTGTTATCATGTGTTTTATATCCGAAATACAACAAAAGAGCCCTGTGCAAGAAGGGATAATGGGATAATTACCTTTTACTTGCCCAAGTCACAGAGAAGGCTCTGCAACACGCATCCATGACCCCATAGTCACTTTTTAAAATGATTTTTACTAATAGTTCTGTGTTCTTCTATTATAAAGCTCCATNGGCTCGATCCCATAACGCCTGGATCATGCCCTGAGCCGAAGGCAGACGCCCAACCGCTGTGCCACCCAGGCGTCCCGACAAAGCTCCATTCTTTTAACTAGTTGGTTAAATCAGATGTATGCCTTGATGACACTCTGCTTAAAATTTCTCGTTTGGTACTAAATACCTACTGTTAATGCCCTCCCATCTGGGATGTCTGGCACTGGTGGAAGCAGGGGTATATTTACCTTCCAGTACTGTACGAAAGAAAAACACAAATTGGTAAGATCGAAAGAGGATAGCTCATGCAGCATAAACTAAATGGAAGCTGCTTTAAAGTTAAATCTATCAGGAAAACATCTTGGAGGACTGAGACAGTGCAACAGTCAATATTAATTCCACACAGCAGTGGGCCAACCACGGGAGCCACACGCTGGACACAGTTCTCATCAGGTAGGTGTTCGTGTTACTGTTGCTGGGTTTATGGCAAGGGTCAGAGCCTTTTCCTTTGTTTACCTTCTTCTTCTTGGCATAAAGCCACTAGTTATCTGAAGGAGAAAGTCTCCAAACACTGAAAAGCTGTTTATCTTTGCTAGAAAGCATTGCTTGCGATTGCTGATGATTTTAAAACAAAATAAAAACAAACCAAACCAAAACAAACAAAAGAAATGGAACGAGGTTCACCAACTTCTGTAAATATCATAGATCTCAACAATCATGGGGTTTTTTTAGTGCCCACAGGTTCAAGACAAGAAACTAGTCAGGCATCTCCTAAGCTAATTATCTTTCTAGGAAACTTCTATCATCGACAACTTTTTGCCAAGTCATCTAAGCTGTGGTGTTTAGACTCGGGGTTCACCACCGAAGCATAAGTTAAAGGTGCGATGGGTGGGGCGCGAAGGTATAAAAGGGGCAAGGATCTCAGATCTCCAAGGGACCTTATCTCGCTCCTTCTACTTGGTGGCAGGCAGTACGCAGAAAATCCTAAGCAGCAGTGCAAAAATCACAATACCGCACATTATTTGCAAATGACTCACATTTTTATTGTTCTATTGGTGTGACTTTAGAAACTTGGCCTTGAAGAATAAAAAAAGGTAATGGCGCAATAAGTGCAATAAGATTTCTAAAAACAGTTTATTGGAAATGTACTGTGAAACTTGAATTCTTCTAATCAAACGATGCCACCCCGTAGAGAAATTTTCCTGTGCATTATTAAAGTGATCTACTGCAGTACTAGTTAGAGCTCCATAACCTTTAAATTGCCTGATTGTAATTAAGGCCACTAGTTTTATTTAGGAAGGTTCAAGGAGGCTCAATTTAAGTTGGCTTAACTAGTGTGAATTTAATGTCATGCCGCCAGAAGGCAGAGGAGCTCTCCGGCCTGGCTGTTCCGTGGCACATGCAGCTGTGGGGTCATGAATTCTAAATTAAGCCCAGATTTAAAGAAACCACAGAGATCAGGACGTAGCTGGGTGTGCGCCAAGTATGCATCCCCATGGTTGCATGTGTGCTTCATTCATTCATTCATTCATTCATTCATTCATCCATCCATCCATCCATCCATCCATCCATTGCACTGGCAGTTTTCCCATTTGGGAACCTAAATACATCTGATTATTTATCGTGTGAGTAGAAGGGGTTTATAGTTACCCTTAAAGGCACCTTTCATTGAAAGGTGGGGCTTAAGACAATGTCCAATCAGCATTAACGATTTAAAATAAAATGTGATGGTAACAAAGTTGTAAAGGCAGGAACGTTGCTCGCATTATCAAAGAAATCCTAAGAAGGAAAATTGACAGTTAGCTGGAGGAGGAGGGAATGAAGGGGACTGTTTGGACAGGGCACCAAATGGAGTGCTGAACATAACATATAACTTCGCTGAAAGGGCAGCAAATCCAGGACTGAAAACAAAAGATAAGAGAAAATGAAGGTACTCGAAGCACAGTCTAACAGATGCGAAGAGTAGCAGCAGAGAGAAAACACTTAAGGATTTGACCCATGTTCAAAATTTTACTGGATGTGAGCTCAAAAACATTCATCTCTGGATAGAATGCTGGCACTTTTCTGTAGCTCCAATGGCAATAATGATAAATGAATTTCTTTACAGCCAAGCGGCTCAAACAGCCAACTATGTTACCACTATATAATTAATAACAATAAGCAATTAAAGAGAACAGCAGGTTACAACTATAAGGTGTCAAAATATATTAGCAAAGGAGAAAGCTGCAACAACACACTTAAAAGAAAAATAAACATACGGTGTGTGAACCTACAGACACTCGCTTCTTCCACACTATACTGTGTATCTATCTACAGCAGATAAAGCTTTTATGCTTAAAGAAAAATAGAGGATGGCATGAAACTACTATAAGGTGATTAACGTCCCTCCAAAAGCAAATAACGCTCCCAAGGCTCAGAGAAATCTGAAAAGTGATACGGGAAACGTGATTGTGAGGACCCGGGAGAGTTGGCTGACCATGATTTGGCATTATCCCTTTACTAAGAAATATTCTAATAAAAACCTCCCTAAACTGTATTTGTTGGACACGTATTTTCAAAGATCCCAGAACATTGTACTTTTTTATGTAAAACAAGGAAGCAATAAACTAAGAATGCGTAGGGGAAAAAAGTGAAAGGGTAAACTGTTATATAATTGGCTAAATGCTGGGATGTTAGATAAAGATTAGAAGTGGCCATGGAGGCGATCGAATTAACTACGGACTTGTTTAAAAGATGAGAAGATTGAGACCAGATAATTGTAACTGACACACTCATGATGGCAAAGCGTTTGGCAATGGTCAGTATTCTCGAAGCAAACAGCACACCGTCCCACCAAACCCGCACTTAAAAAAAGTTTCCTCCCGCTTAAGTACCATGATTTAAGTTGTTACTTAAGCTAAGTAAGTTACTGTCTTTCTAGATCTGCTGGTAAAGTGCAATGGGTTTTTTCTATTTCTGTGCCACCCGGGCACCCCTCTGCCCCTGGATAAGACACAGCCTGAACTTATTGCGGTTCACCTTATCTTTATCCCCTACTCCCCGACCGACTACTGTTCAAGTCTCTCTTGCCCTCGTTGAGAGTGCTCCTGTCCATTAGAAGCAAAGCGAAGCCTTGACTAGTATGAGGCCCCTGTTGGTTATAGAAAGTTAAACTCCCTGATCTCCAGATTCTGCACAGGAGCTAGGAACACCATTCTTGGTAAAGTGCTTTGGTCTGAGTTGTCAACATGAAAGAAACACTTGTGATTATACAACCCATGGTGTAGAAGGCATCCATGGCTGAATGCTGATGTTTTCTCTCAATGGCCAATGACCTATTGATTTGGTTAAACTGTCACCTGAAACCCTGTGGATACTGGGCTTAAGCTTTCCTTTATGGAATTACAATTATTCAGAAACAAAGACTGATTTCTTTTTCTTTTTTTAAGGTGTTATTTATTTATGAGAGAGAGAGAGAGAGCATGAGAGTGGGGAAGAGGGAGAAGCAGGCTCCCCGCTGAGCAGGGAACCCGATGTGGGGCTTGATCCCAGGACCCCAGGATCAGGACCTGAGCCAAAGGCAGACGCCTAACCGACTGAGCCACCCAGGCACCCCAAAGATTGATTTCTTAATTCTGTTCTTCCTATAGTTAGTTATACTTTTTTAAGTTCCTGAATCATTCCCTGCTATGGTACTAAATTGAGTATTTGGGAAGAAACTGGAACTGCACGCATATTCCTGAGTGTGTGGCTTACTAAAAAGGTAATGCCATAGTTACGTATGGAAAATAGGTTAGCTCAATATGTTCCTAACCTGCTTTTCTCTCTTGGGCATCATTCTGGATACACCAGCACATCTAGGCACTATATGCAGAAGCCAAGATGCTACTGGCATACCAATGAATCATACTCATTTCTATGTCCTTCTGTCTGTTTCCTGTCGGTCAAGAGCAACATAAGTGAGAGATTATAAGTTGAGATGGGAAAAGAGAAGGAAGAGAGGGAGAGGCAGAGAGAGAGAAAGGAAGGAAGGAAGGAAAGAAGGGATGGAGGGAGGGAGGAAGGAAAGGAGGAATGGAGGGAAGGAAATAGGGAGGGAGAAAGGGAGGGAGGGAGGTCAAAGTTTATGTTGTAACAAAGATTTCTGTCTTATTTCTACTTAGCTAGGAAATATAGTGAAGAAGTACAGATTCCTAGGTGTTTTGTTAGGTCAAAAACCAAAGCTAAAGACTATGAAATGGGCCTAACAAAAACCACGCATTAGTTAATAAGTGTGTCTGTTAAATGAAGAATGAGACATAATAATTAAGGATTGCTCTTTCTTAGATAGCAATTCCTTATATTACCTTCTGCAAAGCTATTCAATATTTCTAAGACTATAATGCCAAATTATAAAGATGCTTTGGGCACAATAAATTTTTAATCCCCTATCTTTATGACAATTTTTCTAAAATCTGAACCAGCTCATTGAAGATCTGTTCTAAAAATTTAAATATTGTATACTGTGTCAATATACAGAAAGGCTGATAATTTTCTGACACAAAAGGAAATCTATTTTAAAAAATCACTAAAATATCTATCAGTGGCTTTGAACATTTTATGTTTTTAAAAGGTCTGCTTGGCCCCTGTGTGATGTGATGCAATCAGCATAGAATTCCAATGCTGTCTTGAGCAATCTAAGTAGAAATCTGATACTCGACTATAACATTTATGTCCTTTCCGAAAATAAATCATATTTAGCTCACTTATCAAATTCATTTTTTGTAAAGAAAAATACACAAGTTCAGGATAAAAGGTGACCTATGGTGATGTCTTGACCTTCTACTCCTCCTTTGCTTTGGAAAAGCAGAAGCAATGTTTGGTTTCTTAAAGACAGAGATTAGCATGAGAGTTGTGATATCTGACAGTCTCAAGAAAAGGAAATACTTTGGATAATACTGTAGGGTAGTAACTGTTGGATGGGATAGGAGGCGAACAGTCTGACGTCAATCAGCCACGAAACTTCTCCTTTTCTGAATACTGGAGGAAAGACAGTTCCGAAATTAAAACGAGAGTGAGAAAATACAGATTAGCATTGTATGAATGTGCAAAATGGAATAAAGGGAGGTAAATATTTTTAGCATATTTTCAACCAATCACAATAACTGAGCATGCAAAGATATTTATGTGAGAAGAATGCCCAGTAACAAAATATATTATATTCCTTGGAGGGGGAAGAGAAATTTCCTTAATTAAATATTGGTCAGCTATTTCAAAGAAATAAAAATAAAATAAAATTTCAGAGAATTAGACATACCTAGGACTGCCACAATACCCTTACGTGCATCAATGGGCATCATGGCCTGACTAGTTCATTCTGAACCTTCCTAGTGTACCTATTGGCACCCCCAATGCAGGTGGACACCTGAGAAATAAGAACGATGCAATCGAGCGATACCCGGGCATCCATCTTTTGAAATGAATATTAGAAATTGTCTTAAAGTGATAACAGCAGGGAAATTCCAAATCAAAGTAGTCACTGTGGCCTTACCTCACCCGATTAGGTCTACATATTACCTCATCTACTGCCAAAGATCATACTTTGCGCTCAGGCCAACGTGACTTTCAAGCACAAGAAGCTGAATGGAGGGTGTGGATTGTGTAGGCAACGCAAACTCCGTCTCCACCCCCTTCTGAGAGCTCCTTAAGACAGAGGCGCTCATCAATGCTAAGACTATTACAATGGTACATTTTCCTCTCCTTACTTCTATCTGAGGATGATTATAAATCACCTCCATATATTTATACGGCATTTTGTAATTTTCAAAATGTGTGGTCTTGGTGTATACACACTGATTCCCAGTTAATCTGCTTATAAAGGGATTGGTCTGGGTAACCCAAATCCTAAGAAGAGCCTAACTAGTTTGCTCAAAGTCATGTGGGTAATTACTGTGGGGAGTGGGCTCCAATCTGAACCTAGGGTCCAGATTATGGGGGAAAAAAATAATTAAATTTCAACATGTAACCAAGTTTTTAGAATCTTCTATGACAATTAGTTTACGAGGTCCCTATGCTCAGGAAGGCAGGAGAACGTCCAGCCGCTTGTGCTGATAATATGGGTTTAGTTAAGGCGGTGAATCACAGCAGGGAGAAAAATTAGAAAAATGTACCTTCCGCAGAGACCTTTCTGATTATCTTAATGGTTCATCTTAGTGCCCTTTCAAGGTTTGAGGCCAAACATATGATGCTCTTTTCCTTTTAGGTTATTTTCAAATTCATCAAGATTGAGTTCAAAACTTGGCATTCAAAAATCTGACGAATTCTTGAAATAACATATTTCAATTTTCCTGGTATGGGTTAGAAACCCGATATGATTCATTTTATTAAGTAAATCTGTTGCTGAAAACCAAAAAAAGTCATTATTTTCAAACTGCGTGAAGCAAGGCAGAGTCATTTGTTTCTCAACAAATGGTACCAGTTACAAAAGCTGTTTTCTCTTCCTCATGTGGAGATTTTCACATAGACTGTTAAATATAACTTACTGAGTTGATTTGGAAAATACCAAGAAAACCATATACTGTGCAGCTCAAATGACTGGAGCTAACAAAAACAAACAAACCCTCCCTAGCCCCCAGAAATGTAAATAAAAAGTTAGATTTCCCTGTACTACATTTGATTGCATTAATTGATGTTTAAAAAAAATCCGTTGAAAATAAAGCCCAGCAGTAGCATTTTTCTTTCCTAAATCACAATAGCAGCACATTACAAACATTACCAAAAGGTCCCCTGGTACGATTGTAAAGTTCCACTCTGACAGTAAATGCATGTACTGTGAGTTCTCTGCTTTCGTCTCTACCCTCCCAAATATGTAAGAAAGCAGGTCACAAATGCAACCGAGCCTCTTGGCCCATTGATTAAACATTAATTTCCAACGAATACGCAGAGACGGGATGGTCAGCCACTAAACCCTGTTTTACTTATAAAAAACCAAAATCTTAATCGAAAATAGGGTTTGAGCTCTGATAGCAGGCGTCTTGCTACTACTGAGTCCGGTTTGTAATCCGTCCCTGTTCCACTGTCATGGAAGTTGCTTCCACTGTGAAAGGAAAATTCCTGAGCCTTGTGGCATGCACTTGGTAGGCCTGGCGGACTAGCCAACGCAGACACCTACCAGCAGTGGCTTCCGCTGACTTCCGCCGCCGCGGGAAGAAGAGGTTGTCTTTATAAAAGTCACCGCAGACATTGTCTGCAAAGCCTCCCCTCCCAGGCCCCATATGGTGGAGGGATTTTCGAAACTCAGGCTTTGGAATCCTTCGCTAGGGAGTGAGCTGCCCATCCCTGCCACTGACAAGCTGTTTAATCTCACCTACGTTGTGTCATCTTGCCTTCGCCCAACCGTGGGTCCAAAGGGGCCACCAAGTCCCTACCTCATGGGGCTGCAGGGGGGAAACAACCAAGATCATTTCTATTAAGTATCTAGCACAACGCCTGGCCTATAAGTACTCGGCAAATATCAGTTATTTCTGTTACTCAGCATCAAAATATTTGCTCCATTTGTTGCAATATCTTCTATTAAGTGTTTTAACTCTTTAGACTTTGTGGATTGCTTTCGTTCCCCTGTATTTCTCCTCCCCTCCTCCAGAAAGGAAAAAGAGAGAGGGAAGAGGAAGACGAAGCAAGAGGGTGCGGGGCAGAGAGGAACACCAGCTTCAGTGTGCTTTGACAGAAGGGGGGGAGGGGGACGTCAGAGCTCCATAGAGGTTGCTTTCTCCTCTATGGCCAGTTCTGTTAGCTGCCCCAGAGCAGTTCTGTGTCTTGTAGGACTTGAGAGGTAGACATAGGCAGAGAAGGCTCAGCAGAGGGCTGTCAGTGAGAGTGGGCAAGTCAGCATGGCCTTCAGAACCACGGGGCTCGCCTTCCGGGCCTTCCCTGCTCCCGGACGTTGGCAAGGGCTGTCAAGAGCATGGGTAGCCTTGGTCAGGCTCCTAGACATGTGGGATTCTTTGGGCAGATCCAGCAGAGAACTTTTGTTAGTTTTTTAACATAACCCAGACACGTATGAGGAAATCTCAGCATATGGTAATGATAAACTTTAAAACAATACCCAGAAGATGTTAATGCTCTTAAATCCTCCACTTTTGAAAACCTTTTCCTCTCAAGGCTTTGCCATAACAACACTGGCTATTGTTTTTCTCCTTCATCCTTCTCATTATCTTCTCCTCAGCCCAACTGTGCATGTTGTATGTGTGTGTGGGGGGAGGGGAGTGATGATTTAAATAATCTATCAGCATATTTGTTGGGATGACAGAAAATTAGTTTCCAAATGAGGAAGAATAGCACAGCTTATGTGGAAAAAACTGTCACAATGTTTGCTGTTCCTCAGGCTTTAGTCCCTAGCCAAGTCTTTTCCTCTCTCCCTCAGAATTCATTTCTCCTATAAATTCCTACCCTACTTTATAGGATTCTTAGGGCATTTACCACATTCTCCCCCATAGCATAAAGACATACCTTATTTCCCCTACAAAATACATTCCTTCTTGATTATCCTTCTTATCACTTACAAGGTTTCTTCTCAAGACAACTGTTTTCTCATTGTTGTTAAATAATGAATGGAAGGAAGGAGACAAGAAAGAAAGGGGGAGATTGAGGGAGGTAGGAAGGAGCCAGATGTGGGAAGCCACTGGGCTGTGAGGGTTTTCAAGTCCACCTCTGGCCTGGATAGGAGTAGATTGTTGGCTCTTCTTTGTATCCCCAAACAATTCAACACGTGTGAAGGAGAACTTGTCAAATTCCTACCAGTCCTTGGCCAATGACATGCCTCTTGCCTAGCTTTCACACTTTTGATCAGTCCAAAGGTTACAAAATAAAAGCAATTGTGTGTTGAGCCCTCTCCTCTATACTTATTTCTATCTAAAACATAATAATGTTTTCCCCTTTTCTAGTGGGGCCTACTTATTGCCTGCTAGTGTTCTGGTCAACTTCATTTTCTCTTGACAAGTAGAAAAATGATGGTTGGGCGCTGCCCTCTACATTCTAAGGCTGCTACCGTTTTCCAGGTATGGACCTCTGCTAGGTGCTCCCTACACATTTTCTTTCTTTCTTTCTTTCTTTCTTTCTTTCTTTCTTTCTTTCTTTCTTTCTTTCTTTCTCTTTCTTTCTTTTTCATTTTTAAGTCTCCAGTAGAAAGAATGGAATAAAAAGAATGATCATAATAAGTACTTACAATGCTGCTGCACTGCACACCCTGTCCCTACTAATTTGGGGGCAATCCCAGTTTTCTTTCTTTAGAATGCTACCTCCCTGGAAAGTCTAGAAATCAGAATATATGAAAAGTCACTGAGTTTAAAAAAATTCTGAGGACTAGTCTGATTTTAAAAACAGAATTAATGGCTTCCAGGGAAAATAGATTTCAAAACTTGAGGGTGAGATATCTGCTTTGGGTGTGGGCCCTACACTAGCCCTTCAAGACCTTCGCCCTCCTACCCAAGTGGCGTAAGAGCTGACCCGCTGTGCTCAGGAAAAGGGACACCCCTGGTCAGCTGGTGAACAATGAGTGGACAAGAAGCAGGTGCACAGCACCCTGTGTGCCAATGTGATGCTTTCCCTTGTCTTAAGGGGCTAACCTCCCATCCATTAGCCTTTCCAACTCCCACTTTCCCAGGCACAGGCTTGGTCTTCTCATTAGCAATGAATTCCCCGCCTCTGTGAGGAGCACAGATGTCAGGCGAGCCTGACCCAATATCAGGCTGATCAGATGCTGTTTACTTTCCTAAGCCCGAGGTTTTAGTGCATCTTGAGATGAGGCGGTGGGATTCTTCTCTGGCCCTCCTCGTTGGGGGGAAGCAATGGAATGCACAAAAGACCCGCGAATGGCCAGAGCCCCCAGCCACAAATGTGTGTTAGGCAAGGGCTGCTGCCTTCCACAGGAAGCCTCCCTGAAGGACAAAGGGTCCAGACTGCTTGTCCACAAACAAAATCTGCAGGAGGCTCTGGCCCCCTGAAACAACCAGGCCTGCATTGGCATATCCAGCCCAGGGCAAACGGCCCACTCTCCGGTCCTCTGCAGAAACGTTCTTTGTACAGAATTCAATAAGTCAGTGCGTGCATGCCTACGTATGTGCATACATACATACAAATATGAAATGAATCTCTTTAATAATTTGAAGAAATCATCTCAGCTCATAGATGAGGCAGTCGTTAGGGGCCCATGACAAAGAGGCCTTTGGGTTTTCTCTTTACCTTTGATCTACATTATAAAATGTTAATGCCCACCCCAGCAGAGCTCCTTCCAGAAACACAGCCTTTCTCGAAAGCCTTACCCCTGCCCGCTGCAACTTCCACTCAGGCTCTCCATCCCTGGTGAAGTGCTGACTTTGAGCTCATGCCCAGAAGCGCTGATGTTTTTAAAAGGGCTACGCTCAACGGCTAAATAGAATTTACTGATGATGAAGTGCACAGCAGAGATTAGATTGTGGCAGTTTAATAATAAACACACTCCTATCCTCTGCATCTTGACACTATGCGTAGACTTGGCGTATGAAACCTAACTCCAAGTGTTCTGTCTATAGCGGGTACTAAGGGGTGGGGGGAGTGTCCACAGAACCTATAATTTTGTGTTGATTAGGTAGGAAAGAACCACAAGCACATATTTTGATATCTCTATTAACAGCCTGTTCATGTCGAACTGCAAAACTTGGTTGTACTTCTTTCACCATCTTTGCCCAAGACAGACCAGTAAACACAATTCCTCTCTCTATAATTAGCCTTTTCTCTGAGGGCCCTGAAGTAAGTCTGCATGCCGTAGATTTAATATCCAGCGCTATATCCATATGTGCTGCCCTTGCCTGGTCCCAGAGCATATAAACTCCCCTATTAGCAGCCTTGACTGCTTAATTATGCAGATTTTTTTTGTACCCGCCTGCCTGTAAAATTACTGTGTCTAACCTTTTTTTTTTTTTCCTCTTTGCACCATGCTGGCCATTCTAATGAAATCGGCATAGGGGAAAGGGCCTGATTTGCAGTTATGGAGGCTGGATCGCACTGGCAATCTGTCCTTAGTGGGAGTTACAAAAGAAGTCAAATGCCTTCATCTGGTTCTACCCTATCATCCCCAAGGTGATTGAGTTCACTTCCCGATGCTTCCCAAGTTTTCCTCAGGCTGTCCAATCAGCACGTCCACCAGGGAGCCCAGTCTAGCTTGCAACAGTCTCTGTATCTAGTTACAGCCCCACCAGGGACAGTCAACCATCCACCCCCAAGCCTTCAGATGAAAACCTTTTCTAACAAGGCCGCCCAGCGCCAATGAAATAACACACATCTGCATATCCACTGGGTCCCATGTTTCTTGTGCTCATGGATTATGTATCTTGCAGCCTCTAATAAAGAAATGCAGTTCTTTGTTTAATGTTTATCTTGTGCTTGTTAAGCAAATGCTAATGTTGTATCAGAATGCTTTAGTGCTATTTGGGTTTTTGGTGATTTACTACAAGACAATCTGCTGTGAAGTAAATTTAGAGAGAGGGAGAAAAGGGGAAAAATCATTCCGGTTGAAAGGGAGAAAAAGAAAAAGCCTTGACAGAAAAATCAAGGAAAAAGGAATGAGACAGTGTAGGGAGAAGGAGGAAGTGAGAGCATACTCCAGAGACTGAGCAAAGCCCGCGACGGAGAGACAGACAGGCGGCAGAGGGACAGACACACACAGACACATCCGTGGGGGTCCGGCAGGTGGTGGGGGAGAGCAGGGCCTTATAGTAATCCCCTAGCCCCGGGCTGACATACCCACTTTATCACTGGACAGTCTCAGACTCGAAGCTAGAGAATAAACTGAGTACAATTTCCAAAAGGGATGAGATGATAACTTTCCCTTCAGTGATAAGGTAAACAGTGTCCTGAAGGGTAAACAAAAAATAAAAAAGCCTTTTTTTTGTTGTCTGCCTTTGTGCCCTGATGGTTAGCACTGTGCACTGTTATTCACAGACCACAGGGAAGCCCTAAATTTAATTGTTCATGCCTAGCTCTGCTAGAAATAGGCAAAAATAATCAGAACCTCCCTCCTCCCAATTTCGGGGGGGGTTGGGGAAAAAGAAAAGAGGGTGGCAGCTTGAGAGCTGATGAATGAATGCCCTTTATTTATCCTTTGGCAAGATGGGATATTGATATCCACAGCGCAAACCTTTCCCGCCTGCTTTCCAACGCTTGCAATCCTGTTAGGAAAGAAGATGTCATTTTTATACTGAGAGATCACACATTTCCGCCCTCTTTGCATTTTTGATAGGAGAGATCAAAGTGCAATTCCCAAAAAGTGAAATTGGGAGTCCTCTATATTTTATAATTACAGTGATTATAATTTCTTGGGAAATTGTGAGGTTAATGAGGTCTTAGATGTCTGTGTTTTAGAATATACAAAGACTAATTGATAACAGGTAATTATCTTGCAATATACACAAATATGGAATCACTGTGTTGCTACCTGAAATTAATACAATGTTTATATGTCAAGTACATCTCAATGAAAAAAAAAACGGGGTAATGATGGAGAGAATAGAAAGGTGGGTAAAATAAATAAATACTTTGCTCAGGAGGTATACTTGTCACAAATCACAGCCTTTTCCTTTCTCTTCTCTCTGCATTTCACAAAATAAATCAATACATTTCCAAAAGGATGAAAGACTCTAAGTGGATAAATGAAAAGCAAACACCTACCATACGAATACACACTCTGTCAAGTGAAAATTACATCCGCGCAGAAGAATGCTGTGTTAGCTTTCTTCTTGGGTAAACATCTCTATCCTTAATACACTATAGAAGCTGAGGGTAAATTTAGTCTTCATGATTAATACAATTAATTATAAATACTCCGGTTCTTTGGAAATACCTCAGCGATGGGACAGAAGTTTCCATAAAAAGTGTTAGCTAGTGCTTCAGAAAATGCTGTGCACCATACCTTACTCTCTTCTTTGCTGAAAACATTTTTTAAAGGCTTGCTTTATTTTTCCTCTGAACATTATTCTCCTTGATGGATTTGCTGCTTTCTAATGGCGCTCTGATACAGAAAGGCTGAACTCAAAGCCCTTGGTAGGCCAATGGAAGAGAGTAGAATGGACAGTGAAAGTATCCATTTGCTACATGAATAACTGGGAATCTAAAGTCTGGGATTCTCAAAAGTACTGCCCCTTAAGTCATGTAGGGCTCTCTGTAGAGCCTGAAGCTTAATTACTCCCAGTGGGTATGATTTGGGGATGTGACACTTGTGCTCTGGGGTCTGACCAGAAGGATCAACGTACCTCCATGATTTCATTTCACTAAATGACATGATCACAACAGACTTCATTTAGGCTCAAAGCAAAACCTACTGCTGAAAGGTCTCTCTTCCCATTGTCTTAGCCACTTGGTCCCCATTGGGGGCTATTATTAGGATTGGAATTTAATGTATCTCTTTTCCCCTTTAAATTAAACAGAGGGTCAAAAAAGACAGAAAAAGGAAATCAATGGTACATTTCATTAGTTGGTTCTTATATCTATGGCAGGCTGTGAATCATGGGGATTTGTTATTCATAAAGTATCACAAAAGCTCTCCAAATAATAAATAAAGGCAAACTATGCATGTTTAGATCTGTCCTCTCAGTGACTTATAGGACATCCCATTCTCTATCACTTAATTTGCATTATACTCCCATGAGGTAGCTGTGCCCTGTTCATTATACTGTTATATACTTAAGAAGACTGAGGTACTAAAAGACTGAAAACTGTCCCTCAGAAAAGAATGTTTAATTCCAGATCTCCTGCCTTCCCCAGGGTGTGGGGTTGGGGAGAACTCAGGCTGCTCGAGAGCCTGGTGCCTGTATGGCAACAGCTTGCTTTGAGGCGGAACTGGACTCCAGCGAGTTTTCAAAGAGTTTCACCTCACTTTCCCTGCCATAGTAATGTCAGCAATGCTCTATCCATCCTGACCTAGACACCCAAGCATTTGACGCCATGTGTTTTCAAAGATAAGCAGTTAGGATTTAGGTAGTGAAAAGACCAACAGCCCGAATACAACTATATTTTCACTCTGGGACTTCAGTGACCAGGGTGACCCAAGGGCAATGGGTGACTGGGGAGATGTGATACTGTGGTATTTTCCGGGAGCATGAGAATACTGCAGATCCAGATGCTAAGACTTTCAGGTGCTCCATGGAAAACCAGATGCTATAGCAGTGGCCTCATCCAGAAGCCAAGCTAAATGATCCTGGAGCCCTCAGAAATGCTGTGGGAACAGAATCCAGGGTTAGAATAAGACAATGGGTTGTTTGGGGTGGCGGACTAGAATGAGAAGATGGGCTCCTTGGAGGTTGACAATTAGACTTAGAAAATGGGTTGCATGGGGGTTAGAGAGATTCCAGTTGAGTGAACTTCTGAGAACTACTTTAGTAAAAAAACACACACCCTCAAAACCAAAAAACAAACAAAAGGCAACACTTAAATCTCAATTTAGAATGATAGGATACATTAAAACCTATATTTTCAGGAAACACCCTACACACAAATTTTCTAAGACTTGTGGGATGGGGGGGGGTTCCGCTTTGGATTAGCATAATAAGCTCTTACTAGAATGAATGGAATTCCTGCAGATGGCAATATAAATTGTGGAAAAAATATCACCCCCCCCAAAAAAAAAAGCCAACCAATTAACCTGAAGGCATTGGCATGTGAATAAAAGCAGGCAGAGTCAGGAGAGGGTCAACACTTGGAAGGAACAAATAACACAAGATGAATTTTCTAGTTTTAATAGATTTTAGCTGTACATGGATGTTAAGAGTCCAACAGAAAACCATAGTAATTTTGGAGAATTTGAGGCAAGAATTGCCACTAGAAAGTAAGGGGGAAACCTTGGAATGGAAAGAACCTGGAGGGGGTGAGGACGGCACAATTCTGTATAAAACCCCACTCAAATCTCTGGCTGAGTTCCGAACCATGCAAGCGCAGGACTGACTGCAAGCATCTCAGTTAAGGAATTTTTAAAGAAAAAAACAAAAGACCGAACTGACATTTGAACTACAGCCCAAGAGGTAGAGTTTGCAGTTTGTGTCCAGTCAAGCTACTTGCCTCGTAAAACAAAAATATCCACACTCTTTGAAGGAATAGAACAGAATCCAGAGTACTTACAATGTAATATTTACTACATCCAAGATACAATTTTAAATCACTGGGCATACAAAACAAATGAAAAATGCGACACATTTTCAAGAGAAAAGACATCAACTTAGATATTAGAATTAACATCTGAGGATTTTAAAGCAGCCATTATAACTATGCTCAATGATACAAAGGAAAATATACTCCTCATGAATAAAAACACAGGAGATCGCAGCAGAGGAAGAGAATCTATAAAAAGCTACCAAATAGAAATTTCAAAACTGAAAATTACAATTTATTAAGTAAAACAATCACTCTATGGGCTTGAAAGCATAATGAAGGTGATAATGGAAAAAAAGTCAATGAATATGAAAAATAGATCAATAGAAATAATTCATTCTGAAGGACAAAGTATTGAAAGGAATGAACAGGGGCACCTGGGTGGCTCAGTCAGTTAAGTATCTGCCTTTGGCTCAGGTCATGATCCCAAGGTTCTGGGTTCGAGTCCCATGTTGGGCTCCCTGCTCAGTGGGGAGCCTGCTTCTCCCTCTCCCCTCCCCCTGCTCGTGTTTCCTCTCTCTCTTTCTGTCTCAAATAAATAAATAAAATCTTTAAAAAGAAAAAGGAATGAACAGATCCTCAAGAATTTGTAGGGCAATATCAACACATGGTAATGGTGGTACTAAGCAGAGAGGCAAGAGAATGATAAGAAATAATAGTTTAAGGAATACTTACTGAATATTTCTCAAAATTGATGAAATACACAATTCTACAGATTCAAGAAACTTAACAAACTCTAAGCAGAAGTATAAGAAAGCCACATTATAATGCATATCTTTGAAAATCAAGATAAAGGGAGAATCTTAAAAGTGGCCAACAAAACAAAATAAAACAAATAAGTTCCCACAAAAACATATTATATAGGGGAAAACAATGACTTGAATGACCTCTGGCTTCTCATTAGAAACAATGGCGCCCAGAAGATTGTGGACCAACACCTTCCAGGGACTCGAAAGAAGAAGAAAACTCTCAACCTATAATTCCATATTTGCAAAAATACCCTTTAAGAAGAAAGGTGAAATAACAATACCTGTACATAAAAAACACAAAAAAATATGCTGGTAGCAGAACTGAGCTACAAGGAGTTCTTCCTCAGGCTAAAGGCAAATTATACCAGGAGAAAACTTGCACCTTCAAGAAAGAATGAAGAGCCTCAGAAACAAAGTTATCTGGTTAACACACACAAAGCTTTTCATTTATTTTATATACACTTGATTACTTTAAGCAGAAATGACAACATTGTTTTGTGGGGTTTATTATATATGTAGATATAATACATATGAAATCTATATCATAAATAAATCTTTACTGTTACAAAATTTCTACAGTTTATGTAAAATGGTGAGATATTAACGTGAAGTAGACTATGAAAAGTTAAGGATGCATATTGTAAGCCCTAAAACTGCAACTAAAATAAAACAAAGAAGTGTAGCTGAAAAGCCTACAGATATTTATCAGGGATATTGGCCTGTAGTTTTCTCTTTTTGTGCTGTCTTTGACTGGTTTTGGTATCGGGGTAATGCTGGCCTCATAGAATATATTTGGGAGCTTTCCTTCCTCATCTATTTTTTGGAATAGTTTGAGAATAGGTATTAACTCTTCTTTAAGTGGTTTGGTAGAATTCACCTCTGAATCCATCCTGGACTTTTGTTTGTTGGGAGTTTTTTGGATTACTGATTCAATTTCATTACTAGTGATTGGCCTGTTCACATTTTTTATATCTTCCTTTTTTTTTTTTTGAAGATTTATTCATTTATTTATTTATTTATTTATTCGACAGAGAGAGACAGCCAGCGAGAGAGGGAACACAAGCAGGGGGAGTAGGAGAGGAAGAAGCAGGCTCCCAGCAGAGCAGGGAGCCTGATGTGGGGCTGGATCCCAGGACCCGGGATTCAGTTTTAGGAGATTATAGAAGATTCTAGGAATTTTTCCATTTTTTCTAGATTGTTCATTTTGTTGGCATGTAATTTTTTGCAGTATTCAGATAAATTACAATGGAACATAAAAAAAAATATTCACACAATCCAAAAAAAAACAGGAAAGGAGGAAAAGATAGTAATAATAATAGTCATAATAATAAAAACAGAGAGAGCAAACATCTACAAATAAGAAATGGTAGGCTTAAATCCAATCATATTAATACGTACATTAAATTAAAATGGTCTGAACATTAATTAAAGGCAGAGAGTGTCAGAATGAATAAAGGGGAAGCTCCAACCTGATGCTATCTAGAAGAGATGCTCTTTATATATGAAGGCTGAGAGGTTAAAAGTAAATGGAGTGAATGAATACATAACACACAGAGAACAAGCACAAGGATGTTAGAGTGGGTGTCTATATTAAATAAGCTTTAAGATAAATCTGCCAGAGTTATAGAAGGATATTTAATATGAAAGTATAAATATAAAGTATAAAATCATAAATGTACATTCACTTAAAAAGAGCTTCAAAATATATCAAGCAAAAGCTGACTGAATCTAAGAAAAAAATAGACAAGTTTACAATCATAGATGGATATTTAAACACCTTTCTTAGCCAACTGATAGAACAGCTAGATCCCCCATCTCTAGTGACACAGACCATCTGAACAACACTGCCTTGACCTAATCTACAGCTATAGAACCTTATATTCAATATCTGTGGAACACCTTGTTTTCAAGCGCACATGATACATTCAGCAAGATTGCCCTTACGTTCACCCCTAGAACAAGCGTCAATAAATTCAATAGCATGCTACCTAATCATAATGAAATTAAAGTAAAAATTAATAACAACTGATATCTAGGAAAACTCCAAATATTTGGGAATTAAAAGCACACTTCTAAATAATCCATGGCTTAAAAAAAAACTCAAGGGAAATTAGAGTATATTTTGAACTGAAGATTACTGAATATTCAACATTTCAAAATTTGTGGGATGCAACTAAATCATTTCTTAGAAGGAAATTTATAGATTTAAATGCCTATGAGAGAAAGGAAAAATATGTCTAAAGCTAGTGACTTAAGTTTTACCTTAAGAAACTATGAAAAGGACAAATTAAGTCTACACTAAGCATAAGGAAGGAAATAATAAAGATAAGAACAGAAATCAAACAGAAATAGAAGCCAAATCATAGGGAAAATTAATGAAATCAAAAGGCGTTTCTTTGAAGAGATCAGCAGAATTAATAAACTTTTTTAGACTCACCAAGAAGAAAAAAAGCATACAAATTCCCAATAACAGGAATTAAAGAGTATCACTACTGATCCTATGGATATTTAAAAAACAAGAAGAGAATATTATGAACAACTTTATGCCAAGAAATTTGACAGAAAATTAAGCAGGAAAATCTGAGCAGCCACATGTATTTATTAAAGAAATTCAATTCATTAAAGAATGAAAGAGGAAGGAAGGAAGAAGGAAGGAAGGAAGGAAGGAAGGAAGGAAGGAAGGAAGGAAGGAAGGAAAGGAGGGGAACTAACTCCAGGCTGAGAGGATTTCACTGGTGAATTCTAACATGCATTTAAGGAAAAATAACACCAATCTTAAACTCTTAAAAATCTTTTACGAGGTCAGAATAATTCTAATACCAACTCTGAAAAATATCTTATAAAACTTATTGGACTGGTCTACATCCAGAATGACATCATTTAATCATGCCAATAAACTAAAAGGGATATTGATGGATCAAAAAAATAAAGGAATGAAAACTAACTGGAATATTTCACCCTTTCTTATTCTTATCCCTGTATCTATTTAATAATAAATAGATCATCCTCTTTAGATTTGAAAACTGATCTATGCACAAATGCCTTGGGCTCTCTTCTCACTTTTGGAGCAGTCTCTCCTCATTAGGCAGGCATTTTTACCTCCTGTGTGCAGTGAGCCACTGGAGGTGGGGTGGGGGTCAATATAACACAGCCATGCTTTGCTCAAAGAGGCAGTAAGAAACCTGATTCCAGTCACAGGTCACTTATGCATTCAAGTCTGTAGGAAACTTTATTGGAAGTAAAATTCATACTTTGGTCAAAAACTATATATATAATTTCAGTATATTTGTTTTCACTTATCCCCTAAAAAAGAAAACCGAGTGAAAGGGAAGAAGGAAAGTTTTAAACATTTTTAGAAGACACGAAATATCTGCAGGTGGAAGTAGGAAACCGAGAGTCTAGTAACTACTCCCCCTGTCCGCAGTGGGGATGGGAGAGGCAGGGAGGGACAAGGGTGACACTGAGAATTATTAGGAGACAGTAATATTTCAAGAAGGTCTACCAAACAAGTGGAAAAAGTATTCACAAATAGCGCAGAAAAAGTATTCACAAATAGCACAGAACGTAGGTGCTTTAAAGAATGGGGGAGCTTATAACGGGAATGTCAGGGTGACAGAAGCCCCTCTGTTCCTTCCCTGGCCATTCCAAGTGCCTGGCTTGAGCTGATGGCACAGAAATATTTTCTCATCATTGGAATAAGATCTCGCTTTGAAACCTCGCTTTGTAACTTCCTGCTGTAACTCTCAAAGTAGTGGTCAGTGAGCATTTAAGTCGTAATTGTTCTGGTCAAGGGAGAATAGCAGGAACCAGATTTACCTGAAACAACTAAGGCAAATGGACAAATGAGATGAAACACCATGTTGAAGACATTGGACATGAGGCAGTGCGGGACAGTGATCTCTGAGGGAGAAAAACATGTGAGGTGAGCCCCAAAGTGCCCAGCTTACTGTATGGAGAGTTTTCAGCCACATGTGGGGAGGGGGAACCAGGGTGAACCTGGAGGTCTTCCTGAGCTGGCGGCCCAGGGGGTGGAAGCCATGGCTGCTAAAGCCGAGTTCCAGAGAAGAGAGTACTGAGGATCTGCAGGGAATGCTCCCTGAGTCTCATGCTGAATGTCGATCTGCACGTGCATATGAAGAAGCTACTTAAAGCCAGGGAGAATCCTTCCCGAGGGAAGCAGAGAGAAAATTTCCCACAGCTCACACAAGACTGTGTTCCCACAAATCAGTGCAGAAAACCTCTTGCTTCAATGTCTTCATTGCATTGAGTACTCAGAAAACTGTTAGCTCAGTAGTGAGGAAAAAATCAATGGTTGCTCTGGTCCCCCCCCGACACATACATACATAAATGACTTGAAAGGATCAAATAATTACCAAGTCACTTAAATGCTTCCCAGAACAAAGCTCCAAATATTTATATAAATACAAAAATATCTAGCACCTACCAAGGTAAAATTCACAGTATCCGACATTCAGAAAAAAACTAATAAGAAGACAGGAAAATGCAATCCATAAGCCAAAGACAAAGGCCAACAGGAACAGATATGTCACAGATGATAAGATTAGCAGACAGGGACATTAAAAAAGTGATAACCATATTCCATGTGTTCAATAGGGAGAAGACAGATGGAGCATACTTATAGAGAGAGATATAAAATGCAAAGAAAACTCTTTTTGAACTTTAAGTGATAAAAAAAATATATTAGGTAGATTTGACAACAGATTAGACATCACAGAAGAAAAGATTAGTGAATTTAAAGACAGAGATAGAAAATATCCCAAATGAAGCACAGAGGAAAAAAGGACTAAAAAAAAAAAAAAAAAAAAAAAAAAAAAAAAAAAAAAAGAACAAAGCATCAACAAGCTGTGGGAAAACTTCAAGTAGGCTAATTTTTGTATATCTGGAGTCTCTGGGGGGGGCATATAAAAATATTTGAAAAATAGGCAATTTTTGACTGACAGACTTATGGACATTCAGGTTATTTGAAAATGTTATAATTCTCTATACTTTTTTTTTTAAGATTTTATTTTTATTTATTCGACAGAGATAGAGACAGCCAGCGAGAGAAGGAACACAAGCAGGGGGAGTGGGAGAGGAAGAAGCAGGCTCATAGCAGAGTAGCCTGATGTGGGGCTCGATCCCATAACACCGGGATCACGCCCTGAGCCGAAGGCAGACGCTTAACCACTGTGCCACCCAGACACCCCTATAATTCTCTATACTTAATGGTTTTAGGTATATCCTATTTTCTGATATGCTAACTAAAAATATATTATGACTAGATGTCTAACATTTTAAAAGAAGCCCACATTAAAATCTGGAATCATGCATATTCTATCAATAGATGAGTGGTTTTTAGAATACATTCAAGAGGTAAAATTAAGTTCTAATATAAATGTATCTCCCACTTTTTGTGGACCCGAACATTGATGCATTACTGATGAAGAAGTTAAAACATTTCTCACACAATCTCCTCTTATTGGGATACAGGCAGCTTGTGAAAGTGAAAAATAGAAAAGAAAAAAACAATTGGGGTCATGGGTTGCAGAGAAAAACTGGCGAATTATGTCAGGAGTGATATTATCAGAGAGAATGGAAATTGACAAGTTTTAGACCACAATGGGGAAAAAATGAAGGAGACAAAAATGTCAGGAACAATTAGATCAACTCATTGTGTTGTACTTCATAAACTTATAGAATGTTATATGCCAGCTACATCTCAATAAAAGGGGAAAATCAAGAACAAAGCTTGAAGATTGGGACACAAAACATGGTTCAGTCAGGAAAATGTAATTCTACACTCAGACACTCAGAGATGTCTTGGTTTGCTCAAATATAAAGCACTTTATTTAGGATAAGACTCTACCTGCTTCTTCTTAACGTATTTCTACTTTAAGCAGTCAACATTATACTGACCGTTGAAAATATCAACCAGATTCGTCTAATGTGGAGTTAGAATGATAATTAGAGAGAGGAACCATACTTACCTGCACTGTGCTCTACTTAAGACAAAAAGAAAAAAGGAAACAAACCCTGATTTTTGCCTCAGAAATCTGTCTGTAGACCACATTGTTGTAAAGCATATTGTATTTTTTTCCACATGCACAATGTTATCATAGGAGGGTGATATGTCAAGCCAAGACTCAATTTAAAATAAAACACAGTAATGATTAAGAAAAAATTGTAGGGACAAAAGGAAAAGCAACAATAAAAACAAAACCTGCTTGCTCAGTTTAAATACTAAAATTAATATTCTCTAAGTCAACAAACTTTAGAGCTAAGTTACCTTCAAACTCCTCATCTTCTGGGGATAAAGAGATGAGCCTGAATTACGCAGGCACTTAGTTAAAGGGAAGGAAACTCAGTTCCTGCAAGTACCCTGAATCACAGCCCTTGAGTCTGGTCCATTGAACCCACCAGTTTGCTTAAGAGGGAAGGGCACATGAACCAACTGTATACCTTGATTTTATAAGAGATCTAATGCACTTTAAATGTATAACACTCCAAAAAATACTCTTTCTAACATGAGTTTGACCCACTTTTACCTACTACGTTTTCTATAAGAAACATTAACTCCGTATTTAGTTACTACTAATTTTGGGTTCTCAGGGGGCGCCTGGGTGGCACAGAGGTTAAGTGTCTGCCTTCGGCTCAGGGCGTGATCCCGGCGTTAGGGGATCGAGCCCCACATCAGGCTCCTCTGCTATGAGCCTGCTTCTTCCTCTCCCACTCCCCTTGCTTGTGTTCCCTCTCTCGCTGGCTGTCTCTCTCTTTGTCAAATAAATAAAAAAAATCTTTAAAAAAAAATTTGGGGTTCTCAGAATTTAGAAGCATTGGAGGGTGCTGGCATTGGATGACCCCATCTCACTTAAAAGACCTGCTCACGAAAGAAGCGATCCCTTCTTCCACCTTTTGGTACGTGATCCCCTTTATGCCTGTAAGCAATTTGGATTCACCTCATTAATTGTTATTTTCATAAACTGGCATTCCAGTGTCTTTCAGAGGAACACTTGAGAGGCGGGGAGCTGGGAAATCTGTATCCTGTTCCCAGCTCCGCTTGGGGCTTGGGTAAGTCCTCGAACTGTTAAGGAGTTTAGCTTTTTCATGAAAACAGGAAGAGAACAGAATACTATGTTTCTCGATATCTCTCTTATTTTCAATGATAAGGATTAGGAGAGCAAGAATCTCTAGGGCCTTCTCTTATTTGTAGCTATCTTTTCTCTCTCTCTCTCTCTCTCTCTTTCCCTTCCTTTCTCTTTCTGTGCCCATCAGCACGTAGAAGGATCTGTGAAAAGACACAGGGCAGAGATGAGCCGAAGGAACTGTTGTAATTTTTTATATCTTATTTTTTAACACCAGCTTTCGGGCTGCTTCTTCCTTTCTTCTCAGCTTACTGGCCACGTGGGTCTTGCTTCAGAAACTAGGTAACAAGGTAGTTAAAGCACTGGTCATCAGACTTTCTGTTGAGCAGTGGGGCAACATGGCAACGTGGAAGAATTGGGACTGCCTTTTTAAATTCACAGTTTAAATATAAGCTAATTTCAGAACAATCCTTTATTTTTTGCTTCTTATATTCGTCCTGAAGTCTTTTCCATTTTCCTTTCCATTCAGAGTTCCTTCCCTGCTTTTGTGGTGTAGATGTCTCTCATTTGCTAAGTTGCTTTGATCTTGTTTTCCATTATAAGAACCAATAAATAACTTACCTATGCTGACAGCGCTCACAGTAAAATTCCGATATATCTAAGGGATATCAAGTCAGCAGAAATATTTGGCTCTAAACAAATTAAATATCCATGTTAAATACACTCCTCCACAATGTTTTGTGTTTTGGGTGTTTCGTTTTTGTTTTTCTTCTAACTGTTACTTATTTATTTATTTTTATTTGAATAAACTTGACTCCATGGGGTTAATACAGCTTCCGAAGCTCCTATTTTTAAACCATAAGTGTTAGAAGGATGGATGTGCAAACGTACTGAGCTACATAAATCCAAGCTACAATCATCATAACAGGTAGCTCTACTTTAGGTAGTTTTATATTACTTATGGAATGCTCTATTACGGCGTCATGTGAAAACATTCAATCCAAATTTCCTAACATCATTCATGAGCATTGCGTATACATAAAAACGACTTCAATTAATTTGCATTATATGCCTACCATTAGTACCCCAAAAGTATGCATGCATCAGACAATATCTAAGAGGTATATTTATCTTCAATACAATATTTGATCTCATAAATTCAACAGTTTATACCTCAAAGGGAGGGGTGGAGTTTCTACTGCTTTTATTTACGGTGAAAATTGAATCTTAACTAGCCACATGGGAATATGGTAGACAATAATCTATTGCTGAACATTAGTCTTAGTATTTATCTAATTTATTGATTGAATGAAATGAGGTCTCTGATTCAACTCAAGAGTTTGGCATTTTACATTTTTCAGTTTGTAGAACTATTTGATTAACAATAAATTCAAAAGAGTCTATTGATGTTGAGCAAATACGGCCTAATGCTAAGGAGATATCAAGACATACCTTATGCTCGATTTGTTTCAACCTCTCTTCCTGAAATGGAACAGTAACCAGTGAATTTTTTGGATTAGGCCGTGTGTGTGTGTGTGTGTGTGTGTGTGTGTAATAGTGTGTAATAGTGTGTAATAGCAGAGAATTTCCAGGGAAATTCTCCAGCATAGATTTAGTTTTCAAAATTGTTTTTTTGTTATGAGTAGAAAGGTATGAATTGGCTGGTTTTGTTATTGCTTCTGAGGAATAAACTTGCTGTTATTTGGCGTTAGCTGGTACTTTCAATTTTAATGTGGGTATCAGCCCATATATTGCAAAAGTTTGACCATTCCTTGAATGCAAAATTAGGAAATGATATATTTTATCTTACATTCTATTTCTAATGTAGCAAGCTTTGTGACACTAGTGCAATTTCTGGGTACTGCATCCCCCTTCAATGGCCGTCACAAATGTAATTTTTGCCTCTATGTACTCTTTAAACTTAAGAATTTAGATCCTAGGAAGAGTCTTGAGAAATGGGAAAGATTCTTCCAGGACATCTCATAGGAATAAGTAACGTTGAAAATTTGAAAGTGAATTTGACTGCCCACTAATAGAGACCACATAGTAATACACCAGCAATTTTGTCGAATCCCTGAACCCATTTCCAGGTCTCACAAGCAATCCTGGATTTCTCAGTACCTTTTTTTTTTTTTTTTCAATCAAGTTGGACAGAAAACATCCTTCTCTCCTTGCCTAGCTCCTAACTTTGAGAGCTGCAAACTCATAAATGAAGTCACGTTGTTGTTGACATTATACTTACATTCTACACAGCAATGTTATAAATTTAAATGAAGCAATATCTACTCTGTTCTAGCTCCTCAAATGAATAGTTCATTCCATATAAATAGAGAGATTATTAATAACTACATTCTGTTTTTCTATTCCCTCAGTACTTCCAATTAGTTACACAGAAATTTACTTCCTGCTCTTTACCTGTGTACTATTTAAAAATCTTTATTCCACTGAAGAAGCAGCTCTGTTTTCTGGAAAAAGTAAAGTGACTCGTGAGTAACATTTACTTCCTGGGGACTATTAAAAGGCTAAAGATGAACTACATACAAACACTCAAGAAACAGCTATGCAAAGGGATAGCTGTCTTTAAGACTTTGAGATTTTCCTACATAGGAGATAAGTCTGATGACCCAAATCTTGGAAATTAGGAGAAAATTTTAGTTCTAACACCTACAGGGATTGGCGTGTATTTGGAATGTCACATAAAATTAAAAATAAAAATAAACTGAAGAATTAAAATAATGTAACGGCTGCACTTGTGTTTTTCGGCACCGTAGGAAAGGGCACCTCACTCTGATAGCCTCAGCGGCACAAAATTGGATCAGCCATTCGACCTCTCTAGGATTTAGTTTATTCACATGGGTCAAGTGACTCATTAAGTCTGTTCCTGATCTAAAAACACTGTGGGTTTGTATTATTGGTAGGAAATTCTTTAATAAAGCTCAGATTGACAAATGTGGCAAAACTTACTTCAAATACAAAGACATGCCATACCTCCAGTGAGTAAAGGGGCTGGGTGGACAACTGTAGGAGGAAAAACTAAGTGAAAGCCGTGCTTGGGGGAAGATGAGTCATCAGGTGGAAATGAAAAGGAGATTTTTGTGGGGGCAGATACAACCACCTTACAGTAGCTATACAAGCTGGAGTGCTGATGGCTTTGGATTCTGTGATAGGAGGTTTAGATTTTTGTCCGTAGGCAATGGAAGTGTGATAAAATATAGAGTGGGATAGGGAGAAGAAGGATTGGTGACTCTCCAGCAGGGTAATCGTAACAACGGATAAATTTTATTAAGCACTTACTGCATGTCAGACATTGTTCTACACCCTACACTACATAATTAACTCACTAAAATACTGGAAGCAGTAACTCTGAGTTAGGCGCTATATTCTTTTTGTTAAGAAAAACCGAGGGAAAGGAGATTTAAATAACTTGCCTAACTATAAACACAAAAATATTTTAGAAAAAAGGTCTACTCAAGATGAGATCCAGATTGATTTGAAGATGAGTGGACATATATGAATTTATTTTCAGAAATGTGATTTTTGAGGGGCACCTGGGTGGCTCAGTCAGTTAAGCATGTGCCTTTGGCTCAGGTCATGATCTCAGGGTCCTGGGATCGAGCCCCGTGTCAGGCTCCCTGATCAGCGGGGAGTCTGCTTCTCCCTCTTCCTCTGTCCTCTCCACTGCCGTGCTCTAGCTCGCGCTCTCTGTCTCTCAAATGAATAAATAAAAAATCTTTAAGAAATGTTACTTTTGAAAAAAAAATTATTGTGTTAACCAAATGCGTGCACTTTTAAAGTGTGGTGATCATTATGACAATGAAGTTTTATTTTAGGAAGAGAAAAATATATGCACAGTGTTATAGTCATGTTTATGAATTTATTAGCGTGCATCCATTTAAGAAACACAAATTTAAAACAAAACAAAAACCTCACCCAATCCAAAACAGACCTGATTATTTGGTTTCTGATATATCTATGTGAAACAATGACTGGGGAATTCTTCCAAACATTTAAGGAATAGACACCAATTCTCTACAATCTGTCTCAGAAAAAAGGAGCAGGAGAGACATTCCCTAACTCATTCTATGAGGCCAGCATTACCCTAATACCAAAACCAGACAAAGATACTATAAGAAAGAAAACTACAGACCAATAGATCTCATGAACAGAGATGTAAAAATCCTTAAAAAGATATTAGCAAATTGAATCTAACAATGTATAAAAGGAATTACATACTGTAACCAAGTGGGATTTTTCTAGATATGCAAATTAAGTTCAATATTAAAAAATCAATTAATGTAATCCATCACATCAACAGGCTAAAGAAGAAATGTCATACAATCATGTCAACAGATGAAGAAAAAGTATTTGACAAAATCCAGTACCCATTCATGATAAAGATTCTCACCAAACCAGGAATAGAATGGAATATCCTCAACTTCATAAGTAGCATCTACAAAAACCCTACAGCTAACATTATACTAATGGTAAGAACGTAGAAGCTGTCCCTCTAAGATCTGAAATGAAGCAAAGACATCCCCTTTTAGCACTTCCATTCAACATCATCTGAAAGTCCTGGCTAATATGATAAGACAAGAAAAAGAAATATGAGGCATAATGACTGCAAAGGAGGAAATAAAACTGTCTTTGTATTCAGAGAACATGACTGACTATGTAGAAAATCCCAAAAAGCTGACCAAAAAAACCCTCTTGGAACTAATAAGTGATTGTGGCAAGTTTGCAGGCTGCAGGGTTAAATTTGTAAATATACAAATTGTACATCAATGACTTTCTCACGTACAAGCAATGAACAACTAAAATTTGAAATTAAAAACATACAATTTCTATTAGCACCCCCCAAAAGAAATACTTAGGTAGAGAACTATACAATTCTAATTTAAAAAAATTTAAAGATCTAAATAAACAGAAAGGTATTCCGCGTTCATGGATGGGAAGACTCAATATTTTTAAGGTGCCAGTTCTTCCCAACATGATCTATAGATTCAATGAAATCCTAATCCAGATTCCAGCACATTTACTTTGTGGATATCAACAAAATAATTCTAAAGTCTACATGAAAAAGCAAAAGATCTATAATAGCCAACAAAATATTAAAGACCAAAGTCAGGGAAATGATGTCACCCAACTTCAGACTTACTATACAGCTACAGTAATCAAGACAATATTGGTTAAAAAAATAGACAAATGAAAAANACCCAGAAATGGACCCTCGGCTCTTTGGGCAACTAATCTTTGATAAAGCAGGAAAAAACATCCGGTGGAAAAAAGACAGTCTCTTCAATAAATTCAATAAATGGTGCTGGACAGCTACATGCAAAAGAATGAAACTTGACCACTCTCTCACACCATACACAAAGATAAAATCANGAATCTCCAAGGAACTGTTGAAAAGGAAAAACAAAGCTGGGGGCATCACAATGCCGGATTTCGAGCTGTACTACAAAGCTGTGATCACAAAGACAGCATGGTACTGGCACAAAAACAGACACATCGACCAATGGAACAGAATAGAGAACCCAGAAATGGACCCTCGGCTCTTTGGGCAACTAATCTTTGATAAAGCAGGAAAAAACATCCGGTGGAAAAAAGACAGTCTCTTCAATAAATGGTGCTGGGAAAATTGGACAGCTACATGCAAAAGAATGAAACTTGACCACTCTCTCACACCATACACAAAAATAAACTCCAAATGGATGAAAGACCTCAATGTGAGACAGGAATCCATCAAAATTCTAGAGGAGAACATAGGCAACAACTTCTATGACATCGGCCAGAGCAACCTTTTTCACGACACATCTCCAAAGGCAAGAGAAATAAAAGATAAAATGAACTTATGGGACTTTATCAGGATAAAGAGCTTCTGCACAGCCAAGGAAACAGTCAAAAAAACTAAGAGACAGCCCACGGAATGGGAGAATATATTTGCAAAGGACACCACAGATAAAGGACTGGTATCCAAGATCTACAAAGAACTTCTCAAACTCAATACACGAGAAACAAATAAACAAATCATAAAATGGGCAGAAGATATGAACAGACACTTTTCCAATGAAGACATACAAATGGCTAACAGACACATGAAAAAATGTTCAAAATCATTAGCCATCAGGGAAATTCAAATCAAAACCACACTGAGATACCACCTTACGCCAGTTAGAATGGCAAAGATAGACAAGGCAAGAAACAACAATTGTTGGAGAGGATGTGGAGAAAGGGGATCCCTCCTACATTGTTGGTGGGAATGCAAGTTGGTACAGCCACTCTGGAAAACAGTGTGGAGGTCCCTTAAAAAGTTAAAAATTGAACTACTCTATGATCCAGCCATCTCTCTACTGGGTATTTACCCCAAAGGTACAGACGTAGTGAAGAGAAGGGCCATATGCACCCCAATGTTCATAGCAGCATTGTCCACAATAGCTAAATTGTGGAAGGAGCCGATTTGCCCTTCAACAGATGACTGGATTAAGAAGATGTGGTCCATATATACAATGGAATACTACTCAGCCATCAAAAAGAATGATCTCTCAACATTAGCTGCAACATGGATGGGCCTGGAGGAGATAATGCTAAGTGAAATAAGTCAAGCAGAGAAAGACAATTATCATATGATTTCTCTCATCTATGGAACATAAGAACTAGGATGATCGGTAGGGGAAGAAAGGGATAAAGAAAAGGGGGGTAATCAGAAGGGGGAATGAAACNAATGAACCATGAGAGACTGTGGACTCTGGGAAACAAACTGAGGGCTTCAGAGGGGAGGGGAGTGGGGGAATGGGATAGACTGGTGATGTAGTAAGGAGGGCACGTATTGCATGGTGCACTGGGTGTTATACGCAAGTAATGAATCATGGAACTTTACATCAAAAATTAGGGATTTACTGTATGGTGACTAACATAACATAATAAAAAATTATTATTAAATTAAAAAAAATAGACAAATCAATGAAACAAAATGGAGAGCCCAGAAATAGTTAACTGGTCTGTGACAAATGAACAAAAGCAATCCAAGGGAGGAAGGTTATTTTTTTCAACAAATGTTGCTGGAACAACTGGACATGCAAATAATAATAATAATAATAATAATAATAATCTAGACACAGCCCTTAAACCTCTCATAAACATTAACTCAAAATGGATCACAGACTAAATCTAAAATACAAATCTTCCAGAGGCAACATGGGTGAAAGTCTAGGTACTGGCATTTGACAATGAATTTTTATTTTTATTTTTATTTATTTATTTTTTAAATATTTTATTTATTTATTTGACAGAGATAGAGACAGCCAGCGAGAGAGGGAACACAAGCAGGGGGAGTGGGAGAGGAAGAAGCAGCCTCACAGCAGAGGAGCCTGATGTGGGGCTCGATCCCATAACGCCGGGATCACGCCCTGAGCTGAAGGCAGACGCTTAACCGCTGTGCCACCCAGGTGCCCCTGACAATGAATTTTTAGATACAAAATGAAAAGCAGGATCCATGAAATAAAAAACTGAGAGGTTAGACTTCATTTAGTTCTGCTAAAGACAATGTTAGGAGAACATAAAATAAGCCACAGGCTATGAGGAAATATTGACAAATGCATGCCCAATAAAAGGACTTGTATCCAAAATATGCAAGGAAATATTAGGATTCACCAATAAGAAAACAATCAATTTAAAAAGTGGAAAAAAGATCTGATAGACACTTCACCAAAGAAGATACATACTTGGCAAATAAGCGTGTAAAACAGATGCTCAATACCATTTACCTTTAGCGAATTGCAAATTAAAACAATGGGATACCATTAAATACCTATTAGGATGGCTAAATTCTCAAATACTAACAAAACCAAATGCTAGCAAGAAGACAGAGCAACAGGAACCCTCCTTCATTGCTGGTAGGAATGCAGAATGGTACAGCTACGTCAGGACACAGCTTGACAGCTTTTTACAAAGCTAGACATCATGTTAACATAAGATTCAGGAATCACTTTCCTATATATTTACCCAAATAAGATGAAAACTTATATCCACACAAAAACCTGGACATGGATGCTTAGAGCAGCTTTACTCATCACTGCTAAAATTCAGAAGAAACCAAGATGTCCGTTAGTAGGTGAATGGATAAACAAACCTGTACATCCACACAATGGAATATCATGCAGAAATAAAAAGAAATGAGCTATCAAACTATCAAAAGGCATGGAGAAGGCTTCACTGCAGACTACTAAGTGAAAGAAGCCAACCAGAAAATGCTACAGACTATATGATTGCCACTATATGACATCCTGGCAAAAGCAAAACTATGGAGACATTGAGAAAGTAAGTGTTGCCAGGTGTTCTAAGGGAGGGGGGAGAGGGGTGAATAGGTTCAACACGGGAGATTTTCAGGGCACTGAAACTGTTTAACAATAATGTATTAATGTTGGTTCACGAATTTGTAATAAATGTACCCCACCAATGAAGATGTTAATCATAGAGGAATTTGGGGGTGGGGTGGGGTGGAGGGAGTATAGGAGGATTCTCTGTGCTTTCTGTTCAATTTTTCTGTAAACTTAAAACTGCCTTAAGAAATAAAATGTATCAATTAAAAAAATAAAACTAATGTAAAACAGACACCCTCCCCCCTTTTTTTTGGTCTGTGGCAAACCTATATGGAAAAACGAATAGCATCATCAGAAAAGTGTGGCAGTAGCCAGAGAGAACCAGAGGGAAGCAAGCCTAGAGCAGAGAGAAGATTCCTCCTTACTATTCCTCTGGCTTCCAATATTGCCCTCTCAATCTACACTGATGACAGAATGACTCTGTTACAAGAAAATCCCTAACAGATTCCCTAAGAGATTTTGCACAAACAGGAAATCCTTCTCTGGCCTTGCAAACTCCTGCTCATTCTTTAAATATCAGTTAGGGAGTTCTCTTCCTGATCAAGTCTTCTCTGAGCTTCCCAGGGGACCCTACTACTTAGCCCCCAAGGATAAATACCACACTGTGATATCATCATTCGTTTGCATAGCTGGCACCTCATTTGACTTAAGTTCCTTTAGGGAAACACCATGTAGTATTCGTCTTTACATCTTTGGTATCTAGCACAGACCCTACTATATAGAGTAGGTGTTGACTAAATGCTTGTTGAATAAACACCAGGCACTGAATGTTCAAGCTCTGATCCACCGCAACCTCCAAGGTGATATCTTCTAGCTAGTATCTTAATAGTTTACACTTCTTTAATTAATTCTCACTTGTATATATAGTGAACTCTTATTATCCACAAGAGGATTATGTACGTTGTAGTTTAGTGTAGCAAATCTTACTTTTAACTTCTTGTTGACATCACCAGCTGTTTACCTATGTCCTTCATCGACATTGTCACCAATTCCATTTACTTTTACTCCTATATGCAGCTAAAAACACGGCAGAAGTTAGGAAGAAAGGGATTTTTAAAGAAACAAACAATGATTTGCCTCTCCTTACCTAAGATTCTGGGCTTAACGATGCAAGAGATCCCGAAGACAGGAAAAAGAGGAAACCAAGGGAACCCTGGTAATTCTTTATCCTAACCTGCAAATCTTTGAATAGCTTTGAGAATATGTTACTGAACGAATAATACTATATTTCTGTATATCATATATTTAACGTCTGTTATCCTGGTGTTGTAGACTTCTCACTTCTAATTTCTTTGCATTTGCCAACCTGAAGATTGCACGGCATGGCAGCATGTTTAGGAATAAAACAAGAGAACCTGCATCCTCGTAAAATAATCATATATTAAAAACTAGTTTCAATTCCGAAAGAATATCCTCAATTTCAGATGTTAGTAAAGACAAGAAGTGAATAATTTCGGGCACAGGGTTTTTTTTTTCTTGTTTTATTTATTTATTTTTTTTAGTATGTTTTATGACACTATTTTTTAATGTCACTTACATTAAACTCTTGAGCTTCAGACTGTGCCTTAGTTTCTTCTGAAGGCCTCCGGTAGTGATTCTTCTTTTAAATTTAAAAGCCTAATAAACCCAGGTTTTCAAAAGTAGCTAATATTGGGTTGAGGGCCAAACAATATAATGATGCAGAGCTACTTGCATTATTCCTGGAGCTATTTGATTTTGACAAGCCCACATTTGGTAATTAACATGAGAATGCCCCCTTGGGCCGTTCTCCTGTTAGCTAAAATATCTTATAAATTACTGTAATAAAAGGCAAAAAAAAGGAACACGCTGCCTGTCAATGTTTCAACTTATCTAGCAAGAGGAGGAGACAAAGCCTTGATCTGGAAACATACAAATGCCAAATGGGAGCGTAAATTCTGCCGTCTGCCCCAACATGAGAGAGTTGCCGGTTCAACAGAGGGATCTCTGCAAAGAGCATTGACTGAGTTCCCAAAGCGAAAGGTGTGCTGGTCCTTTGCATAGGCTGTGTGGGTACGTTTCACAACCGTGCTTCGTCAGTGATCGCACATCATCAACCACATGGCAGGTCGGTGGACACGGCACCTGTAATTGAAGCAGTAGCTTCATATATTCCATTCTAAGGTCTCTTGGCAGAGTTTACTAAATAATACCATCTACCAATGATGTAAAACACAGTCCAATTTATTACACTAATCTAGATGAATGTATTAACATGGCCTATATCATATAGGTTCTTTTTTTTTTTTTTTGAAGATTTTATTTATGTATTTGAGAGAGTGCACGCCAGCAGCGGGGAGGGAAAGAGGCAGAGGGAGAAGCGGACGTCCGGCTTAGAGCCTGACAAGGAGGACGAGAGGGGGCTACATCCCAGACGCTTAACCAACTGAGCCGCCCAGGTGCCCAATCATATAGATTCTATGTGCATTTGTGGTCTGGAGTCAAATCTCTCTCCCCACTACCTCTGTTTGCTCCCATCTGGCTATAAGCTTGGAATCAGCTAAAGGAATGGATAGTAGACAAATGATCAGGTTTTATAGTTTATTTTCTTGAGGCTAAGAGTTAGCGGTGATGTAATTCTCATTCTGGCAAAGAGAAATAACAATCTGACTACTTCCTTAGAACTGACTTTTTAAATTCTTTCAGTCTACACTTTTTTTTTTTCTGTTTCACCCACATGCACATTTATCATCCTATTACAGACACACAGGCCACCAAAAGATAATACAACACAACATACATTCTTCATAGGCAACGGAAGCTGTTGTGTGTCTACCCATGTCTAAATTGGTATCCTATGACTATCTGGTAATCGAGGAGAGGCATATGCAACAAATGCATCTAAAAATAAACTTTATCTTCTCACACTCAAGTTTTACCTACTGCGACCTAACCAACTTTTATTATCATTAATTTGCTTTAATCTGGGACATTAACCACATTATTTTGAGTCAGCAGCAGCTGCTGATTGAACCATAGTTTTCTGTGTTCTATTACCTAGGGTCTTTTTTTTTCTTTCTACTTCAGTTAAAGGCCTAAGGGAATCAATGAGTATAAAATGTAGACTTATTGATAAAAATTCTGGGCCTGCAATAGAATCTAGCTCAAAAATAGCTGTGTTTAATCCATAGCAGACATAATTTGCTACTACGGCTGAATTTTAACAGGAACAGATCCAAAAGCATGTCAGTGTTCCCATTTCTGTGCCACAGAGTAATGACATTTAATCAGGAATATTACTACACTCTTTGGGTGACAGCTGAGACACCAACCCAGCCAGCTGATGCAATTCCTGTCTTACCGTTGGCAGCCTATAAGCAGCAGCCACAAACAGGAAGCTGCCTTACCTTGTGTATATCATCAGAGGAAACTTTACAGAGCAAAGCTCTTGCAGACAGATAGCCCACAAACGGAGTCCATCATGTTTCCTAAAGGCTTCTGGGACCATCCTAGTTTCCACCTGTCCCTGTGGCCCTAGGAAGCTCAAGGAAGAAATTGTTCTAGATCTTTTAATGCAATGTCACTGCAGTCGCCAGGTGTGAGACACCATGAGGTCTGCAGGCTGTAACCACCACAGCTCCTGCTCAGTTAGATCGATGGTCTGTAATTACCTGGGAATTACTTGGACACAAATCAATGGTGTATTACGTCCCATTCATAATGAGCAGGATAACTTTTGCCTGGTCTGTGAACATCACGATAAAGACAATATCCCCATCTGCTTCCTCTGCCTTCCCCTGCCTGCCGAAACTGCAACTGATTCAGCCCAGAAAGGCTGGGGATGTGGGAAGAGGACTTCAGACAGGGAGGGAGTGCATTCCAACCCTGCAAACAGGCTTCAGCTCAGTGGTGGTAGGTTTTCACTCAACCAGATCTGCACTAAGATTGACGTCTCAGAGATAAAAGGCTCCGCATTCCATTAGATGTCATCAGCTCGGCCAGCCTCCTCCCCCGGCCACACCCCAAGGGATCAAGCCACATTTTGATGACATCCATCAAGCTCAGGACTCCAGCTCAACAGTTTGCAGCCATCTCTCCATCTTACAGCTATCACTGAAAGGGGGAGGGAGTCCAGGCCAGTGGTGGGGAGGGGTTGCTTGGTGCCTTTTGATCAAACACCGAACGTGCAGCCCCATAACTAAGCTGCCACAAACACACCACTCTATCCTGTAATACTTCTTAAAAGTAAAGGAACAGAGCTGGAGTCCTGCTGGATTTCCCTTAGCAACCTGACAGGAGCCCACAAGGTCAGCTAGCAGGAAGCGTAGAAAATTATACAGTGGGGAATTATCAGCTAAATTATTTCACTATACTCAGGATTTTTACTGTTCTTCCCAAGACAGTGGCCTCTTGCTACTCAGATTAGACACATGAATAAAAGGACAGGAATGACAAAAGGAGGGAGAGGGGAAAGGGAAACATTTTAAATGGCTTATTTATCTTATTTTACTATATGTATGTATGTATGTATGTATGTATTTGGCTTTGTTTTTTTGTTTTAATGCAACTCCTTGAGGCTACTGCTCAGGGATTCAATCTGCTTGTTTTCTTTCTCTGGCTCTGATGCTCCTTCTCCTTTTTGTTTGGGGTGGAAGGACAATGGGGGTCGGTCCGGAGACTGCATCCCCATCAGGTTTGCTGTACAAGCTACAGCAGCAGGAGCAAGCATGATTTATCAATTAAAAGGTAATGAAAAAAATTCTCTGCAATTAAAGATATGATTCTGCTCAAACAGGAAGCAGCACCATACAACTGTGTACCCCTCTGAGGAATACTCCGCCCCTGTCACTAATGTGGAACACAGCTAATTTTAACAGAGTGTGTGTGGGCCCCTTGGGGGACTCCATGTTGATGAAGGAATATACAGTAGGGAACCCCCAGAGGACCCAGCTGATTGGAGAGCCCCAGGAAAGGTGTAGGGAAATTACATTTCCTGTTTCTTAGGAGAGTTATTAAAGGGGAAGGCAGCTTTAATCACTGAAAGACCAGTTGCTGTATTATTTTTGATTTATATACCAAAACAATACCCTTCATGCCCTAGTTGCTTTTTAATATATATGTCAGCTTAGTCAATATTATATTTCAGTGCCACATATAAACGGCTGTAGGATCTTGTTAAAAATGTGAAGGGTTTTGAAAGATTACATGAGATAAACTATGTTATTGCAACTCAACAAAAATCAGAGCAAATTAAAGTAGACAGACAGAAATTTTTTTTCTTTCACGTAAATCAACTTTTTTTTTTTTTTTTAAGAAACGAGCTGCGAATTTTCTAATGATAGGGGAAAAAAAAGTTGTAGGGTCCCGGTATTTTCTGGTGTTTTCTCTTTCTGGATATACAGGCAGTTTCCTTAGAAAGAAAATTTTTATTTCTGTGCAATAAACGCAGAAAGGACAGAACGCTTTGTGAAAATTATGTTTATGTCCATTTGTTTAAAATGCTTCTCTACGGTCAATATTTTACATCAACAATTTAATAAACTTTGGAGACAGAAGAGCCTTCAGATCACCTAGTTCAAGCCTTTTCTTTTTAAGGTAAGAAAATCTAGAGTCAGGGAGGCTAAGTGTGAACAACACACGTCAAGAGGAACACAACAATAAATCTCACGTTGGTTGGGTAATTACTCTGTCAGGTACTGCTCTGAGCTCTTTACACACATTATTTTATTTAATTCTCATTAAGGCTCTATGAGGTATTGTCGATGATCGCTATCATTATTTTCATCTAAGGAGAAGCTCAGGCTTAGAGAGGTGAGTGGCTCACTCAAGGCCACACACCTGAGAAGGTCAGAGGTGGGATGGAGGGCCCAGCAGCGCTGACTACACGCACTGCGTCCTTCACCACGAGGTAGGCTCTCTTCTGTCACACAGCAATGACGGAGGCATAGGGTCTAGGCCTCAGATCCCTTGATTTCAAGTCTTGCAATCAGTAACCTAAGATTTCGCTGAAATGCTCTCTGCCTTAAGAGATGACCCCACAATGTTGAAAAATCAAGTAGAAAGTCCCCATATAAACTCTGTAAGGTCAAACAGGACACCACACGTGTGGGCCAGCGAGGACACTGAATGTGGTTGTCAGGCTGAGGGGAAATACACATGACCTTGGGGAAAATTAGGCAAGAAGGCTGGCTCCTGGCTGTGACCTTTCCCCTCCCAGAAGCCCCTCCTTGGTCTCCACCTACCCTCCAGGTTAAGTCTCCCCAAGCCACGGTGGGAACCTGATTACATTTACAAAAACAAGTGTTCCATTTCTGTTGCTTTTTAAATTTAATTGAAAGACCGTGTCTTCCTAAAACAGCCAAAATCTATAACTGTCCTCGCAAACATCCTGGCTGCAAAGTCCGCGGCTTGCCAAAGCAGTGTTAGAGAACAAGCGCGCTGTGTGGCATGAGTGCAAGTAGCTTTCCTGTTCAAANAAAAAAAAAAAAAAAAAAAAAAGGAAAGAAAGAAAGAAAGAAATACTGTCTAGCAGCTCTAAGTGGTGGAGAAGGATCCTTCAAACCCTGCCCCACAGTATTACCTCGGGCAAAGGTTTCCTCTTCTGTGAGATTTGGAACATTTGGAAATTAGGCTGCCCCTACAAGCTTTGTTCTTGTTTCTTTGGAGGATTCCTCTGACAGTTCCTAACTGCATTATCAGGATTTGTCTCGCTGGTAATGGCCAATTCACTTATATTACCACATTTAGACCTTACACTAAGCCGAGAATCACAGGTATGAAGAGTGGTCCCATGGATTTCGCTGCAACTGATTGTTTTGACTAGGTCAGAAAAAAATACCAGCAGGGAATGGAGTCCATCCTCCTCATTCTTCCTGTCCCCACACCTCCGCCCTTCCAGACAGGCAGGCAGACAGACAGTGCACACGCGCAAGCACACCACGCACACCCCATACGTCCCAGCAGTAAGCCTGACTTCATCGGGAAAGAACTGGAACGGACACTGAGCCCAACTCCTTCATGTAACAGATGAGGAACTGACTCCCGGAGAGGACTCGCCACATGATAGTTATAAGCCGCACAGTTGGGGCTTGAGCCTCAGGGCGCCCGACCCCAAGCCCTCTGTTCTGTAGGAAGCGCTGTTTCACTGACAGCATGAAATACTCCTCCAGGAAGAAGGACTTTTCCTTTCTATAAGCTCCTGACTAGTGACTCCATTTTACAAGTGATCGATTTCTCGGGCCTTTCTTCTGAAGGACCCCCCCCACAGACATGCCTACCCACGATGTAGGGCCCACACTGGCAGAATCAGAAAGAAAACACCTCCAAGGACTTCCTGGAGACTGAGGGGCCAGCCACCCGGCCCCTCCCATGTGCTTCCCACACGTGTCCAGCTACAGGGATGACAGCTCTTGGGAGTTCATCTCCTCTTCTCTGAAAACAACTGAGTGTATTAAAGACATCTAGTCTCTCAGCCTTGAAAAATGTAGGGGATTGGAGACCTCGACACTTTTGAAAGAATTTGTGAAGGAAAATAAACATCAGAAAGTTATTTAGAGGTTCAAAGTCTGAAAAAAAAATAAAGATAACCCTGAGTCATATTCTAATTTTTATAGGTACAATTTGTACCTATCTTTCAGTAGATGAGAGAGGTGGCACAGGAGAAACGGATCATTAAACAGTAGTGTGGAACCAGGGAAATTAACCAGCTGCTGTGAAAGCCACCTCTCCTATTCTCTGAGAGAGAGTCGAGGGTGGGGGTGAGGAGGGGAGCGCTCAGGAAAACCAGGAATACAGGGGCTGATGGTACCGATATAGCATTAGCTTCCAAGCCTGTGGACTGCTCTCAGCTAACCAACAGAAATTCTTTGATTGAAAAATAATAGCTGCATGGGAAAGATCTTTCATACTTTTGAAATTATAATACTTTTGTCCTGGAAGGGCCTTATGGCTCACTACACCCAGTGCCCGGGTTCATGGTAACAAGAAACCAAGGAACCACATGGAGAGAAGAGAACTGCCTGGACCTCAGGCCCACATAGCAGGTTGGTGGCGAGAGCCCGGCCTCCTGGCTCCCTGTCTTGTGCTCTATCCACTAACCCACACTGCTTGGCCATCCGACAGGCCAAAAGGCACTAGAGGGCCCGTGTATGTCAAGCAGAGGACTCCAGTGCAAGAGATGGTTGGATTTGGGCTGTTTAGATATTTTTATGAATCCACAGGGGGGCAACGTCTCTTCGCTGTCGGGGGGTGGGGTCAACGTGACTAGGTTGTTGAGCAAGTATTCCATGGGCCTCCGACAAGCCAGAAATACAAAAAGAACCTCTGTCCTTAAGAGCAAAGGAATCTGGCAGAAGGCCATGCACAAAGTCAATGCAGTCTCATGAACCACCGTGTGTTACAGTCCAGAACCTTCGGGGAAGGCATGACAAAAACTCAAGAGCAACTGCCATCTTCTGAGTGCCTTTGCTTCAGGCGTTAGTCCACCTGGTCTTCACACACCCCTTTCTTAGATGAGGCCATTGAGGCCAGACGTGTTAAGTGACCTGCCTATGGCACAGAGAGCGGACGCTCTGACCCAGGTCCACCCAAGTGCAAGACCTTTCTTCGCAACCACGTGCCTTCTCTTTCTACCTACAAGTGCTCTGTGGAAGTAACACAGTGACTAGGTCTTGGGGTGAAATACGTCTCTGGTATCGGCTCCTAATTTACATCTTATTTGGTTTATCAGATCATAAATTCCAAGTTTCTGTCTGTTCCTGAATGAAGTGAAAGGCATTATCTTCTCAGCTTCCCTTTCCCCTCCCACCCCGATACTCAGAAGAACAAAAAGGACAGCAGCCAACATGAAGGAGAGGAACATCTCTCAGCTAAGGCTGCTGTGCCAAAGAAAGAGATAAAGCAGGAACAAAGTAACAAATTATATTGTCAGAGAAAATGTGAACTTTTTGATTGGGGATGACATTTATTTTAAGTGTGCAGTGACGGCAGGGAATCTGTCAGGGTAAGACATGGCAGAGAATTCAGCGTGTGCTAAGAGTGTCGTGGGAATTTAGCTAAAACTGTTAAAACTGACACCATTGGCTTTTGTTAACACATTAAGCATGGGAAAAGTGCCAGTCAGCATATCTTCCATAGCATCGGTTCAGTTAAATCATCTGGAAGATACATAAAACTGGAGGGGGGTCATAATGGCTACATTTCCAACACATGGGGAGACAGAGGGGAGAAGGCCAGTGCCATTTTGATAAGAATGACAAATGATTCCTTTAAGATATAGCTCCCAACAAGGGAAACGAGGTGGAGAGGGCATTTTTATCTGCCTTGCTATATTCCGAAAGATCTTTTAGGGCAGGCAACGAAGTTCACATCCTATCGCATGATGCCAAGATTTGAGGGAGATAGCCATTGATACACGCGGTTTGGCTGAAGTAAAATTGGAAGACCTGTCTCAAATGCTTTCTGCTTTACATAGACGGACTCAATGATTACTTCAGAGTTAGGTGAAGTGAGAAAAAGCAGAAATTCAGATGTTTACCCAGCGAGATGAACTAAATCAAACACAAGGCACTCTTGTTTCTTTACAAAATCTTCAAACGAACCCAAGCTGAACCTCGCCTTGACCTGATTCCTCTCAAGAAGTAGAGCAAAAGAAAAGGAAATTGAGAGCTTGACAATGACGTGAGCTTCCAGCAATTAAATGGGTATGAGCTCTTGGTGACCAGAACAACACTGTATTGAGATGGGAGCTTACAAGCTTATGCCTCTTTGGACAAACTTTCTTTCTTTCTCTCCTTTTTTTTTTTTTTTTGGACAAACATTTTGATTGGAGGTGAAGGATTTCATCCCCAGGACCCTCTGACTAGTAAATGAAAAATTACATGTTTGTGTCATAGGAAGATTTATGTTTACATTTGAGGAACACAAAGACATTGCAGTCTTGCCAAAGAGTGCTGGAAAATGCAATGCTTTTTAATATAACACTATCCGTGCGCTTTGCAAGAGCCTAGGAAAGGAATATTCTTTGGAAGTTAGCAAGTCCCCTGGGGGTCATTTTTCCTGAGGGCACAGAGAACTGAATTTCTGTCCTAGGGTCTCCTGACTAGCTCCACGACTGAAGAAAAGCCTTCAATGTGGCCAGTCTCTACCAAGCAAATACTCACTGCCCTTTGGCAGAAACTGGGCCCTATAGGCACCTCTCTCTACCTCGGGATTTACACTCTGCAGAGCTCCGTTTGCTGGCCATCTGACCTGGGATTTTCTGGTCGGCTTCCAAGAGAGTGTTTATTGTCCATAGGTTAGGGTGCATTTAATTTAAAGCCTTTCTTGGCTCCCTGGTTATCTGTAAAGGATTACTCCATGCTCAGATTTTCCAGTAATAGACTCTAATGAATATAAATAAAATAAGCCCCAGTTTTGCAATTATAGCGCCATGACCCTCTCTAAAACAACAGCACTACTGACTGTAGGTGACCAGTGCAACTTTCCAACATTCTGTGTGCTAGGAAGTTTTTGCTCATTTGCACCTGTCTGGTTTAGCTGATAAAACACAGACACAGAATTAAGGGCAAAAACAGACATTTGCTGCCAAAAACTGTCTTTCTACTAGGCAAACATTATCTTGTGTAGCTTAAAACACTAAATGTTTTTCCTAAAGGGCTGCTTCCATTATCCTCCCCCATCACACCAAAAAGAGAACATATGGAAGAATGAGCTTGGACCGAAAGGATCTTTTTTTTTTTTTCCCTTTCCTTTTCTTTCTTTCTTTCTTTCTTTCTTTCTTTCTTTCTTTCTTTCTTTCTTTCTTTCTTTCTCTTTCTTTTTTTTTGGCTGCAGGAGCAAAGCAGTCACACAGGCACAACACCTCATCAAATAAACCAGACCGACACTGTTTGGACGTTACCAACCTCATTTCCTAGATCTTCCAAGTCCTCACATGGATCCCTGGCTACTACCAAACACAGGCAACTCACAGGCACAGCACCTGGGTCATTCAGGCACATCGCTACTGATTTTTTAAATGAATTTTTTTAAAAAAGATCAAGCAGTTGCCATAAATGTTGTCCAAATTCAGAAAATCCTCATTCCCAAGTAAAATGGATTGAAATAAGGTCATTGAAACAGGCCTCATTATTGGCAGCCTTCAATGGAATAAAAGCTAACTAACTCATGACCTAATTTTTAACCTTTCTTTCCTTGCTGCCCACCTCAAGAGTTCCTGGGACTTCTCTTTTGCAGACCAGGAAAGCAGTACTTTTGTGAAAAAGATGTGGTTTCCAAGTCTTAGAATGGCTAGGCAACAGAATCTTGAGACACCAAGCCCCAGAAGGGAGGAAAGAAATAGAGGTAACTGACTACAAAACTGCCATCTATATTAACCAATCCATGGACACTTGCATTGTTTTCAAGATTCCCACTGATATTTTGCAGTACCTTTTCTTTTGCAAGTTATTTTTTAGCATCTAACGAAAGTACCGGAAGCATCCCCTAACACTACTTTGCAATAGTTTCTATTAGTGCCAGAAATAAAATTCAGGAGACAGTTACTTAAGAGTCTTATTTCACATGTGTCCTTTAGTTTGGTTTTTAAAAGCAATTCTAATTAACTATTCTAATAGGTTATGGTAATTCAGTTCCAAAGTTATTAATCTGCCTACAAACAAAATCACACCTGCTAGAGATGTTCACATTGTTATCAATAGATATGCAAATATCCTTGGTATTGACCTTCCCCTGACACACTCTAACATAACTGGAGAACTTAATTAGCATCTGATGCCTCACAAAACTTTGAAATATATCTAGTGTCAACACATACTCCGAATCATATTTTCTACACTAACAGTCCTCTTCTTCAGCATTTCCAACATAGCATTGAACAACGGATTTTCCCCAAAGCTAAATTTCTAGCAAATACCATGGCCATGCTTTGTGACATCATAGAAGCTTCCCTAATAACTGTGAAATCCTAAATAGAAATTTATTATCATGTCAAGTTGATATTAAGAGATGAGCTTGGTCATAACTACCAAGAAGAAAGAGTTCTGTTTTTCAGAAAGATGTTAACCTTCAGGAATGAAAAGATCAAAGATGAAGAAAACACTATGTATGCTTAGTATAAGGTGATGACATGGATTTTCTTGCGTATCTTGTAAACTGGCTCCGACAATTAAAACCAGAGCTTTAAAGGTGTTCTGAGCAAGAATGGTGCTGTTTAGAATAAACTGAGAGCCTTCGGGGGTGAATATTTGAAGAGTAACCTTTCTTTTCATGTATAAGTTCCAGTATTTTAAGATTAACACTGACATGAAATATATAGTATTTGAAAATGTCTTCATAGTTTTCTTAGGATACTTTGTCAAATATGCTAAATAATAAGAAAACCAGAATTTCTATTATGTTACACATTTCTATTATTTAAAAACTTAGAAAGAAGAAACATTTTTTCCCCTAATGGGAAGGACCCACAGATATTGAAAGTTGCCAATATCACCTGTAATAAATTCAACGGTCAAATTTCACATGACTGTAAGGCACAGAAATATTTTAGAAGGCAACTGTTCAATTTGTCCTTTTACTAAGGGATGCAATCAGTTATACCAAGAAGATGGTAAATATTTTCACTAGTACACAAAACAACCTTTTGGTTGGTTTATAATTACAAGAATGATGCTAACTGAATCCCTTGCTTTGTTTCAATATCCCTTGTTAGTACCATAGACCTCTCTGCCTCCCTTGTTTTTCTCAAAAGCAATTTAGAAATGCTTGTATTTTAGACAAAAGGAGAACATTTGGTGAAAGAAAATTCATCATTAGGTATCTAGAGGTTTGTTAATAGAAAAGGCAACTCCCACAGTGTATCCTAGTGCTGAAGCCAGACACACATGGTCAGGACCAGCAAGCTGCCTTCACAGTGGGCCAAAAGTCATTATCATAATTTTATATTACATAGACTACATTGAAAATTTAATATATCCCAGCAAAAAGAGACAAAAGACATTTTGCATAATGCTTCTGTGAGCGCACTCTCTCTTGCTACTCTTTTAGCCACCCCATGCAGATAATCACACCAGGAAAAAGAAGTTCATTACCTAAGCCAAATCAAAATTAGGCTTTTCTTTTTGATAGGGAACTTCATTAGTAAGCCCTGTCTTATACAGCTGGGAGATTTGATGAATCTATCTTCGAGTCATAATTCAGTACAATCAGCTACAATTTTACTTTAAGTTTTACATCTTTATTAAGAAAAGTAGAAATATATAAACTGGATACACACAGGTAGATCTTTCAAGATGTTAAATCAAGATGTTAACTAAAATCACTTTGGGATATTTAAAACATTCTGGAGTGACAGAAGTAACCCAGGTGAGAAATGCAACTTTGCCACCTAGCTACCCATGATTAAGGGTTTCAATGGGAAAAAAAAAAAAAAAATCAAAGAAGCCAAAGCTGAAACTTGGGTGTTTCCTGAAACTATTCAAATGAAAACACCTTCGAATTTTAAAGTTAGCCTTTGATTAATAAGAAATCACTGGAGGGAAGGGTCATTTTAGAATTCTTCCTACGAGAAGGGCTAAAGATCTATTTGGCCCCACATGCTGTCCAAGAAAATATCCACGGCAGTGCCGCGTCTCCGTTTATATCATACGAAACTCAGTTATCCCATAGACATGGAACAAAGAGCTCCATTCGCCCCTTTGTGTGACCCACATATGTAAGTAAGTGCACCAGCATGCGAGAGCTCTGCTGGCTGCAGACGATTGTCTGTGGAACTCCTCCAAGACTGCACCCTTTCATGCTGCAGAAAACCCTTCTCCACAGCCCTGCTTGTGGACATGGTTTTCCACACCGTGCTTCCAGCTCCCCTTGACTTCTGTACCCAGAACTGAAGCTTCACTATGCAGGGTTTCTTTGGCCATTGTCCATTCTGCTTTTTCCTAAACCATGCAAGCCAGCAAGCCTTCCAGGGAAATAGCACTCTTACTTTGCCACATCTCCCCACTTCTTAGAGATATCCATGAATTTCCCCCAATACTTACAGGAGTATCATTGAAAGAAAGAGAGTCCTGAATTCCTGAAGGCTAAGACTTTTTAAAAAAAGAGAAGATAATATAATTTCCTAGGCCTCCTTGGCATGACCAATCTACATTTTTTTGTTAATCTTCAATAGTGGGCAAAGTCTGTGGCTTAACAGCGAGAACACCACAAACAACAAACAACCCCTCCCACCTGCTACTGGATGTCACTCCCCCCATATTCGAATGGGAGGGGTGCTCCAGAGACAAACTGCCATTTGACTTAAGTTTGAATCAGTCCCTGAGCATAAATGGCCCAAATGACAACTCTGACTTCCAATAGTGTAACGCTCAACAGCCCCTTTTGAAAAAAAGACAGAAAGTTTAAGAAGTACCCGGTTCAAGAGTTTCACAGGATAAACACTTTCTTACATTTTTAACGATTTAAAACGCACTCTCAGAGCATTCAGAAACATGAACAGCATTATGAATTCCGCCTTCCCCATAGGGTTGATTTGACTTTTACAAATTAATAACATGGTCTATTTTATTTCTTTCTAATGTTTAATCTTCTTCTGAAAATGCTATAGTTCCTGGTAGTTTGCTGCCGCGGGAAGAGGTAGAAAGTAACAATAAAACTATTTCAGACATTTTTTAAGCCAGACAACATGGGAAAACTTTAGAAAGGGAGATGATTACCATAGTTAGCATTTATGAAGTCTTAACTGTGTTATCAGGCATGGTGCTAAATTTTTTTTTTCTTTCCTTAAACAACCTTATTAAGTTATTCCCATTCTATGGGTTAGAAGACTGAATCTTTGTAAGGTTGGGTTACTTGCCCCAGGTCACACAGCTAGCAAGTGGAAAGGCCTGCCTTTATACTCATTAATCTGACTCTAATGACCATTTCCCATGTCCTCCAACCCTCCCAAGCAAGTTATAAAGAATAAGCAATTCCAGGAATTCAAAAATTTCATAATTGTCACATAGGACATTTCTGAAGATGCACTGCCCGGTATCCTTTGGGCCAAGAGATATAAAAAGCATTGAGATATGAAGAAAATGAGCGGGAAGCCCTATAGAAAAATGGGAAGGATAAAGAAAGAGACATGTATGAAATATAGGCATATTTGATTCCACAAATTTGGTTTCTCTGAAACCAAAACAAAATGAAACAACTACCAGACACCCCATCATCTGCTTTTATAAAACAAACACACCTTTATTAAAAAACAGCCTTTCACTTTTCTAGTCCTTGTGACTTGGCCAGGTGAACAGTAACCGATAGCTCTTTAAAGTCTCACGAAAATCACCTTGTGACACTTTGCAGCCCTCCTCCCTATAACCAAAAAGGTTGGGTAGCTCAAGGCCTAGCTCTAGTCCTCTGTCCTCCTTGCTGACTCAGTGGTATGATACTCTACTGGTCTTTAGTGTCTCTGCGATTTGTCTTTCTCATATGACTTTTTATCCCTATTACATTCCATTAGGATCATCTTTTTCTGTGTATGTCTCACATCCTGTTCACAACCAGATTTTATACTTCTGGATGGCAGGAGACATATCTTATGTGTTTGTAAGTAAAAACAAAACAAAACTGGATGCTCAAAAACATGTGTGACAAAGACAACAGGTGAGATTACAGAGCCGTCATCTATAGGACACATACTACAACTCTTGCTCTTTTTTGTTTCTCTTCTTCTGAATTTTGAGAGAATCCAGAGCACAGTAAATATTCTAAAGTTTGAATTTGTGATGGTACCAATACATATCGGTGCACAGTTAACAAACAACTGCAAAGACAACGATCAAAAAACCCAACAAACGCCCATAAGAGCAAACACAACAATAATATCAACAATTAACAAAACGAGGGAAAACAAGGATCTCGAAATTCATCTTTTCTATGGAAGTGTAGTAACATTGTCTCAAGTAGCATTTTTATATATCGTGTAAGAAAACTGCAGGTTATACGAGCCCTTGACACTTGGCCATAAAACCAATCAATCATCATCCCGAGAGGGACCAAATATGTATGTAGATATACTTAAATTCCCCTCACATTCAACTGCAACTTAGTCCAAGTTCAGAAAATCCAGTTCAGCTATTTTCTCTTTCAACAGATTTCCACATGTTATTAGAAGTACACAGTTAACCAGGTTTCATGCAGTAGACAAAATGGCATTGTGGGATTACATTAGTTCGACAGCTGCTTTATGACTATAGCTTCCAGACCAATTTATTTAATATTGATCTTTAAACAAACATCAGTACAAATAAATTTGAGCACTACAGTCCCGAGATTTTATATCTATAAAAGAGGCCTATATTCAGAGAAGCAGGGCTGCTTGTATTTCTGCCTTTGATTCTGTTTTCTTTGATCCTACCAGGTATCAAATACATCAATGCCAAATTAAAACAAATCCATCTTCAGATAACACTCTGTTTATAATCTTTCGTGCAGAAAGAATTTTTCTATCAATAACTTCCAGCAAGCGTTTTAACTGATCTTTTTATTGCTTTATTCTCTCTGACGACTACAAAAGGCAGCAGTGCCCTGTCCTGACTTGAGCATCCTACCCGGCTCTACCTGGAATACCCGCCAGGAAGGGCTCAGCTCCATTTCCCCGGCCCCGTCTCCGTGCGTGCAGCTTGCTGTCTGTCTTTAACGATTCTAACCCAGCGGCAGGGACGACGCACCAAGAGCCAGCTGCCCCCTGCTGAGAAAATTGCTGCACAAAGCTAGGGGTTCAGGAGGCCAATCTCAAGACTTTTACGGGACTACAGTTGACCATTTGGAGGAGGGGACAGCTGGGTGCTAAATATAAATGGGACAAAAGACTTAGATAGGGAAATAGATAATGAATCCTGGGATTAAACACTCGATTCAATTAGGCCGGCATATATGAATGTGAGGCATAAATGGACCCAACATAATTATTTGCACAGGACTTATTTATGCCCTTCTTAGTTATCCTGATTGAGTACAGATATGAGGCTCACCAGGAGATGGATAGTCCTGTGGTCTGGAACTGGGATAAAGTTCAAAGTTTTTGGTCACAATTCATTCATGTCTGCCATCTGTTTTATGTTCATTGAGGTCTACTGATGATATTGATCTCTCGAAGAAATAAAGTTTCTTCTCTGTTCTTTTCTTTTCCCTCCTTCCTTCCTCTTCACCCCCACTCCTTCCTTCCTTCTTTTCCTTTAAATATAAATATTTTGAAAACAGGGCAAGTCAATGGAAAAGTCTTTATGGGAAATTAAAAATCCTTTCAGTAAAATATTCAGCCTTTTTCCAGACACCTTGGACCTGTACTATCAAAGGAAGATATATCTGCTCTGAAATTGTAAGATAATTGTTTTCTGTGACTTACGAGTTTCAGGCAGTAAAGGATTGTTTTAAAGAACATTTGAATTTAAAAAAAAAATCTTTTTACTTTGTCATAAATCCGGACTGAAGGAGAGATTGAGAGGACATGTTATTTGAATGTTTAAATCAGAAATGCATAAAAGATACAATTACTTAAGACTACGATTCCTCAGTCAATCTAATGGCTTGATGCTATAAATAAAGCAAATCTATGATTTATATAAGCACCAGCTTCCACTAGGCCCCCTTCCAGCGCACTGACATAAATGAACTTCGAGCATTAAACAAAGGTACAGAGGAAGAACCACATCTGTTATATCTTCCCAATTTGAAAGGACTCTTCCTTCTTCACCAAACCCTTAAAACTATTCATATTCTACAGACAGGTGAGAAGTACCCAAGTGGCCAAACTGGTCTATTCTCTTGCCCCCTGGGGAACAGGGTGAAGTCTAAGGCACAGATACTTGTCCACATTGCTGCTGAACCTTATAGAGAAGGCAGATCCTCCATAGAGCTGAAAGGCGAGCAGATATGTTGCCATGGAATTTCTAAGATGCTACGGTTGGGCCAGCCAAAATGGAAGGTCTCTCAACGTGGGTATGTTGTGGGGTGGATATGGAATTATTTCTTTCTCTCATAGAATTGCTGAGAGGATTAATTGGTAAAACGTATGTAAATCTGCTTTGATAACCAGATGTCAAGCCAATGTAAGGTTCATATTCTTTTATAACTCACAATTATCATGATAAGGTATCATGATAAGGCAGTACCTTTATTCAAGGGAATCCACCTTTCAGAGCTAATAGAGGCTTGTATACTGGCTGATGTTTAAGCCAGAGTAAAGGCTGAGATAGATAGAAGAGCTGGTCTTCCCTCTTTGCGCATACCCCACCCTGGCAATCCATCTACACATCGCTAACTCAATTCTCATAAGGCATCATTCCAACTGAAAACTCGATGCTTTTCTATGTCATCCCCATTGCACCATTTACTCGGCTGATTCTCAAGGAGGTAGGGGCAGGCAGGTGAAGGGAAGATCTGTCCTAGTCCCAGGTGCTCACACCCACAATGATGATCTATAATGAAAGATGAGTCAATGGTACCCATGAGACAGGTGAGTCACGATAACTGATGGTGTAAGTCACAGACAACAGCTATGTTCTGGGCAGAGAAAATGCCGGAACCATTCCTCTGCAGACACCTCCATTAAAACCTTTACAATAGTGAGCATGTAATTTTTGGCCTTTTTACCTATGGACCATGAGCAATCTGAGATTACTCAGCACATCTGTGTATCCCCAATAAGTGGCAGAGTCCCGGGCATAAACCAGAGGATGAATGAATGAGCACAGGCTAGAGGAACAATTCAGAGGAGAGGTGATGATGGTTTTGGAACCACGATATATGAGCAGAGTTTGAAGGAACTAGTGGGTGTTGATCTTAGAGAAGAATTAAGAGAAGAGGCATGTCAGCTGCAGCAAAATATACAAAGGACTTTATAGTAGAAAAAAGATGTGTTTTCTCCATGTGAATTAGTGGATGAAAATTCAGAGATAGGCTTACAGTGTCCTGAGATTCCCTCCTTTCCATCATCAACCACATCTACTGGGTCATAACTGCTAGATATTTCTGTTTTATTTCTTCTCCATTTCCACTGCCAAAGTCTTAGTTCCGGCCTTCATCTACGTCTCTTGGACTATGCATACATCCCTGCATGTGATCTCTCACTCATTTAATCCCACTCTCTAGTCTGGCCCAGGTCTTAGTATGTCGTCCCCTATTAAAATCTCTTAGAAGCCTCTCCCCTGTCCTCAAAATAAAACTCAACTTGCTTTGCTTGGAAATAGGTCTTTGATGATCTGCTATCTTCCTGAGTATGCTAACACCATGCTTTAGACATAATCTTCTCTCTAACTGAATACCTTTCTTACCTGGCCCTCCCGGGTAACTTGTACTCATTCAAGATTCTGTTCAGAAATCTCCTCTTTTATAAAGCCTTCCTTGGCCCTCTCAGGCATGTTCATTCAATCACTTCTCAGTCTTCACAGAACATCTTGTGAATTATTATCATTATCTTAAGGAAAGGTAATATTCTATTTACGTTTGTATCCCCAGTAAGCAGTTGAGTAAATAAATGAAAAACTCAGTGATGCATTCTTTAAGTAGAGCCTCAAAAAATTGGACCAGTCTCTTTAAGGAGGTAGTGAGTCTTTAGGAGTTTGGCTGGTAAGTTGCACTAGACTTTTGCAGGTGCTTCCAACTCTATCCCTCCACCCCCACCTCCTTAGGGCCTGGTGAGAAAAATGGGTAGGAGAGAGCGAAGGCCGGGATGTGTGTAGAAATTGAACAGAACTTTCTAGTTCTGGGGCACCTGGGTGGCTCAGTTGGTTAAGTGTCTGCCTTCAGCTCAGGTCATGATCCCAGGGTCCAGGAATCAAGCCCAGACTTGGGCTCCCTGCTCAGTGGGGAGCCTGCTTCTGCCTCTCCCTCTGCTGCTCCCTCTGCCACTCCCCCTACTTGTGCTCTCTCACTCGCGCTCTCTTTCAAATAAATAAAATCTTAAAAAAAAATTACTTTCTAGTTCTGGCAAGTAGACTAGACAGAAAGGCAGAGCTTACTTTCATTATACACAGATGCTGAACTAGTCCAGGATCTAGGTTTAAATACTAGAAAAGCCCCCTAAAATACGCTAAGACGGTCAGGTGCAGTTAGAGAGGATTTCACTTCGGAACTTCCACATCAACAAAAAACGATTTTTATAAACAAAGGACTTAAGCAAAGTCCTTGCTTGTGGAATGGGGGTCAGCAGATCCTGAGCTCTTGATGTTGGCTCCTAATGGTTATTTCTCACGTGAGAGAGCATGAACGTAAACATGCCATTCTATTGCCTCCATAGGTCTCCCAGTGTATTAAAGAGCAGTGACTCAAAAGTTTTTGTTTTGTTTTTTTTTTTTTTTTTACGAATCCACACTGTGGAACCTTTCTACACACTTTTTAAGCACTAGCCATCTGGAAGATCACAGAGTCCTATGCACAGGCATTTATTTAGTGCACTACAAAGGCAATTTAGAAAATTGTACTTTAGTGATTCTCCAAACTTAATGCCCCTCCCTGAGTACCTAACCAATTACCAAGGGGCTGTTTTTACTGTTAGAGAGAATTTAACTTTAAAAAAAGTTTTAAACCGGGTACTAATGAGAGGCTAGAAAATTATGATCTTGTGTTATGGTAAGTGGAAGAATGTCTTTTAACAGAAAACTTCTCTGTCTGCCTCAATTCATCTTGAAGTTTTGCACATAGGACTAAGATCTGCTATGGATTTCACTTCACGAAGACTGGATTAAAATTCTTTTTCCTATCCCCGAATGTAACCTTTGACTACTTTTAATACTTTGTCGGCATTAGTAAAAATAGCATAATTACTAGAGATAAGGTTAGAAGGCAAAGTTACAGGCTACTGCCCGATGAGAGTCACTGGGAAAACCGTGATGGAAGTTACCCATAATAAGACCCTCACCAGCATGCCCCCAAACACTGAAAAATGTGTGGGTATCTATCTTAGAACACAAACCACGAGATCTTTAAAAAATAATTACCTACAAATGGTCAAGCAGTCAGTTATGATCAGAGGTGCCTATAGTTTTAAATGTGAATATTTTAGTAGTGTTGATGGCTATGCTCATTATATATTTTGGTATATGTAGCGATATTGCTAAGATATCTTAACGCTGTCAGTGTGGAGAACGTTGGTCAGCTACAATTTCAAGTTGCATATCATCTTAACTACTATTTTAAATAATTCACGTGGTCACACAAATGAAAATCATATTATCACAGTACTCTAACAAAAATGGGTGCTTTTAAATTAAAAATGTACTTCCTATACTACCCATAAAAATTCCATCACAACCAGGATTTATGAAGTCATGGGGAAGCCTGCTTGGTCCTGCCCCCTTTCCTGTTATCTTCTCGTACCAGAGATAATGAGAAGCTTGACAACATGGCTTTAGGTTGGGATGAAAAGTCTAAAGCTCTCCCCACTCCGGTTTTATGGGGCCTGGCTGCTAGACTTCACAGGACCTTGCTGAAACGACCTGTCTACTTCAACTCCACATGGCCCCACTCCAGCTAGGCCTTTGGATCAAACCCTTCTCCTGTGAATACAGACAGCGTCTGGGAAACTGTGGTGCGGATGTCTCCACAGAGAATCACAGATGCTGTCAGGCCCGAACTTCACGCTCAAACATTTGATGCATTTTAAAAAGGGATTCAGCCTCAGACTCAAACAGGCAGATGGATCGTCTAACACTTCAAAGGCTGTAGCAGGATTGCAGTTTTCCCTTTGTCCCATAACCCATTCTGCTTCTCCTCCTTCTCCACAACGTGCCTCTGCACAGTACTAAAGGAAGTGACAAAGTGTCACCAATCCTCATAGCAAGAACTCAGCGGAACAAGCACAGGTCTATTAACCCCCTTATACAATACTGAGTTTCCCAGTTCTACTATCAATGGTTCCAAGAGTTCAGGGACAGACAAAGGGACAAGGAGTCATTGAGGCGGTGACATGACGAGAAAGAAGCAAGAAAACGCCTCACTCTGTGTTCGGCTGTCCCCACAGAATGGTGAGCGTCTTCCCTAACAGATCGTAAGAATTGTTCATTTCTTTCTCGTTCAAGCCATTCAGGAAAAAGCCAGGAACCCAAAATGACCTTTTTCTTAAAAGGCTTTATTACTACAATTATTAAAGCAATCATTAAATTAGAAACTCGCTGTGACTTGAAGTTGCTTATCCCTACACAAGTTCAAAAATTGCTACTGCTGTTTCTCTATGAATTAGTCACCAGAGTTTATACCAGTTGGTCAACTGACATGGACAAAGGATTTTCCCTGGGGACATCTAGAAATAGGTGCCTATCTGAGTCATGCACCTAACTCTGATGAGGCCTGAATGTCAAGAAAAGGTTGAGGGTTCTAAGGAACCCTGAAGTAGACGTGAAGGAGAGGGGCGGAACAGGCAAAAGTGGGTTTCAAAAGTTTTAGGCAATCAATCAATCAACATTCTTATTATAAGCCAACGTGTCAACTTTACCCCAAATACAGTGGGAAAAGGAAATTTTATCTGGCCTCTAATATTTTGAAATTTAATGGGATGATGAAGATAATATTTACTTGTACAAAACCACTTGTAAATAACACAAATCAGATATAGACAGGTTAGGATTGCCAGGTATAGGAAAGCTGAGACCGGATGTGTCTTTAAAGAAGAGCGTCTATTTAAGAGATACGTGGGGGGAGGGGGGCGTCTGGGTGACTCAGTTGGTTTAGCGTCTAACCCCTGATTTCGGCTCAGGTCATGATCTCAGGGTCATGAGCTTGAGTCCCTTGTAAGTCGGGAGCCTGCTTAAGATTCTCTCACTCCTTTTCCTTCTGCCCCTCCCCTCCTCTAAAAAAATAAATAAACAAAGCTTTCATTGGTATCTTTAAAAAAAAAAAAGAGGGGGGATGGTAGAATATACTTTAGAATAAACTTAAAGATTGTCTAGTACAAAAACCTCCTTTAAAAATAAGATGAAACTGACTTGTGTAAAGTTTTTAGGTCAGAAGGGTAGAGCCAGACTGAGAGTCCAGTTACCAACAACAACCAGTCCTGTGATCTTTCCACAATGTCCTTCTATGTACAAGCATTCTGTTCTGGGAATTTCACTGTATAAAAATCTACATGTAATGTTTTCTACTTAAAAAGAGACATTTCCTCATGCTCATTTACCTCTTTAGAGCAGAGATGCAAAATTCACACATGTGCATACATATATAAATAGGCAGTATTTTAAAGAGTCTAAGGACCAAAGTGGGAAGACTAACCTGGTTTAATCCATTAAGGTCTTGACTTAAATTTTATATTCTATCTACTGTCACACTTTAGGCGAGAGTATTTTTTTCATGTGCTGATTATTGTAATTTGCAAAGGCTAGTGCCCTTGATATACATCACAATTTAAAATGTACACGCTACATTTTAAAACAGTTAAGCATTAAAAATATACGTATGTTGGGGCACGTGGGTGGCTCAGTCGGTTGAGCAGCCGAGTCTTGATTTCGCCTCAGGTCATGATCGCATGATCTCAAGGTCCTGGGATCAAGCCCTGTGTTGGGCTCCTCACTCAGAGGGGAGTCTGTTTGAGAATTCTCTCTCTCCCTCTCCCTGTGCCCCCCCGCTCATGCTCCTCTTTCTCTCAAATAATCATATTTGATTATTGTGTATATATATATATACACACACATATATATGTTAAATGCCATTAAAAAGATAAGTGGTAAAAAAGTGGAAAATTTACTGAAAGTCAAATATCTCATAGCCTTAAAATGCGAAGAGTTCTTTTAAATCAATAGGAAAACGACAAATACTAGTTTTTAGTGGACATAAGACATGAATAAGCAAACTGTAGCATACCATATAGAAATGGTGATTAAAAGATGAAAAAGTCAAGCTACTAGTAATAAAAAATCAAATATTAAAATGAGGGATTGTTGGCACATAGCCAATGGAGGTTTTTAAAATTAAAAACGTCAATTTTTTAAAAACTGTATTATTCAGTGTGGTCAAGAGCACAAGAAAATGGGTCTTCTCAGATACTGTGGGAGATGTGTATCAGTATAACTATTCTGACCGGAAATCTAAACATCCACTTGAAGAGCATTAAGAATGTTCTCATACTTTGTTACTCTTAGTAATTTATCTTAAGTTGGGTGCAGTGTAGTTAAATGAATTCATGTATTTAGTTAGACCAGTACTGAAAAATAATAATCACTCAATAAATGTGAATGATATAGTTGATCTATTTGAAGAATATTTAATGACATGTATATTGTATAATAACATCCAGAAATACAGAAAACACTTAAAATATTATATTGTACAGTACGATTATACACACCTTTAAAGATATATGCATGTGTGTATATACTGGCATAAATTAAAAAAAAAAAAGATGCAGAAAGAAAAACATGAAGACGATATACCAAAATGTTATCACCTGGCTGTTGGCGTTAAGGCTGTACGTAATTCATTTTCCTTTCTTTTTCCTTGCATTTTCCAAACGGGCCAGAATCAGAAAAGATGCAGATTATTCAAAGAACAAAATAAGGATAGTTTTTCTACATCTCTCTTCTCTGATTTTGGGGGAAGGAAGCTTTGGAGGAAAGGAAACACCAGTACATATGCAACCCCTAGAGCACTAAATAAAAAGGGAAGCTCTATAAAACACTGTAGGAGGCTGAAAAACATAAGGGAAAGGAAATGATAAGAAGAGACGAAAATCCCAAGGAGAACAGTGAAAGAAGGCAGTAGCAAGGACGTGTGATGGTCTAGGAGACGTAACAACACACCACGGAGCAGAACACACGACGGAGCAGAGGACGGACGTGGCTTTCCGCATGTGGCTTTTCTGCCCACCAAGAGCAGTTTGCCAGGTCACCCCTGTTCACAAGGGCCTTCTTTATAAGAAATGGGAAGTGCTGCCATTTCGGCTGCTTTAGGGTACAGTTACAAGAAAAATGGTTAAAGGTAACTGAGAAGCTGATCATTATCAATTAAGCTGTGCTCACTTGGCATGGCAGGGTCTATTCCACAAGGTGAGCGAAACAGTTTCTTCCATGACAATTTTCTTATTGCATTCACAGTACATTTATTTTGCTATGTTGTCCAAAGTTTGGATAACCCCAGAATCCAGGCATATCCTGGGGGCAGGGGAGAGAAAAAATGTGATTTAATGATAGGTGGACAGGGCTTAAGGATGCTCCTATGACTGGTTGAGGAAAGCATCTGAGCTAGGAAATGCGTAAAGCAGAAGTGTCGCCTTCTACAGGGGAGACGTGACTAACATTGAGTACCAATGGCGACAGAAGAAAAGGAACTTTTTACGGTTGTAGAGTTGATGACTAAAGAACTATCACATCTGCAGATAATGAGGGGGGTATTCAAGTTAGGTATGCACGGATTCGCTGGGTCTGTGTAAATTTCAGAGTTGTTTGGTCCACACAGAAAATGCCTGGGGGAAAAAGAAGCTGTGGACCTCGATAGGAACTGGAAAGAAGAAAAGTTCTTAAAATAGGGGTCCTTTCAATGGATGCAATGCAGAAATTTCCTATCAAGGTCAACTAAATTACACTCGTTAAGAAGGCTCTGGACCAGGTATGCGGCTTTGGACAAGTGACTCAGCCTCCTTCGGTCTCTTCACTGCAGGATGATAGTATAACCAGGTTATACTGGAAGATTAAATGAAACAAACTATGAAATGCTAAACTCGGTGCATGGGATTTGGTAACTGAAAAATAGCATACAGAATTAGCAAGAGAAAATAAGGGTTGCTAGTCCGTAACTGTATCAGCAAAAGGTTAAGGAGATTCTCTGGGAGGATTGGAGATGGGGGCTGAGGGTATAGAGAGGGCACCCAAGACGCACACTTGGGAGCACTCTTCTGGTGCAAGGTGGAATGCCGTTAGACACAATCTGAATTAGCCATCAAAGGGGTTCTATCAGTGGTGTGTTATTCTACCCATCTTTGCTGGCAGGGTAACATTAAATGCAGAACTCATGACAATGAAATTGGGTAAGCTTTTGCCCAGGAGAGGAGAGCGGGTAAGTATCTCTTAGGAGTAGTCACCAGGGCACTATGGGAATTTTGCCTTTAGAATGTTAACCTGGATACGTTCCCAGGAGAATTAACGCCCTCTGTCACTTTTACCGTCCAGAGAGTGAATGAATGAATGAATGAATGACACACACTTTGCTGAGTTCCACACTGCCTGATTGATTTGAAATAAGTGATAAAGAGCTCTGTTTAAGAATTCAGTTCAAAGAGCTGGGTTCATTTCTGCACAGGCACACCCGCACATACATGCACACACTCCTCTCCACGTACAAAAACATGTGTGCGCGCACACACGCCCCACCAGATTTCTTTATCACACTCTCCATTCAGATGGAGTTTATTTACTACTCTCATTGTCAGGTTTGGAAGTAAAATTTCCACAGATAAGTTCACCCATATGTGTTTCTTTGGTTTTGTGTTCTTTACAGCGCTTTGTATATTCTCATAGTGAGAAGAAAAACAGAAACCAAGGTGCGAATTCTTCTTCTGATATTTCCATTGCTTTTTATGTGAAGCAAACAAGCCGTACGCCATAATGGGAATTAGAGATGGCATTTGGGGAGGTTGCCAATTTTTAGGGGAGTGTGCATGTGTGTGTGTGTTGTTTTCTGCTAGAGTTGCTATAGTAGATAATTCAAAATAAAATTCAGCAGGTCCTGATGTTAAATTTTGGGCACCAAACTGAATTTAGGGAGAGCAGAAGTACCAGTCCTCTCTGGGGACAAGGTCTAATACCTCCTGAGGCCCCTGGCTCAGCTGTGGCAAGCTAATAAGGTTACCCTGAAGCAGATGCAGTTGTTAATACAGATGTGGCATGGGACCTCCTGAGGCAGGTCACAGTCATGATAACTCATGGTCACATGCAATATACTCATTATGAAAGCTTGTGACGGGGGCACCTCAGACTGGAGCCTCAGAGTGCGTCACGCTCCCTTTGTCTCCTTCTCCCTGAGTTCACGTGAAGGAAGGCAGGCTAAGAATTGTCTTCAAACACACACACACACACACACACACACACACACACACACACAGAGCTTGAGGGGAGTTTTGTTTGGGACACGTTAATGCACAGGGTTTTAAATCGCTCTGAAGCAATTAAAGTTATTTGAAAAGTATGTGTAGAAAAATCTCATGGAAATCGAGTGTGACAGCTGGTGTGGGGATCCAGCAAAAGGAACTGCCACTATTTATGGACATAATAGAGAGGAATGGTTCTTGGCAGCTAGTTTCAAGGTTCATGGTGTGTGGTGAAATGGCTAATACTGTGGATGAAGGCTGATTATAAATAAAATGGTATGTTTCTTCATCTCCTCCCACCGGTCACAGTCTAAAATGATGCTTTGGAGAAGACAGATACAAACGATTGCATTTCATTTTACTTCCAATCCTTTTGAAGAGAGTGAGCTGATTTGGAACTTCCAGAAATCTCAGAATCTCCTGGCTGAATGGAAGAGCACATGTACATTTTGCACACTGAAGCAATAACTTTTAAAACTGCATGCTGGTAACCTGAGTTAATGCAGGAAAGAGCTGAATAATGTACAGAGAGAAGGTTAAGCACTAAAAGAATCTGATTTGTTCGATATTTTGACTAATGGGGCACTGCAACCCTTTTGCTACTAATATTCTGATTTCTAGCCCTAGAAGACAGACAAGCAGGTTGACTTCTGAAATCCCCCAACCGCTTCATTAGCAAGGATGGCGGGTTACAACATGATAAGCAGTAGCTCCTGACACATGGGAGCTGCCTTCTGTGGGATTTCCAAACTTCTCAATCCTAAGGGGTGTGGGGGTATAGGACGGTAAATGTAGGTAAAGTTAAGTCTCCTCTGAGAATCAGGTTTTCCCAAGAGGAACTCTGCTGCTGGGGTCATCCTTTAGCTTGTCTGAACCAATTTTCCCTCCTCTATAAGTGGTCATGAAGAGAACAATTATTGTGCTCCAATTTGAAACCAAATGCTCAATGTTATAAATAGTAGCTTCGATGAAGTTATAACTGATGGGACAAAGGTCTTATATTCATATGCAGGGATAATTATCATTCTAAGATTCTTGCAAATGAAGACCTACAAAAAAAGATAAGCTTCAATCAAACTAAAGATAAAACGAAATTAAGAATAATAACTGAAGGACGTAATAGCAAAGTGTGACTTCAAATACACTAGTATAATGTATGGAGACATGGGATTCTATGATAATTCAAAAAGCAACGTTTCATCACTAGATCTCCACTTGTGCAATGCATGAAACCATTGCAAGTTTCATCATCTAAGTGGACTCATTCATTCATCCATTCGTTCATTCATCATTCTGTCCATCCATCAATCACCCATTCCATTCATCAATCATCCATGCAACAAAATTCTCCTGCATGCCAATACATTTCAAAATGTTTTCTATAATATATCAGAGATTGTAAAGCAAGTCCAAAAGGGCTTGGCCTTCAGACCAGACAGTCTGTTATTTGGTAAGAGTGCAGTGAGGATGACTAGCAAAGATGCTTCAATAGTAAAATCCGTATCAAACTTGGGCTTGGGTTAGGGTTGGATGTAACTCCTGGGGGGAAAAAAAAAGGGGTAGGAATTGAAAAAGAGTAAAGTCAGTTATCTCTGTGACTGGACTATTTTCATCATGAAACAAGATGTTTATCATAATTTAGGTAATTTAGATTCAACTCTTCAAGCCGTAACTTACAGTGGACATCGGGTCAGATTTTCAATCTATAGCTAGCAAGGCCTGCAGGGTTTCTGTGCTAAAACCTGAGTCACCTGAGCCTTAAAACATATTCATTATTTATTTAACCATTAATCCAAAGATCAAAATAAAATAGCACTTGTGTATATTTTTCTCAATTGCCCCTTATCTATTTTTATCTATTTACATCAGTGGGGAAACAGAGAAAAGAAAAGACTATAAATCAGGATCACCACAGCTAGATACTAGCCAAATTAGATCTAGAATGCTTGGTTTCTAATCAATGATCCAAGGTTTATATACCTTAAGTCATACGACTTTGATTGATTTTAAATTACAGAAGTTAGCATAGCCAATGATAGCAGAGGTGGAAATGCAGTATAGTAGGAGAAATAAAATGGATCCACATATGTTCTATACAATGCAACTCTGGGCCAAATCAAACAGAACAGTGAGTTCTGATGAACCGAACACATAACAGACTTCATTTAATTCATAATAAAGTGATAGCGTTATTTTTTATGACAAAGGTGGTTCAAAGATGTAAAAGTTGCTGGACACACTCATTGGAATTAAGATCAGCCTGGTTTATATCAAGCCCCTTTTTAGCACCGTGTTATTGGTTTGGTCCGACACCATCCCCTGCAGTGCGTGGAGACAGGCCAGGAGTGTGAGGGCTGCAGAGCAGAGCAGGAAGAAAATCAACTGTGAAATTGGTAATTTTATTGAGTTTCACGGGGGGCTTTGTTGTTAAGACACAATGCAATTGGAACAGAACGCCCGTGGTAACACCATGCACACAGTATCCATTTCATGGCCAAAGGTAAACCGCCTCTAACCAAAAGTTACACATACACCCCTCCTCCAAAGTGTTTTGTAAAGCGGAAAAAGAAGTGGCTCCGATGAAGGATGAATGGTTACGCTGCAGGCGTGGGGGCACTGCCAAAACACAGGTAGAGTGGTACGGATGGAGCAGCATTTGCGTGTATGTGCGCACGCGAGCGAGTGTGCGTGCCACTCCCCACATCTCCGAAGGTTCCTTTTCTGAATAGGGTCTGCTGGTTTGGGTTTCGAGAAAAGCTGTCCTTTCACTACAAATGGTAAGAAGGTCCCAGAAGGAGTGTGTGAGGAAGACAGGGGCAGAAGGAGAGGACAGACCGAAATGTAATGCCTGAGCAGCTGAAATCATTTGGTACTCTCAATCCCCCAGGTAAAATAAGAATTAAACATAGCTAACAGGATATTACTCCCAGTTGGAAAAGATCTGCTTGCTGGCAATGTGAAAGTGAAGCTAACAATTGGTATTTGTTCTAGGGTGGTATTTTTTTCCCCCTAAAAGCTTGAAGTAGGAATAGTTAAATAAAGTATGCTGGTTAACTGTGTAAATACATTTGCAGCTTCTGTGCCTTCCGGGGCTGTCCCCGTAGTGGGTTAATTTGGTTTCAGATGGAAGGATGCCTAAAGATGTTCAAGGCGTCTAGATAGGGTAGGACAGCTCACCCTGGTGGATGAGGTGAAGTGGTGGTGAAAGGAGGGACATTTTCATCATGTGGGAAGAGTGTGCGTGCAAAACACGTCTCCGGTGCCAGCACACTGGTTTGAACAGCAAGCTACCATTCCAAGGAGGATTCATTTTTTTCATGCATTCTGACCACATTTTTACGAGGCAAGAAACTGGGAACATCAAAAACCTTTCTATGTGCTATCATCAGTTGTATTTGAACTGCATTCAGGGGTTGCAATGCTTGGCTTTCCTATTTGGGGGCACATCTCAGGAGATTTTTGCCCTCACCAGGGGATTAAGTTGTCATGGTTGGCTTCTCTCCATACAAGGGAAGCACTTGGGTGAGACTATGCAGGAACAAGAAAGGGGATGGTGGTTACAATGCCAGGAGATCACATTGCTGCCCCTCCCTCTGCGCTGTCTATAGGGGAGAGGGGCCCTCAGTTGGCCATTCATGCTGAAAGTGACATAAGACGGCCAGCTGGTAGTTTTCAGTCTTATTTATTTTTGTGCAATCAGAATAATGGTTACATCCACCAGCCAAGGATAAATACAATACACCTGGATAGATCTCCACTTTGGCTAGAGACGAGGGGTATTAATTCATTTTCAATAGAGACAACAATGAACACTGATGTCGTGCTCTTTCCAAAAGATACAAGTCGGGTGTTCGTGTGTGGCCAAGTATGTCAGAGCATCTGTATACACCAGTTTCACTTTCAAACGTGCATTCACACCGAAGCCCTCCTTGAACACCCGAGTGGTTTTTCAGTTGCACTGTATTTGATGCTTTTCTTTTTCGAAATGCAATTAATATGGTTGTGTGTTAAATGATTCAGTGAAAGTAAATCTTTTATATTCAGGTAAGCAATTCAGCCTTGTAAGGTTTTATGGGAATTAGATTTTTTTGAAGTCTGGCTTGAGCATGCCCATAACTCTGACAGAGCCCTGCAGGCTCTTGTCTTCACCTTCAAATCATAAGACAGAGAAATCAAGCTCCCTCTGTGCTCTCAATTATACCAAAAAACACGGAGCAGAAGTCTTCAGTAATTCAATCCCTGTGGAAGCTTCTTCATACTGTTTGCACTGTTGGAACTGCTGACAGCAGCAATCCCAGAGTCCCCCCTGGTAGACTGTCAGAGCTCCTCATACAGTGTGAGCGGCTCTGCTCTGTCCCACGGCTCCTTCTCCAGAGATCCCTAAGCACATGCATGACTTCTGATGCTTGCTTGATACAGTGGCCAAGAGGCCAAAAAACATCACAATGAGAGTTCTCATACTCTTACAAGGTACTTTGTACTCAAACTAATAAGTTCTGTGGCTACATGGGGGCCTGAGCTGGTGTAATTTAATCACAAGTACAGCTGCATAAACACTGTACTAAGGAATGTCTGCCTGCAATTGGATTCTTTCTTTTGAAAATACACTGTCGAAAATTCCTGAGTGCCATTTTCCATATGGTTAATGAGCAAATGTATCATGGCCAGCTTTTAAAAGTAATTTGAATTTATGAGTTGATTCTAGCACATGTGCACAAGAAACTGCACGTACCCGGGGCTCTTCCTTATCATGCAACACCATTTCCCCGTTTTCTGCCAAACGACACCAAAAGAACCACTCTGTGTGTTTAATTGGCTTAAATCATCAGTAACAGCCTACAGCAGACATTCTAGCAGCCGCCAACCTCTTCTAGCCTCTCCCCCCAAAAAGTGTCACAGAGAGGTTGGCCCATACGCAACACAAGAGTGCCATTCACGTATTGGGTTTCGCTTTATAAATACAGATTTTAGAAAATCTCTTAAAAGACTTTCCCATCCGCCATCTCTGCTGTTACATCACATTCACGTTTTTTTCTATTCTTTTTAATGGAATACGAGAAGCGACAACATCAAGAGTGAACTCCAGCATCAACTACGGACTTTGGGTGATTCTGACACGTCATTGTAGGCTCATCAGTTATAAAAAATGGATCCTGGTACGGGATGGTGACAATGGTGGTGGGGGGGGACTACGCATGTGTGGGACAGGAGGTATATACAGCAAAATCACATCTTGATTTTGCTATGAACCAAAAAACTGCACAGAAAGTAAAGTCTTAATAATAATAAAAAAAAAAGAGGGTAGGGATTTTTCTACAAATCAAACCTGTTGCTATATACTTCATCCCCTGCCTTTTGACTATACCTTAAATAAAACAAATTGCTATCATGATACTCACAACTTCCAAAGTTGCTGAGAAAATTTAAAATCCACTAGCTACAAAGAATTTGTCTCAATGCATGTGCTGAAGATAACCGGATATTTTTAAGCCAGGTTTTTGTTACTATTTTACCATAAGACAGATCTCCAGTTCTAGACCTTTACACTGGCACATTAAAAATACCACAAATCATTATTTTTTAAAAAGAGAGAAAGGTACACGTGTACACATTCTTCACCAAGATAACAGAAAAAATAGTATAACGCCAATTTTCCTTATTTTCGTTGTTGACATACTTGTAATACAAAGCAAAGTTGAAAACTTTTCCCTTGCAGGCACGTAGCTTCTTCTGCATGGCAATACCCCAAATAATGTTAGAAACATTCAGGTCCCTGTTAATATGCATTATTACAGAAAACGTATAACTGGACAGTTGGCTTCCTTCTGCAGGATCGCACCACCTATTCAAATATGAACAACAATTTGTTTAATCAGTGCCATTTGCAACTTCATGATTACTGGTCCACTCTTTGAATTCATTTGTACTTTGCTGTTTGTTGAGAGATGGATTGATTAATGCTATGCATCTATCACTTGTTTTATATTCAGCTAATATGCTGCTAGTGTTGGAAAACAATGATGACATTTTCGGTCCTTTCATTAACTAATAACGAACGTTAACTCGCTTTACTTAATGTATTTCTCATCGCGGTTTTTCTGCTAATTCCACGGGAGCTCAGCACATCCTCCTTCAGGCCTGAGCAAGTAATGGCTAGCTGTGCTCTGCCCAGCACAGCCTCGTCTACCTAAATGGGTACTTACTGTCTCAGAGGGAAATGGTCACCAAATGGTAATCAATATGGTGTCATGACAGTTCACCTGGGAAGCCCTGTCTTAAATGCAGCTTTGCTTTCTAGAGATTCACGTTCACCACAATTTTCCACATTTTTCTGTGGGCTGCATGTCCCCTGACCAGTCAAAAATTCATAGAATTTTTTAAAATACAAAAACAAAACAAAACCCAGGTATCTTCCACTTAAATGCCCCTGCAATAAGGTGAATCTTTAATGGCACGTAGATGTATTAATTCTAAAGGTAACACAGTCCAAAATGACAGAGAGGTTTTATGAGTTAAATAAATCCAATCAAGTTGGGAGACATTTGCAAAAATTAACCTCACCAAAATTTTTGGAAAAGGACCCCAGCGAGTAAATGTGTATTTCTGTCATTTTCGAGCACAGGTGGGTGCCTATTAATCTTAAATCTCATCAGCCCTTCCCGATCTTCTTTTGATTGTAAAAATGATTTTCTAAGGCCAATATGAAGAAATGTCTTAAATTATACCGACTCATGCCAACATTGTTGCACGAGGAGTCGGTCTAGCTACCATGAAGCAGGCGTTTGGTGGAGGGGGGACTAAAAATTTATGATACAAACTGGAGTTATGGATTGCTCTGTGGCTTTGTGCCCCATCTGTCAAACTGGGGTGTCTGAACGGAGAGAAAGCGAGAAATTCCCACAAATCACAGATTGCCGTGCTGTTCGGCTCCCTCATTACTTTAAAGGTATGATTCCGTGTGAATAAAAAAACGTACAGTTAGCATTCTGAAGTATTGAATGGCTTTTAAAAGCATTTAAAAATATGTACAAGGATGGAAAGGTCACTTGCATAAAAGAGGGCACGCACAAGGTGAAAGCCTAATGAAACATTATGCGGCATCTTTTTTGGTGCTCAGAATAGCTCCAAGGTTAAGAGACTCCGAGTCAGTCTTCTGCAGATCCATTTCCTCTCTCCAGGCTTCTCATGTTAACCCAGTGATTTAGTGCTCTGCATTAAAAGCAATTCACCTGCTTCTCCTGTCCCTGTGGCCCATCCCTCTGGGGAGCGAGGTGGAGAATAAAAAGTTCCACATATGGTAAAGTCAAGCTGCTTGGAGCCTGCTGAGTGTCTGCTGTGGGGATAGCGGCTCCTGAAAGCCCCAGCTGGTACTTGGAAGAGACTCTGCATTACTACACCTCAGTGCCTGCCCGGTTCCCTTCGGAAACTGTTGGCTCCACATACGACAGCCATTTTAGATCTCTTCAACCCTTTTCTCCCGGTTCTGTATCCAACTGAACAGTTGGTCCTCTACTGCTAGATAATCAAATTCTTCCATCTGGTCCCATCCCTGTGGAACTGAAAAGGTGTAGCATGCACCCGGTCCCAAACACATACCAGGAGGGGCACCGGCTTCCCGACAAAAAGCAGTCCACAATAGACAACAGCAAAAACCTCGGTTTTAAATCTGGGCGAAGGAGGGGAGAAGAGAGTTCAATAGATATAAAACTATCTCCAAAAAGAGAAATCGTTGAAACCTGCCCAAGTCGCTAAACTGCATGAGCCACTGCTAAATACGATATGAACACATGCCCACCACTTAGACCCCTGGCGCTGGCACCAAGTCAATGGCTTGAAGATACCCTCCAGGCGCACACGGTGCCCTCGACACGTGCCCCATCCTGTGACCACATCAGTGTGACCTACCAACACCAAGCACGTGCCGGCTGAGAGTTCAAGCTCATCTTTCTCCTCTCCACTGCGGTGTATGGGAAGACTCCCTGGACACTACACCACTTGGTTCCACACACATTGGTTTCTGTGTATATACGTGCATGCGTATGAAATCCATTATGTGACACATACAGACTTCACACTGTGTGAGCAAGCAAGGGGAGACATAACAGGTCATAGTTTCCAGAATGATTCCTTCCAAATGTTCCTGGCACTCTATTCTAATTCTGTGAATGGGCTAGGCACTTTGCTTTCCTTCTTGAGGTGGTTTGGCCTGTACCTTTCTCATCAACGGTTCCTATAGCACAAAGTTGTCTTAAATGTAGCCCCACCGGTTCCTGTGTAGGCTAGAATGGTTGAAAAAAAAATTTACATTGTTTTGCCAGCTTATATTTTCCTAGTGCTTTGCACTTTTTAAATAACTTTAACATGTCTCAAGTGATCTTCGTGACAGTGGTACGGAAGTGCCCACATTTTACAGATAAAGCAACGGACTCAGAGAGATGAGATGGCTTGCTGAGAGTGGACAGCTTGTACGGGACAACGCTTGTCACAGGACTCCAGACCTCCTCATTGAGTGTGGGTCCAGAATTCCAAGTCATTGATAAAATGTAGGTTTCTTGCGCAAAGCAGGCAGTTTTCATGTGGAGATTCGTCTTACTTTTGCTATTCTTTATAAAAGGAGAAGGTTAACACTATCAACATCAGAAAAAAGTAAAAACCAGTTTAACATTGCAAAGTTGATAGTCTTAAAAAACTGAGTAAGAGATCCAGAGGTTAATCTCCATCTACTAATAAAGCCCTTATAAATCTTCACTGTATTCCCTCAGTGCATGAGTCAGTTAGCTCGCAACCATAAAACAATTTTGCATCTTATTATGGCTTTTTCTGAAAGAAACTTAAAATATGTCACTACCCACTGTTTCATTAATGATACAATAAATGCTGATTTAGGGTGTAATCTTTCCCAGTAAGCATTATTCCTATTTCAAAGAACTAACAAGAGTTCACAGTCAGTAGGACTAGCAATACCTCAATTAAGACGCAGATGTTAAGAGAAGCAGTTTTCTTTTTCTTTTTTTTTTTTCAGAAAAATTCACTTATCTCATTTAATCCCAGCAGTCAAAAGTGGCATTTGGTGCTCAAGTCACAAAATACTCTTTCTAGCTCCTGTCTTCGAAGTGATTGGACAATCCTCACTAACCTGAAATGCCAGAAACAATCACCAGATTTAATATGACTTCATAAATAATTTAATAATAATAGACTTAGAGTATCTCATTCCCTATTCTGATTGGTGGAAAATCAATTGCACTGTGCCTGGAAATGACTGACTTCCCATTAGAGTTTTTCCTAATTGCAGTCAAACACAAGATCTTTGTACTTCCAAGCGGTGCCAGACGGCAAAGCAAAAAGTTATTTTTAATATAAGTTTTAGTTCTTGTAAACCCTTAACGACAGTCATTATCTCTTCGAAATCAGTCTGACTATAGTGATGAGTCTGTTGGTGAACACTGTCTCTGGTTTCAAATGACAAAGCTTAACACATGAGTTGTTAACTACCTGTAATGACACTTGGTTGATTAATGCTTCAGTGACACCCAATTTGATCTCATGTCCACTATTAAATCGCAGCCATGTAATATAATTTAGCGTTCAAAGATTTTACAAAGGAGGTAAAATTGGTTTTGAAGGCCATTCACGTTTTTAAAGGTAAGACTGATCGTACATTTCAGACCTATTTTTCCCTTGGAGTTTCAAGGAATTAATTTTTCACTAACATTTACTAGCAGCTGTAGTTTGGCATTTGTGCTTACAAGCTAATAAACTTGTCTTGTCTCCAAATAAGTCAGTTGCTTTCAGTGAATATTTGGGGCCAGGGGTGGGGTGGGGTGGGGGTGGCATCTGATTCCGGTACTAAACATAAACATTTTGTTTAAGGGAATGACAATCTGGGAAATGAATGTTGCAAACAAAACAAAACACCAAATAATAATAATTAATAAGTGGTGAGCTATTCTGAATAACTTCATTCTGTTCACCTCACTCAGAATCCAAATTAGAAACCATTACTGCATCGAAGACTTGCTCTCAATAGCAGTTAAGCTTCTTTGAATGGATTCCCTATTGTATAAAAAGTGTGCCAGTCTTTGACTGCCAAAATCAATTAGTCACATTCATTATGCCTCTATTTATTAATGTTGTACACTTTATAATGCACGTGCTGATGGAACAAAAGAAAGTTATGAAATATCAAATATGTGTTATGATTAAAATCAGAGTAAGAGGAGTAATGATCTTTAGTCTCTAACTGGTTACAAAGCCACTGTAAAGATTAGATCAGTGGTGACAGATTTATAATCTTTTTCCAAAACGTAATCCTTATAGCTCAGATTTTGCAATAGAAAAAGTATGCAATTGGTTACAGGTTATTGGCTCCAACTGTTCTATTCATGAGAATATTGTGTTTCTGTCTCCTGAAATCTAAATACACAATATAATCTTAACAGATGCAATTTTAATCTGCATTGCACTGTTATAATAAAATGGGGCAACATAAGGCTCTTTACTGATATAGGGTTCAGAGTTAATTCAATGATGCTAAGAATGACTGACTGGTATTAAAAATCAGCAAATAATTAAACCTCACGCTAAAATGAATGAAGAACAATGTTGGCATTCTGGCAGGGTAGAATTTGATGGAATTTACTGTCAAGCTGCCACCCCTAAACTTTCCACATGAAACAAAAACTATAATTTGTCTCCCTGTAATAAATAGTGCTACATTCTTTATTTTCCCTCAAGTATTGCAGCATAGAAGTTGAAACACACCATATCATAAGATTCCCGCAGTTCCCTTTTTTGGGGGGGGAGGGTACGGCAAGGTGAAGGGTGCATGCATTATTTGTTTTAAAAGGAAAGATTATGAATTGCTTCTTGGTATTAAAACTCAGATTTAGAGAGTGATAATGTAGATACACGAGAAACGGTAAAGTTGGAGGGGAAAACCACACACCCATTAAGGCCTGAAATCATAACGGACACTCAAGCAGTGCATTTGTCATGCCTCCTAGGACTGCTCTAAAATGCTCTACCCCCGTAGTTCCTCCTTTCCAAAATTCATCTAGCTCCCGGAGCCTATTTCCACTGCTGACTTTGGCAAGCTATTCTATATTCCATCCGCTGTGTTTAAAGAACCTTCCCTTCAAATTGCTCCGATGTGACCATCCAGTCCAGTCCCTCCGTTTCAGGCATGACCTCTATGCTTTCAAATTAGTTTCTACTTCAAAAAGCTTACTGGCATCAAACTGATTTCCTTTTAGGAATATTATTCCCTTCTACTAAATCCCCACTTAGCTTCTCTTTCCCCTGACCTGATTTATCAGTCTTCAAATTGCATTCTTAAAGCACTTTTTAGGACCTAAGCACCCAGGTACTGTGATGATAGACATTACTAAATGCATTTGAGAGGAGATAAGACATGAAAGAGAATGTGCAGGAAGCTGACCTGCTAAACAAAAATTTCAAATATAAATGGAAAGAGAGTTCCTTTACTTCCATTTTAGTAGTACCGCATCCCGTGTAGCCCTAAATCTCCCCTAAAGCCTCAACTATCTTTTCTGGGTGACTCAGTCATCCGAACCGAGTTTCGAACGTGGAACCCGAAGCTGATCGAGGATGCAGCGGGCGATACCCAGTCTGACCCAGAACACCCACCACTACTAAGCAGATAGCCTGCTGAAGTTGTGTGAATAAAATTCCCAAGGACCTGAAGCCGCATGGTGCTTTCTGCTTACATCCCTTTAAGCCGTGTACCTGAAGTACGCAAACGGGTTTTTACAAAAATCTTGCCTCAAAATATTCCACATTCTTTCCCGAATTTACGGGACTCACTAACTTAGCAATAATGCATTAGATTGCCAGCAAGAATGATAAACCTGAGCGAGTCCTCAAGTGAGGCTGTGGGACATATATTCAATTTTTATTAAAATATGTACATTCCCACAGCTTGATTTCTTCCAGGCCCAGGGCTAGTGGGCCTGTGCTAATTTACATGGCTGATGGAACTCCTAGGTTAATCAGGGGATAGGTGCTGGCGTGATGAGCCCCCGAGGAGGCTGGTGTGCAGTCACTTCCTGATTATCTTCACACGTTATTTGAACTGGGCATAATACCTCTGACCTGGACACCTTTTCCTCATCACACATTCCAGCCCAAGCCTGGTCTCTCCAATCCCTGCTAAATCCCTCTGCAGCCAACCTCTCTCAAGGCCTCCTTCTGTTAGGGAATGAACTCCGGGAAAAGGTTTCCTTGTTACCTGCCCATCTTCACGCAACCACTCCTGGTGCCCTTCTCATGTTGGGCTGGAGGAACTCTAAACGGAGCTTCAGTGTATGACAATATGTGGGTGTTTTTATAAATCTCATTTGTATAAAGTGTTTTAGATTATCCCTGCTTCCTAGCATGAGTGGGGATAATTGAAAATTGGCTGCAGGTGGAAACAAGAGATAAAACAGAATGGGAAAAATATAAAAAGAAGTTATGCAATAGCATTAAGGCAAAAAGGAAAGAAATCTCAAGGAAAAAAAATCAGATATTTTGCAGCCCTCTCTCTTCAACATAAGGACATTCACTTCAATCACTGGCAATGTTTTGTCATATTATTAAGCCAATTTTGAAATCTAATTCCATAATTCTTGTCTTCTTTGTTTCTTTACTTCAGCGATAATACTCTGTATAATACCATTACTCTCACAGTCTAAGATTCATTGCTTTCATTTCATCTAGCAAAAGGTATGTTTTCTGAAACAGTGAAATTACAGAGAACTAATTAACTCTAGAGTTAACTTTTTTTTTTTTTAAAACAAAGAATTTCATTTTTATGTTTTGGAAGGGATCCTGCCAACTTGATTCTTTTCTTTTTTTGTGTGGGGGGGAAACAACATCACAAGTATT